>NC_090448.1:807860927-808165458 GCF_031143425.1 Pleurodeles waltl | reverse complement strand
AGGGGTGATACCCGGAAACCAATCCAAGGATGCTTGTTTTTGGTCCAGGGAGGATGACCTAGCCTGGCAGTTTGGGCTGGACTGTTCCCATGAGGAGCAGGGTTGAGTCTGATTTGCAAATGGCTGGGTCCAAACTGGGTTGGCATGGTGGCCAAAATAATGATGGATTGGGATGTCATCCCAAGCAATTGCCAGTGGCTGAGATCAATTCAAGCATTTCATCCATCACCTTGTTGTTTTTCATTTGCTGCCTTAAGTGCGCAGGGTATGCCCCAACGTGGGTTCTGGGCTCACTGGGACACTGGATTCAAGCAATCCTGGCTGATGAGGGGTGATACCTCGAAACTGGTCCCAGAATGCTTATTTTCGGTCCAGGGAAGTCTTGGCCTGGCAGTTCGGGCTGGACTGTTCCCACTGGGAGCAGGATCGAGACTGATTTGCATATGACCAGATCCAAACTGGGGTACATGGTGGGCAAAAAAATGATAAATTGTGATGCGGCCCGAGCGATGCTAGTGGCTGATATTAATTTAAGCATTCCATCTATCACCTTGTTCTTTTTTAACTTTCTAAAAATGGCATTTTCAGAATTGTGGCCTACAATCCAACTTTACCAAAAAAATTGAGTTTAAGTTTCTTGTCCACCTGCTTCCACACCCTACGCGTGCTCCGTGAGATCTTCAGGTTGCTCCCAATCAAGTAGAAAGACCGTCACTCAAGTCCTTGTCACCAGCAGACTAGACTGTGGTTACACTCTTTATGTAGGAATCAGTGCACACTTCCTGAAGATGCTAAAGACAATACAAAACTAAGCCGCAAGACTCATCCTTGACCTCCCCAAACGGACACACGTCACCCCGCACCTCAAGAAGCTACACTGGCTCCTGATCCAGAAGAGATGCCAATTCAAGATGCTGCCCCACACATACAAAGCCCTACACAACAATGGACCAGCATACACCAACAAACGAATGACCTTCCACCAACCGACCAGACACCTGCAATCCACCTCCCTCTTCCTCGCAGACACCGCGCCGGATCCACCAATCCAACAGCGAAGGGCTCTCCTTCTCTCACCTGGTAGCCAAAGCCCGGAATGGCCTTCCCCTGCACCTCGAACACCGCATCGCTCCAGGGATTCAGGAAAGAACACAAGAAATGGGTGTTCGAATTCAAATTCACAGAGCACTGCAAAACAGCTAACAACTTCAGTGCCTTGAGTCCCTCTCGGGTGATTTGCCATGCTTTATAAATCCTGATTGATTGTAGTTACAGTTCCTCAGGCATCAAACATGACTTTTCTACCTGCTGTCAATCAAAAGTAATTATTGAATGTAATAAAGTAACATAATGTTATCCTGTGGGAGAGGTCGGTCTTCCAATTGTGAAAAACTAATTTGAGAGTTTTTCACTACCAGGACATGTACAACTTAAAAGTACATGTCCAACTTGTTAAATACAACACAGCCTGCCCTACAGGCAGTTTAAGGCCGACATTAGGAGTGACGTGTATTAAAAAAGGAAAGTTCTGCTTGGCAAAAGGTTTATTTTGCCAGATTGAAATAGCAGTTTAAAACTGCACATACAAGCTGCAGTTGCAGGCCTGAGGCAGGCATGTTTTAAAAGACTCTGTTTGGGGAGAGCATAATCAGTAGTGCAGACCCACTAGTAACATTTCATTTACAGGCCCTGGGTACCTGCAGTACCACTTTACTAGCGACTTACAAGTAAATTATATATGTCAATTGGCTGTAAGCAATTTCACGATGTTGAGGTGGGAGAACACAAACACTTTAGCACTAGTTAGTAGTGAAGGTGTACAGAGCCCTTAGACCAAAAAACAACTCGGCAACACTGGAGGAGTGAAGGGAAACATTTGGGGGGAAGACCACCCTAAGGTTGACAGGTCTAACAGGAGGGAATTGCAGAAGACCTGCAGTGGTGACTGACGAACTGCGAATGGGTCAGTGGCAGACTCCTTATCCTTCATCACCCAGACCTCAAAGTGGTGACGGATACGTCCCTTCTTGGTTGGGGCAGCCATCTGGCAGAAGTGGGGATCAGAGGACTCTGATCTTCAGTGGAGTCTCAGCTTTACATCATCTTGTTGGAGGTGAGAGATCCACCTGGCACTGAAAGCCTTTCTTCCCTCCATCCATCCAGGGGAACATTGTTCAGGTGCTCACAGACAACACCACCGCCATGTGGTATTGCTACAAGCAGGGTGGGGTGGGCTTGTGTACCCTGTGCCAAGAGGCCATGTGTCTCTGGATATGGCTGGAATGTCAGAAAAGTTTTCTTGTCATACAATACCTGATTCTTAGTATTTGCACACTGGTCAATCAGCCTTCTGATGTATCTCTGTGCTTGTGGTGCGGAAATGTCACGAAAAGAAACCCATTTCAGTGCACTGGGCTGATGCCCATATAGGCACAGCTCACATCCCTCCAGCGCAGCTGATGTGGAGCTGATCGATGTTACTGGTGTGCAGAAGTACAGCTGAAGGTTTTCCTGATCTATTCTGACTCCTGGGGAATATTCAAAGGTAAGGAACCTGCGGCTAGATAGAGTCTCTACCAGATAAGGTGTTACTCATAGGTGAGTAACTTGTAATTGTATAAAGTATACAAAATATTTCTGTTGAAATATTTCTTTTATTAAACTAGTAAATATGCATAGCTTGCGCAGATCATCATTTGGATGTCAACTTAAATGCATTGCCCATTTATACTCTCCAGTGGCGTAACAAAACTTGGGGGGGGCCTCCTGCACAGTACATTGAGGGCCCCCTGGAGTCACAGAGGAGCTCTCAGACTGACTGAGGGGGCCCCTGGAGCTCGGGACACCCGCACTGCAGGGGCTGTGGGGGCCTTTGTTACGTCACTGAGACTCTCTTGCACTTTTTCACATTAGTCTTACCCTTGAACACAGGGGTTTAAGAAAAAGCTACTGACTTTGCCCCTAGAGGGCTAGTAGGCTTATGAGTTACCATATTGCAACACTTTTTGTATTCAAGAAAGTGGGTGGGGGGGTCAGTCAGCATCTTAGCAGAGGAGGGGGAGGGTCAAGATATTTCAGGCCTGAAAGTGTGGGCATATGAGCGATTTGAAGGTTTGCCATCTCCAATATATTAATACAATGTACATTTCATCCAAGTGCTGCAGTCAGAGTATTCTGGCCCTCGGCACATATTTTGGTAAGTACGTCAGCCACAGGGTTACGATACCTCACTGTTTATTGTTGTTCTTTAGATACCTAATTAAGTCTTTTAAAGTTGTCCTCATTACTGGGAGGCAGATCGCATTGGATTTTCATTGTGTTCATTGGAGAAACTTAAGTCTGCGCAACTTTTATTTTTTAAATCTATATTTGTGACAATATTAGCTGTTTTGCTCCCACGTTGAATTAAAAAAAAAATACAAATCCTTATGCTAGCCTATTTCAGCCACTGGCTTTCTTGCACTGTGTGACCACAAGTACACTTCCACCTAAAAAGAATGCAAGATGTAGAATTTTTTTCTCTTTTTTAAGTGTAGCTATATGAGATTGATATGTCCTGATTTGTATGTGTATTTTTTATGTGTGTTTTTTAATGTATGGGTCATTTAGTGGTCGGCTGAAGTCGTAGCTGTGGCCCCTGGCTTGCCCCTTGCCATCCCTGGCACTGCCTTTGCGACCCCTGGCCTCAGAGGCGGCAAAATCAGTGCCTGGAAAACAGGGGTAGCTGGGACGTCAGTTGGGGGACCACTTTCCTGTTTTTGACATTTTTTTTATGACACAAATAGTAAATAATATTATTCACTATTTTTGTAATAAAAATGGATTACAGTTCGCTAGGAGTTGACCGTATCTGGCAGCCAGTGCAGGCTTTAGCGTTGGTGGTGCCCTGTGCGACTGTTTTGGCACCTGTGGTAGATGTCTTATGTGTTCTCAGCAGAAGCGTAATGCTCACAATGCTTTGCCTCAGGCTGAGGTCACATATGACCTCATGATAGAATGTGGAATGTTGGTGGTGCTGGAGGAGAGAAGAGAGGAGAGCTGGTTGTACAGGGCTGCTGGTGGATGCAATGCTTCAATAAAGAACCTACAATATTCTTGATAAATTTGGAGATCTCTTTTTCATACTGGCAACAAGGGTCTTTGGAGCATCGCAACACAAACAGTTATCTCAAAGAATTTATTTTCGGACTCTGGCATTCAAGACCTCTTGGCAAGTCATTGTTGGATCTTTTAATAAGGAATCCTTTTTCTTTTACTCCTGCGCCCTTTTTCTGCTCAGTTCATCGGATCGGTGACCTACAAGGTACTTTCATTTTCACTTTTACTTTTATTGCTATTCCATTTAAATCTCCTGCTCTTACCTGCATCAACGGTTGTTTGTTCTCATGCTCTCCGTGCCGGTACGGCTTGCGCTGCACTCGCGCAGAAGCCGTTCCTCTACTCGCGCTCAGGAGCGCATGAGTTCTCTCGTGCTGGTACGGCTTGCGCTGCACTCGCGCTGAAGCCGTTCCTCTACTCGCGCTCAGGAGTGCACGAGTTATCTCGTGCTGGTACGGCTTGCGCTGCACTCGCGCTGAAGCCTTTCTTCTACTCTCGCTCAGGAGCGCTCAAGTAACATTAAAAGGTCTCGCTTTGTAGCTTTGGAGCACCGTTTTTCTCTTCGGCTCTCATTTTCAACTGCGTTGCTCTGTCTTCCTCTCTCATTGATGTAATGTACTGAATAGCCGGTCCTCGAGTCTTCGGGAAAAAAAAGAAAACAAGGGCTATTTTCTTTAAAAAACCCGATGGCAGCATTTGACATAAAGACATAGGTTGTTTCGCATGAGAAGTTTAGTGTACATATCAACAACGAGTATTTAAGCCCATTTTAAGCTTTTAGTATTTAAGGACTTTTGTTTCCAACTTCTGCAGCTTTACATTATTGAAGAAAGTATAGGTGGAAAATATCAAAAGACAAAAAGAAAAAAAAAGAGGTTTGGATAAAATGTTTTTTTTTTCTGAGTTAATAAAAACCACATGTAATGCAGAACATTCCACCACCTCCTTTCTTTTTGACCATGCCGGGCGAACCACCGATAAAATGGTCCAAATGGAAAAAAAGTTCCTCCATTATTCCAGGGTCTGTGGATCAAATTTGTCCAATGAGAGAAAAACAGCGCTTCTTATGCATTGTTTGGATTGTGAGGGACAGGAAATATTCGAGAACCTGCCGGATCCTGGTGAAGAGGCTACAGATCTTAATGAGTTCGAGATGTGCTTGAAGAAACTTGATCTACACTACTTACCTAAGATTAGTACTATCCTGGAACGTTATCATTTTGGTATGAGGGAGCAAAGAGCAGGTGAAAGCGTTGAAGAGTACATTACTGCCCTTAGGAAACTAGCAGCTACGTGTAAATTTGGGAGCACTATTGATGAAAGGATCTGTGATCAGTTTATGTTAAGGTGTGCTAGTGACAAAGTCAGACAAGAGTTATGGAGCAAGGATGATCCAACGTTACATGAGGTTATCATCCTTGCCAAGAGTGTAGAGCACACCTTAGCTTGTGTTGAAGAACTTCAAAAGGGAAAAAATATAGGAGTGAACAAAATCACTACGAAAAAGGAACTATCTGGTGCGAAAGGCAACAGCATTGACCGAGAGGATGACAAAGTTGATCAAGGAGAGGTAAACAGGTTCAAGGATGCAAATTGTTTTTGCTGTGGGAACATTGGACACTATGCATTGTACAGGAAATGTCCAGCTATAAACTCAATCTGTAGGTTATGCAATAAGAAAGGACATTTTGGTAAATGCTGTAAATCGCAAAGGAGCCAGACGTCGGTGAAAGTAGTCGAGGACTGCATATTATCAGTCTCCATGGACATGGAAAAGAAGAAACATCCCAAAGATTTTGTCACCATTTTAGGAGTAACAAGTGAAATGTTATTAGACTCTGGAGCATGGTTGACTTTGATCTCCAATTAAGTTTTTGATGAACAACTGAGTCACAAAGTAAAGTTAAAAGACCCTGATGTTGTTCCAGGGGGTTATGGAGGTCAAGTCATTGATCTAAGAGCATATTTTGAAGCTGAGATTGCTTTCAAGTCAAACACTATCTGTGGGAAGGTTTATGTTCCTGCTAAAGGAGACAGCGTCCTGAGTTGGCCACATCAGAAAGGTTTGAGAGTTATTCTGGATCCAAAGTCTCCTACCCCTGTCCTGTTCAAACATGACTATGTTAACACTTTGCATGGCGTGTGTGAATTAGATGTGCAGAAGGAGGAGACTTTACTGGATTTTGTTGAGGAGTTCGAGGAAGTTTTTAGCGAGAAATTAGGTTGTCTGAAGAAATATACTCATCAGATAAGGTTAAAAGAAGGCTCAGTTCCGGTGGGTGCTAAGGTGCGTCCTGTCCCTATTTCTTTAAAAGATGATGTGGAGAGAGAAATTAAGAGGTTGTGTGAAGAGGGCATTATTGAGCCGGTAGAGTCCTCTGAATGGATTTCACTGATTGTTGTGGCAAGGAAACAATCTGGAGAGTTGAGGCTATGCATTGACTTGAGGAACCTCAACAGATGTGTGGTCAGCGATCAGTTTCCTTTGCCAAACATGAGCTACTCGAATACATATGAAGATATATATATCTTCTGAGGTGAGAGCTCGCAGCACTGCAAGGGACCTTGAAGAGGACACCGAGAGCACCAGCACCTTATAGAAACAGCCCCGTGCGGCAAGTTGCACTATCCAGATTTCAATCCGCACATAAGAAAACCTAGCAAGAGCTGAGCTCACGACCCGGAGAAACGTCATTGAGAGCTCGAAGTGTCGTACATGGACACCGACAGAGGACTGGAGCGCACTGACAAAGCCTTCTACATGCAAATAAATATATCTTGGACTCACCCTTTATATCGTTACAATCTTAAGGATTTACCAAAACCTAATACAAGGACCTAACTTCAACAACTGCTACCAGCAGGTGTACAGCTAATCTCCTGGTCTACCAATTAATATCTGCCCTATAAAGAGATAGAGACAGCCGGGACAACATTTGCCATGCAAAATAGCTAGAAGAGATCTTTCAAACTCTGTGACTATATTATCAAGGAACATACTACACATCTAAAATCAAATATATCAGAAGATTTGGCTTCTAAGACTAGATCGCTATTGAACAGTACCACTGGGAACGGCCCTGAAGAAGGTGACCTATAACATCACGAAACACCGAAACGCGCGTAGGCCTTTTGGTCCCTACGGTACCACTCAGATAGAGCCACGTTAGCATTATCTTTTCCTTTTATGTATTAGACTATCAATAATGTATTAGAAGAATTTATGTCAATATATCTTCATTATTAAAAATTGTTTTAGCTTCACTATGATATTAGGATTAGCCTCATTGATATTATGTTTCATTAGTTTATAAGACTTTTTTCTTACCTATTGTGTTTAGTGTATGTGAGTGGTATGTCTGATTTAGATATTTTTGTTTTCTTTATTAAATGACGTATATAATTAAAAATAATTATTTTATAATTGTATTATTATTGAATGACAAATAACAAAAATAAAAAATATATATAAAATCATATAATGGGATTACTTTATCTGTAACTAATAATAAGTATATAGCAGTCCGATATCATATGTGTATCATTGGCTTATTATACTTAGGTCGTATTATCCTTAACTTTATTGTTGTTTTTATGAAGATCATGGTATCTTCATATGTATTCGAGTAGCTCATATAGTAGTTTTCTCTACATTGGTTCATTCCCTGCTTGAGCTACACTCATTGGTACAGGGAATCCCCTTATAACTATTTTCCTTTGCCAAACATCTCAGAAATGGTTGAGATGCTATCCGGATCCAAGTACTTTAGCAAATTCGATCTGACTTCTATGTACCATCAGATTAAATTGCATGTGGATTCGCATGACTACACTACTTTCATTACTCCATTTGGCACTTTTAGATTCATAAGGATGCCTTTTGGCTTCGTGTCAGCAGCTGCAGTATTCCAACGACTGATGTACAATCTGTTTGGCTTCGAACCTGGAGTGAAGTGTTTCCAGGACGATATTTTGATACATTGGATGAACATAATTTGAGAGTTAGGAAAGTTCTGGGCATTCTCAAAGATCATGGTTTGAATCTCAAGTTAAAGAAGTGTTTTTTTGGGAAAACTAAAGTTGAATATCTTGGACATAAGATCACAGCAGAAGGGTTATGTCCTAAGGAGGAATTGTTTGGAAATATTTTGAACCTGCATGTCCCTGAGAAAAAGGAGGAATTGTTATCTTTTCTTGGGATGATAGAATTCCATGCTAAATTTTTACCTAATTTAGCATCTAAAACGGTCTGCATGCGTAAACTTTTGAAGAATAATGCTGAGTTCTTGTGGGACGATGAGTGTCTGAGAGAGTTTGAGAATATCAAGAAAGAGTTATCAACAATTGGGACTTTAAAATCGTTAGATCCTGACAAGAAGTGTGTGATAATGACTGATGCATGTGAGAGAGGACTGGGGGCTATATTGTTACAGGAAATGGATGATCGTGATCTTAAGCCCATAGTATTTTGTTCCAGGACGCTGCGGGGACCAGAAGTCAACTACTCCACCATAGAAAAAGAGGCTATGAGTGTTTATTGGGCGATTAATAAACTCAGGAACTTTGTGTGGGGAAGAGAGTTTCACATTTTTACAGATCACAAACCTTTGGTGGAAGTGTTTATGAGGAAGGGTCTGGACATGATTTCTGGAAGAATTAGTAGATGGGTTATTAGTCTACAAGATTACAATTATACTGTGCATTATGTCTCAGGGTTTTACAACAAAATTGCGGATTGCCTATCCAGATTAAGTTGAGAAGTAGAAGAGTTTCCTGAGAAGGAGGGAAAAAAAGGTATAAATGTGTGCAGTGTAACTGGAAGTGTGGTGGAACAAAATGAGTGGGAGAAGGCTGTAGCTGAGGATAGGGTACTGCAACAAGTGTGTGAGGAACTCAGATTAGGATGGAGAAATAATGCAAAACAGGATAAGGATTTGGGTGGTTTCTGGAAAGTGAAGGATGAGTTGTCAGTGGAGGATGGCATCCTTCTACGTGGGTTAAGGTTAGTAGTTCCAGTAGTGTTGAGAAGGAAAATTATAGAGCTAGGGCATGAAGGACACCAGGGTATGAGTAGAACGAAGGCAAGGATTTGTCTTATTGGTGGCCTGGAATGGATTTGATGGTTGAGAGGATGGTAAGGGAGTGCGCAGACTCTTGCAACAGTGATAAGGTTTACAAGACTAGGGTGCCTCCTATGTGTGCAAGGGACATGCCTCACAAACCATGGGAAATAGTGGCTGCAGATATTGTGGGACCTGTGTATGGAAGAGGTGGTTCTAACTATCTAATAGTTTTGATTGATCAATTTTCTAGGTGGGCAGAA
This sequence comes from Pleurodeles waltl, assembly GCF_031143425.1. Lineage (NCBI taxonomy): Eukaryota > Metazoa > Chordata > Amphibia > Caudata > Salamandridae > Pleurodeles > Pleurodeles waltl. The sequence goes on along the minus strand of NC_090448.1, from coordinate 808,156,037 downwards.
ATAGGTATTTGCAGTTCCACTGAGACCGGAAGGATAATTGAATTTTTCAAGGATATTTTTGGTCGTGAGGGTTTGCCCAATACTATAGTGATGGACAATGGACCACAGTTTGTTTCGGGTGAAATGGAGGAATTTCTTCAGAAGTTTGGCATTAAGCATAAGAGTTGTTCACCCTATCATCCGGAAGGGAATGGTACGGTGGAGAGATTTAACAGGTGTGTGAAGGAATGTATACAGTTAGAGGTTGCGTCTAATAGGAACTGGAAAGACGGTCTGAAAAGATTTCTTCATGCTTACAGGGTTACACCACATTCTACTACTGGTAAGGTTCTGTTTGATCTTTTCAGTGGTCACAAAGCTAACACTCTTCTTTCACCTGCGTGGGTGTGTTGGGGTAAAGATAATAGTGCACCTAAGGGTGATGTGGGTGAGGAGAATGAGTATGAGAAGCTATGCATACAAAAAAGAAAGGAATACTATGATGACAAGAAAAGTACACATTACATTGATGTGAAAGTTGGGGATCAAATTCTGGTTAGAAAACCAACTATGTGTAAAAGTGGGAGTAAATTTTTAGGACCTTTTGAAGTTATCAAACTTTTTAGGAATGCTGTCAAAATTAAGGATGGAAGAGTGTGGAATATTAATAGAGTTGTCATATCTAAAAGGAGTAAGATAATGTTGTGAAGACATGTAAGAGTTTTTTTTTCTTGTTCTTTTGGAATCGTATTTATCTCTATGTATATATGTTATTAGTTTCTATACGGGGTTTAATGTAAAGAGGGAAGGTGTGTGGTAGATGGCTTATGTGATCTCAGCAGGAGCGGAATGCTCACTATGCTTTGCCTCAGGCTGAGGTCACATATGACCTCATGATAGAATGTGGAATGTTGGTTGTGCTGGAGGAGAGCTGGTTGTACAGGGCTGCTGGTGGATGGGATGCTTCAATAAAGAACCTACAATATTCTTGAAGAATTTGGAGATCTCTTTTTCACAGCACCCTCATCCCATGACTACCTCATTGGATTCCTTCACTACCATCTGGCAAATGTGCCCCTCATCCCTCCAGAGCACCCTTTCACATTGCCCTAATTTGTTTTAAAGCACTCCTAAAGGCTGGCTTTCCTAATCCACTCAGCTATCCACATGAAATATACTTCTGTTCTTTGCAGCAGGCATATTAATCCTCTATGCTACTTTATGGCGAGTCAAACCTGCCACTAGACAAAACTCCCATCTCTCACCCTTGTAGGAACATATTCACAAAAGTTACCTTGACATTTTAATTGCTGCCTGAAGGCTGGATGCACAAGGAACTTTTCAGCAGGTGCTTTTAAATCGCACGTTTCGTAAGTTATTGCTAAACAAAGTGCCCCCCTGAGTTCAGCGCCCCCCAATCCAGGTCAGTACCCGGTGCGGCCAAACCACCCTAAAGCAGGCCCTACTGGCAGCTAAGGTAAGTAAAAAATGCTTTCAAATATATGTGGTATGCATGCGGGTGAGACTGTGTGTGTGTGTTTGTGTGTGTTAGAGAGAATATGTGTATGTGTGAGCGTGTGTGTGAGTCACAGTAAAGTGCAAGTGGCATGTGATGTCACTTCTGCTACTCCTGCCATTTTGGTGTATTGACACCCATGTTTAAATGTGTGTTTTTATGCTTGCTTACTTGACCGACTAAAGATGTATTGACTGACAATGCAAGTCAGTGCTCGGGCTGGAGAGTTAATAATTTATTATTGTTTTTGTTTTAATTCTCTGATGTTTTTTCTTTTGCATTTTTTAGTCATCCTTGTGTGTTTAAGTTATGTTTAAAGTTACAGTATTTCAAATCCAGTAGCAGCTTTTTCCTATGATGTGCATTAAAATTTAAAAAGGGTTTCTATAGCTTTCCTAAGTACACCTAGCTGCTAGGAAGCACCTTTGCACCAGCTTGCATAGGCCAGATTTATTGGCTTTGCAAATACTTGCTTTTTTTGGTAACATTTTTGTTGCCAGGGTTGCAACCTTTATCAAACTCAGTATTGAAGGCTGTTGCAGAAAATTTGACACCCATCCGTAAATTACGTTCCATGTTTTGTTTAAAATGAGTGTTTTTCAGGACAACTGCAAAAGTACTGTTTAGTTTTTAGGACGAGCGCGCAAGCAGGCCTACGTGTTGTAATATCTGTGGGCTTTTAACAACACCCACCGCAAGCCCATCGCTATCACTCTTACTGGGATTGCCTTTCAAAAATCCATTGTTATCTTTGGTAAATGCTTTCTTTGTCCCTCCTTGGGGCAGTTTGGTTACTGCAATGGCCATCGACCCTGTTACATGGATAATTACACAATAACTAATACCTTTGACTGCGAGCAAACTTCTTTTTCCATTTGTGTCTCTGCTTCGCGTTCATGCTCGTGGCGGCCGTGGCACTTTGAGTGGCCTCGCTTATGTAAACTGTTTTACGTTTCATTTTCAATTTACGTGGCAAGAAAAGTCCAATTAGGATTTTACCACGCTAATAGCTCTAACTCGAACAAACGCGAGACCCATTGCTTGAAATGCTTGTTTATCTTTAAAATTGTATCGGTCTCTTACAGGGAAGACTGGTAGCAGCTTGTCTGAAGTGGGGTGCAGCAATTCCTCCAACTTTTGTTGTAATTACAGGATGAGAGCTGACCAGTGTGTGGCAAAAAATGTATTTGCCTTCACGACAAGTGTAATTTTTGCAGAACAGCCGCTGCGACGGCTTCTACGTTGCTTCATTTTTGTAGGGTCCTTCATATTTGCAAAATGGAAGAAGCTGAGGTGTGCGGTGTGCGACGAAAGTAAACACGAAGGGGGGATTGGGAAATGACTGGCGATCCTGTGGCCTTATTGTCGATGCCGGGCGAGACATGGCCTCGGCGCACAGCCATTGTCTATGCTTCAGGTGACGGCAAGCGGGGGCATGTCATGCATGTGAGAGAACTCATGCTCGACATTCTCCCGTCAATCATTCTGTCAATCACCCCGAGTTTCAGCCCAGCCTTCTTAGCTATACTTGCACCCAACGTGTTTCAAGGTGGCAGCTGTGGGTGCTGGAAGTACCGGGCCGAGTTGGTTGTGCATGATGACCAACTCGGGGGTTAAGTGGCGCGAGTTATGTGTTTTTGTTTTTTGTCAGAGGTGCAGAAAGGATCTGTAGGTTCTTGGAGGTTTGGAATCAGTCAGGATGATGGGTTCAATTTAGCCGTGGGTCACGTGTGCTTCTCACCCCCTGACCACTCCTAGGTGAACTGCTTGTGCTAGTCTTGCTTATCCCACGGCCGCCTTCTCGGTCCGCTCCATACAGAGAGTTATCCAAGTTAGGAGGCTGTTTTCTATCACAACATTGGGATGCTCCCTAGTCATTTTACACATGCAGCCATTGTCCAAGTTCCTAATAGCTTCCCTGTTAACTCTTCTTCTTCCGTTAATTGCCACATTTCCCCCGGTGTCATAATATGACCACGTGATATAGATTTCTTCTAGTCCACTAACATAAAAACAGAATTGGCATTGGGTGGGGAAGTGCCATTTCCCACGCTGTGGTGGGAGAAAGCAAAATGTGAATTACACTTAAACAGAATGGACGGAGACAGCTGGCCGAAAGCCCCTCAATGTATTGTATATATTTTTATTGTGTTTTTTTTTTTTTTTCAATGAAGGTGACTATTCCACCATGAAGGTGGTGAGACAGTTTAAGACGACTTCAGGCGAGACCTAGAGATAAATAAAAAGGGGGCCAAGTCGTTAGTGAGATATTGGAAATGGGTTGCATTTGTAATATGTTCACATCAAGGTTGCAAATTGAAAAGTGTTTTTATGTCGGACGCCTAGAAAATAACTCTGAACATGTATGTGCAGCCTTACCTCTTTAAAAATCAATCTCATAAAGACATAAAACTTTTTTTTTTAATTTGCTAACGTGATATTTTATTCAAGAACCTTAAAACGTACTTATTATTAAAAGTTTCATGCACAATCTTTAATAACAGATATAACCATGGGTGATACCAGTGCTTTAAATGGGCCGGTACTCTCCGGTACTGAGTACCGGCACTTTTTTATTTTGAGAGGGAGAGTACCGGCATATCTCAAGAAAAACGTAATACTTTTAATTGGAGAGTACCGGCACTTCTCAGAAACAAGCAGGTACTCTGATAGAGAGTACCTGCACTTCTATTTTTCCATTTAAAGCACTGGGTGATACACTGACCTTTTAAGGCATTTTAAACGTACATCCCATTTTGATGACGTTTGTGTTTTGTTTTAAAAACAAAATGCCAAATGTTTTGCATTGGCTAACCTGGTACATTTAGATTTTTTTGTCAGCAATAGCGTGGAAGCACCCCATCAAACAGCAGCAATCGCAATCAGATGCATTTCATAGCTTAGTAGCAATTTCTCTCATTCTGTTACTGCATTGCATTGTGGACCCCATATTCGTGTATGGTACAGTCTATTTTTCACTTCATCTTGCAGAATCAAGGCTATTATTGAACAGGTACTGAAACACTTTGGGCCTGATTACAACTTTGGAGGAGGTGTTAATCCGTCCCAAAAGTGACGGTAAAGTGATGGATATACCACCAGCTGTATTACGAGTTCCATAGGATATAATGGACTCGTAATACGGCTGGTGGTATATCCGTCACTTTACCGTCACTTTTGGGACGGATTAACACCTCCTCCAAAGTTGTAATCAGGCCCTTTGTGTGTAATGTTTTAACTGAATTAAAACGAGTATAGATACACACAACCGATGAGCTCTAAATAGAGCGAAAGTTGACCTTATCAAGATTTGCATTACAATATAGTCCAATGGATACTAATGCAGTGACTGAAATGCATTGGCGTGGGCTACTGAGCCAGGGTCCATCTACAAAGATAAAGTGGAGGATCAACTAAATCATATAAAACCACGCAGTCCTCAATCCAATGCAAGAACAGAAAGAAAGCAAATGACCAGCACCTGCATGATTGTGCTGCTAGTTTTGAGAGCTTCCATATTATGTGTTTTTAGTAGCTAGCTTATGTCAGTGATTCGGGAATCTGTTCAAACTTTAAGTTTACCTAGACCACTGGTTTTTAACCTGTGGCCCGGGTTCCGAGAAGCCTACTTAGGGGAATTGCGATTGCTTAGAAAATTATCCTAAAAGTGTAATAAAGTGTATATAAATAAAGAAGCAACATGTAAAATAGAAGTTTTAAAGCGTGCTGTAAATTTGAAGGAATTTGAAAATAAAGGCTAAACATTAAAGTTAGTGTCCTCAGATTGATTCATGGGGGCAGTGCAGGTGCACCAAACAGAATACAGTGTGAACGATGAGTGACCCCCAACTGAATTTAGAAAAGCTCCAACCTTCCCATTAAAATTTTGAATTTGCTTATATATGTGAATTAAATAGAATATTTAATCATTTGTTATTTGTTTGATGAATACTTGTTACTCAGTTTTTGTGTGTATTGTTTTGCGGTTCAAATCATCGAAAAAACTGAGGTCATAGCTCTCATTTTCCAATAAAGACACAGGAGATTCAAAAAATGATTCAGTGGTGGTGTTTGGGTTCCACTATTGATTAAGTTGAGCACTTCACAGAAGTCAAAAGGGTAAGAACCACGCCCTAGACTGCACATGTATGTGGCTAATTCAGGTTGTTTGGCGTTCAATTGGAGGCTGTAAAAGAGACCTAATCAAAGGTTTACATAATCTGTACTGCACTTCTCTGGCTCTCCTGCAGTATAGACCTACCCAAAAGGATGTAGGAAATGCAAGAGACTTTTATCAACTCTTGAATTTTGATCCGCTGTAGAGAGGTGAAGGGATCTGGATGGTAGCACATTCATCCCCAAGAAATTCAAGTATATCCACCACGTATCCAATATTCATGTGCGATTTGTGGGACTAAATATTGCTTTGCGATGTAGTGGGGGTTTCGTGGTCCAGAAAAATGAGTCCCAGGAGTACAAATGAATAACTTCTCCAGCATTGGTGCAAAGGGATGTGCAACATCCAGGTGATAGGTGCACTTGCTCTTAATATCTCTTGACATCAGGCTCACCTGCCTTTGTGGAATTCTTATACCAGTTAAATGACAGATATCAATGCTGGTAAAGACTACAACAGTTAAGTAACGTTTACCTTATCTGCATTTCTTGACTCTTGCTCCCTTTTTTCCTCACTCCAATTAGGGTTTCCTGCTTCTATCCACAAAGCAGTACAATTTATTTTATCTGATATTCTCCCATCGGTCTAATTACTCCTTCACTCCCCTTGACGTTTCAGCAGCTCTGACATTGCAGACCACCTTATTCTTCTCTGAATACTGATCTGGAGCTCTACTCTCCACCTAAAACAACAGGGTTCAAACCACCCAAAGACTGTTGGAAACTGATGTCACTAACAGATCCGCATGATGTGTGCCCTTGTTGTTTGGGTTCAGGCATGACTCCAAGCCGTGTGAAGAATGCGCCCTCATGAACCCAAAGGCACAAAGCTGTACATTGCAGAGCATCAGAAAAAGCCATGTAAGCTCCACTCAAAGGCACAGATCCGTTCTCACTCTCAGTGCATTTCTTGCGAAGGATCCTCTTTGGGGTCAAGGTTGTCTGGTAAGTCGGAGTCCAAATCAAAGCAGAAACCCACGAAGGCAAGTGGGACTTGTCCCCATCCTGCCTCTCTCGATCATGAAGGAAGTTGCAAAGGCTTAAAAGTGCCACTCCGTCTCATCTCGCTTATGATAGAGGAGCTGATTCAACAATTGTTCCCAATGCACCCTGAGTTGCCTGGGTCATCTGTAACATTGCAGCATATTGAGGCCTTTAGGGAGACCATGTTGTTCATTTCTGGCACTCTTCCTGTTCCCTCTCGGATGACTTCTTGCCCCAAGGATCCGCTTGTGCCTCCATTTGGGTTACCTCATGGGGATCAGACTTCTTTGCCATCTGTGCCTCTTGAACCCCCTCAAGTTCTGCATGTACTTCAGTACTGACTTCCATTCTAACTCCACAAACTGAGCCAGTCTCTTCAAAGGCAATCCAGAGGGAAACCTTTTGCTGTCTGACTTGAAGCCAAATGCATCTCAGCCCGACCAAAGTTGCATCCTAGTTTCATTCTAATGCACCCACTTACCATACAGTCACGTTAAGATCAAATACTGCCTCTATCACAAAGCTGCCCTCAGAGTTTGCTGCTATTGGGAGTTTGCTGCTATTGGAAGATAACAATGGAGATGCGGGGGTAATTTTCTCCCACATTATGATAATGACAATTTGTACATGGACTTGCAGGATGTCATGCACTCACCTGGTACCAACCGTGGAGACGACACTGGAGCCAATGCTGGACCTTCAATCCCTTTCAGGATGATGCAGATCCAGGAAAGGAACATCTAGATCCCGCACCATCTGGAGGGGAAAGGGAGTAAAGGACAACATTGAAAAAAAAGAAACTTGCAGTACTGGATATGCTCAGCGACGGTACAACACTGGTTAACAGGATGTGTCACTCCTGAGACCTTCTGTGTTTGCAAAGGTGGACGTTTACAGGACCATCACCTCTGGGTTCGTGAAGGCACAATACACTGGGAACGACAAAAAGAGTCAATTACCATCATTATACTAGCAAGCCTCTGCGTTCATTCACAATGTATTAACTTCGATAACAAACACAGATTTCTTCAAAATCAGGACAGTAGAGGAGGAAAACCAAGTTTTTGGATAAGACTCTCAGAGACTCTTGAGGAAAAACTTAAAATACTAATTGTAGCTTCTGACACTCCAGGGGTAAACCTGGAACATAGTTTGTTGTTGCTGACCCTCCAAAGGTTAAACTAAGAACAAGGGTTGGAGTTACTGACACTCCCAAGGTTACGCTCAGAAAATAGATTGGAGATACTGTCTCTCCCAAGGTTACACTCGGAAGATGGGTTGGAGTTACTGGTGCTCCCAAGGTTACACTAAGGACATAGATTAGAGTTACTGGCACCCCCAAGGTTACACTCGGAACATATGTTGGACTTACTGGCACTGCCAAGTTTACACTCCGAACATGGGTTGGAGTTACTGGCACTCTTAAGGTTACATTCGGAACATAGGTTGGAGTTACTGGCACTCACAAGGTTACACCCGCAACATAGGTTGTCATTACTGGCACTCCAAAGGTTACACTCTGAACATGGATTGGAGTTACTGGCCCTCCCAAAGTTACACACGAAACATGGTTGGAGTTCCTGGCACTGCAAGGTTACACCTGGAACATGGGTTGGAGTTAGGGACACTCCCAAGGTATACTAGAAACACAGATTGAAGTTTACAAGGTTCATGCAATATCAATAGCGCTAAAAGAACAATCTTATTGACACTTCTGTTCATCAGGGAAACGCAGAAGTAAGTGCCTGATTTAGAGTTCGGTGGATGGGTTACTCCATCACAACGGTGATGGATATCCCGACCTCCAAAATATAAATACTATTATTTCCTATGGGATTTATATGTCGGTGGATGGGATATCCATCACTGTTGTGATGTAGTAGCCTTTCCACCGAAATCTAAATCAAGCCCAAAGTCTCTAATCCTTGTGTAATAGCAGTTCAGGCGCCAAGGTTGTAGGGAGCGTCCGGGGTATGAACAAGCAAGGAAAGCTAGAGAAAAATCACAGTGAAGGGACTAGAGACAAGTATATAGTCTTGAAGATGCTGATACTCAGTCCTGCTTACTACTACAAAAGGATTAGTGCACACTAACCTGATACCAAGTACTTTGCCAAGGTCTTAAGCTTGCCTAGTGTTCAAAGAAGGCCTTGAGGATGCTTGAAGGCACTGGGGAACAGGAGGAGCTGCATGGGAGGCAGAGAAGAAGGAGGCATCAAGGGAGATGGAGCCCAGGGAACCACGGAGGACCTAGAACTGTAGAAAGCTAGAGCACAGGAAGTTCTGGGCTACTCAGGAGATGTGTGCAGGGGCGGTGCTTGCGCAGGAATGGAACAAGGCCAAGCGCTGATGCAGGTTCAAAGGGGGTATTTATACTGGAAGGAAAGAGTGGTATCCCACGTGGAAGCCTGAAATATTCCAGTGAACCTGGGGAAGATCCCGTGTTACGTACAACGGATGTGAAATCTTGCAGATGGCAGGTGAAAACAGTAACTGGCAACAGTTAACAAGTATAACAGAACCCAAGTGCATGATGGTACAATTTAATAGGTCACAGTGGATAACGTAACTTGTCCTAAAAGACGTGATAATCTGCAGGTGCAAAACAAATTAAGCTTGCATGGCAACAGAATAGGAGGGTCAATGGTTCAAGCTTACTAGGAGGAGGGCCATGGAATTATTGAGACAGGAAGACACCACAAGGGAAGGGTGACATGAGCTCCGTAAGTAAAACCCACAGCACATGACACACAATATAGAGTTGTGAAAGTCTCCTCACTTAACCTGTTGAAAGTGTTGTAACACCTCTTGTTGTGAGTCAGAGAGTTGTCTTTCAAAGGCTTGTATTGCAGGTACATTTTTTTGAATTCATAACAAAGTTTTTGGGTACCAAACATGGATGTATGCCAGTTACACAATAGAAGGGGGGGGACCCCAGTGCCTGCATGTGGTTTGTTATTGTAGGCAAACTTAGCGAACACGAGCAAGTACTCCCAGCAATCGGGAGTATAGGTCACAAGACATCGCAGTTCATGCTCTAAAACCTGATTTACCCACTCCACCTGTCCATCAGTGTATGGGGGACAGGTAGACAAGAGTCGAGCTTCAATGTCCAATGATGTGCAAAGACTGCCCCAAAATCATGAAATGAACTGCGAGCCCCTATCAGACACAATGACCAAAGGGAGGCTGTGCATCCACCTGATGTGTTGAACAAACAGCATGGCAAGCTTTTTGGAAGTAGGTATTTCTTTAAGGGCAAATAAATCTGTCATCTTGGAGGAAAGCTGAATTACTACCAAAACAGTAGTATAGCCATTGGAGTTGAGAAGGTCCGTAATGAGTTCCATGCTGATGCCATGCCAGGGATAAGGAGGTATGGATGAGGCTCTTGAATAGCCTGGAGGGACAGAGTGGAATGCCATGTCTTCAAAACGAATTGGGCAAGTCTGATCACAGTCATGCACATCCTTAGACAATGTGGACCACTCAAACCATAATTGACAATATATTAAGATCTCTTGGATTCTTACAAGTTCTACAAATAGAATGTCAGGACACCTGTTTAAGGCTTCTTGTCTTGATTCTGTTGTAGGGGTAGATAAGGCGGTACCATGAAAAGGAAACTGATTGTGTATATGATGATCTTTTTCAGTTATGGAAGAATCAATTTCTTCCCTACTCACTTTGTGCCTATCTCTACGTAAAAACAATTTTTGGTCACAGAGGCTTACAATGTGTTCGAAGGCGACCATGTTCTAGGGAGTTGGTTCCTGAGTGTCCTGACTATTGTGACTCTGTTCCGCAGGCGGTATCTTTTTTTCGAAAACAGGGAATCTGGGGGCACATATCCTGTCGTACTGCTGTGTTGAGTGGGAACACTTCCCACAGCTATCTGTGAGGCACTCGCTTCCACAAGATAAGGCTGTGTGGAGCCTAAATATCTAAATACCCAGGTTAAGAAGCTGGGTCTGTATATACTATACCAAAATGAGGTATAGTGTGCACAGAGTCCTGTGGATACCCAGAGGCTTAACAGAGGCTAAAATAGAGAATACTAATGCTCTCTTTTGTGGTAGTGTGGTTGAGTAGTTAGGCTTATCAGAGGGTAGGGCAAAGCATTTGTTGTACACACACAGTCAAGAAAAGAGGCACACTCTCAATAACTAAATCCAGGCCATTGTTTTTATATAGCAAAAATATCTTTTGTTACTTTATTATTAGAACCAGAAAGTCTTTGTTGCAGCTAATTACAGTTGTAAGTAGGTATCAAGCATATGTATCAAATGTACTTTGTTTGGATTTTGCCAGTAAAACAGTTAACAAGTAACACTTTTCGGTTTTAAAATTGACACTTGGTGCAATATCTCATAGGAACCAAGGCAGTCCTAGGGTAAGAAAAGTGTTAGCACATTTAACAGGTAAGTACAAGACTTACAATCCCAGTCCTCAGGGGTTAGGATGTCCACAGATCAAAGTTCAAGTTGACCCTAAGAGTGCACCACCAGCAACACAAAGCCCGGCCGGGTGCAGAGGTCAAAGTTGGCATCAGGTTTTAAATGGAATCCTATGAGGACTGGGGGCACTCAGAAGAAAACAGATTGCAGGTAAGTACCCAGGGTTGCAGGACACAGGCCTGGGGGTGTTTAGGTCAGCATTGGGAGGGCTCACAGATCAGCAGCAAACACACACCCTCAGTGGCACAGGGGCGACCAGGTGCAGGGTGCAAATGCAACGTCGGGCACCCAATGTTTTTAGATGTGGGAACCCCAGGGGTCACAACGTTGCTGCAGGCTGGGTCCAGGGGGTGAGTTCTGGAAAACCACAGGCTGGACAAAGAGGAGAGACACCCACTGGATGTTTTTGGACCATCGGTCGGGTTCTCCAAGGCCAGGGGGCTGCGGGTGCAGGGGTACCTTTGGGTGTTGGGAATCTTTGTCGTATCCGGTCACGGTCAGTGGGGTCCTCTTGATTTAGGCTGCAGGTGTCATCGTGTTGGCCAGGAGGGGTCAAGCCAGGGTGGACTTGAGGTTGGAATCACCTGGGGACCTCCTTTGGTCTTGTGGGCCACCTGGACTCTGGCCATGGGCGTTGGGTGCAGAGTGGGCAGGGCTTGCCAATCAGGAGCAGTTCTGGGGTCCTTTTGGAGGGTTTCTTCTGGACAGGGCGTCTGTCCCCTGGAGTTCTTGGTCCTCTGCTGGGCAGGCAGTCCTTGAGGGGTTTGCAGAGGTCGCCTCTTTGTAGCAGGAGTCTTTGAAGCTGCAGACAGGCCAGTAGGGCTTGGGCCAAGTCCATTGTCATCTGGAGTCTTCACTGCTGGGGTTGACTCTTCAGTCCTTCTTTCTTCTTTCTTGAGGTCACCAGTAATCTGGTGAGTAAGGTTCCAGGGTTCCCCTAAATACTAGATTTAGGGGTATTACAAGGGCCAGAAGACAGTAGTTAATGGCTACTGTCCCTGAGGGTGGCTACACCTTTCCTGTGTCCACTCCCTTTGAGGGAGGGTACACATTCCTATTGCTATTGGTCCTTCTCCTCCAAAACAAGATGGAGGACTTTGCATGGAGGGGGTCACTTCAGCTCTGGACACCTTAGGGTGGTCTTAGCTGCAGTGGTCACTCCTCCTGGTTTTACCTAATTTTCCAGCCAGACCTGCAGCCAAAAGTGGGGCCTCGTCAGGGGGGCGTACATCTCTACTAGCTGGAGTGCCCTGGGGCACTGTAACAGGAGGCCTGAGCCTTTGAGGCTTACCGCCAAGTGTTTCAGTTCCAGCAGGGGGGAGGTGTGAAGCACCTCCACCCAGAACAGGCTTTGTTCCAGACCCAAATGTATTGCTCTCACTTAAACTAAGAGGACACAATGCCAAAAGATTTCAGCACTCTTAGTCTAAATAATGAATGCATTAAGGCAGTTCCCAAATATCAAATAAAAGTCATACAAATATATGAGAATAGGCATTTAACTAAAATGCAGCAGAACATGTGTACATACAAAGATAAATTAATATATCACGTGGTCAAGACTGAAAAAGAAATGTGCAATGTGTTAACAGAGCATGTATATATAAGCTAAACAATGAAGATTTAAAACACATCACCGTGGGATTGACATCATCCTCGCCAGCAAGGCAGGAGACCCCCGATTGGGATTGTAAATTAGATCCTCGGCTGCGCATCCGCTCCACAGGCGGGTTCCTGTCTTAGCGCCAAGACTCCCTCTCTTTTATACCTGAAACCACCTTAAGAAGAAGGTTCTAGCAACGCCCCTCCCCTCTGTTATGAAATTGAACGCTGGCTTTACTTTGTCTGCGTCGAAAACACCCAAAGAAACTGGCCAGGCTCCCAATGTACATTCCTCTGATAAAAACAGTCTCACCCTTGTGAGCTTGTATGTAGTGTGCACCCCACATAATATGTTCCAGCACTGTCTAGCTCTTCGCAGGTGAAGAGAAAAACATGTTTTGTAAGGAAACATACTTACTCTGCCCTGCAACTTCAGCAGGGCACAAAATGAAGTCACTCACACAAAATGGAGTTGCTGGTCAAATAATGGTTAAATCTAAATAGCATCACACCCAGAGAGCACAAAGGCTCTCACCCAGTGGGGTCAGAAGCTTGTCTGTTAGGGGCAGGCTGGCACAGACTGGTCAGCCCTACACCAGAGGGCTGGGAAAAATACAGGGGGGGCATCCCTAGGATGCCCTCTATGTGCATTTTACAATAAATCTAACACTGGTATCAGTGTGGGTTTATTGTGCTGAGAAGTTTGATACCAAACTTTCTAGTCTTCAGTGAAGCCATCATGGAGCTGTGGAGTTCGTAATGACAAATTCCCAGCTAATGTACTTAATATGGCCACAGTGCACTTATAATGTCTAAGAATAGACTTAAACACTGTAGGGCATATTGCTCATGCATCTTTGCCCTCACTTGTGGTATAGTGCACCCTGGCATAGGGCTGTTAGGCCTACTAGGGGTGCAGCTTACCTAGGCCACAGTCAATGGTTTGTGGGCATGGCACCCTGAGAGGGGTTCCATGTCGACTTTACCTTTTTTTCCCCACCAGCACACACATTATGCATTGGCAGTGCAAATGTTTGGTGAGGGGTCCCTTAGGGTGGCACAATACATGCTGCAGCCCTTAGGGACCCTCACTGGCAACGGAGCCCTTGGTACCACTGGTACCTTTCACACAGGACTTAGCTGTGTGTCAGGGGCATGCCAATTGTGGAAACAATGATACAGTTTAGGGAAAGAACACCAGTGCTTGGGCTGGTTAGCAGGATCCCAGCACACACTCAGCCAAGTTAGCATCAATACCAGGCAAAAAGTGGGGGCAATCATTCCAAAAGGGGCACGTTATTACACTGGGGTGTCGTCTTTATCCCAGGTCACACCCTCGGGCAACAAGGTATTCAGCAGATTGTCCATGAAATGTGCTTTTACCCAATTTGGCAGAAAGAGAACATTCTGTCTCAGGCCCTGAAGGAGCGCAAGCTTGACTATAGGGAAGTGTTGCACCCAGTGTGAAGTCTGTGCAGCAACCATATTCCTTACGAGGAGGTAGTAGTATAATTTGTTGTTACAAAATTGTCTTGAATGTGCCGGTTATCCCATGAGGTCTAGGTCAAAAGAACAAGTTACTTACCTTCTGTAATGCTTTTTCTGGTGGATACAGTAGCTACCTGTGAATTCCTCACCTTATGAATTCATCCTTGCGCTAGCATCCGACAGAAGGTCTTCCTAGCTCTCCACATCGACGAGGACGTCACAATTGCACGGCTCCACACGACTCCATCTGACGTCACCGTGCCAATAAGAGGTCCTCGCTGGCGTGCTGACGTCAGTTTCACCCATTTTTTACGTGCCTTTGAGGCGAACTGGTGAGAACCAACTTCCACAATAACCCCAATACATACATATAAACATAAAACCTTCATGATGCAACATAATAAAAAAAAACATCATTATATATATAGAAACAAAATATCAATATACACTTATATCTATACAACCACAAATCCTAGTGCAATCAGACAGGCAACGGGGAGGCGGGTGGGACTGTGAGGAATCCACAGGTAGCTATTGTATCCATCAGAAAAAGCGTTACTGAAGGTGAGTAACTTGTTCTTCTGATGGACACAAACTACCTGTGGATTCCTCACCTTATGAATAGAGTCCCAAAGCAGTACTGCACTCGGAGGTGGGTGCCCGTCTGATTACACCAAGAAATCCTGTAAAACAGATCGTGCAAAATGGCCGTCCGTCCGAACCTCAGCATCCAAGCAGTAATGGCTCCACGCGACATTTTTTATGAGCCTTTTTAGGCGAACTGGTGAGAACCAACTTCCACAATAACCCCAATACATACATATAAACATAAAACTTTCATGATGCAACATAATACAAAAAACATCATTATATATGTAGAAACAAAATATCAATATACACTTATATCTATACAACCACAAATCCTAGTGCAATCCGACAGGCAATGGGGAGGCGGGTGGGACTGTGGGGAATCCACAGGTAGCTATTGTATCCACCAGAAAAAGCGTTACTGAAGGTAAGTAACTTGTTCTTCTGATGGATACAAACTACCTGTGGATTCCTCACCTTATGAATAGAGTCCCAAAGCAGTACTGTACTCGGAGGTGGGTGCCCGTCTGATTACACCAAGAAATCCTGTAAAACAGATCGCGCAAAATGGCCGTCCGTACGAACCTCAGCATCCAAGCAGTAATGCTTTGCAAAGGTATGGAGGGACGCCCAAGTTGCCGCCTTGCAAATGTCTACCACCGGGACTCTCCTTGCCAGGGCCGAAGTGGCCGATTTAGCCCTAGTGGACTGGGCCCTGATACCCTCAGGAGGAACTTTCTTTGCCAGTGAGTAGCAAACTTTTTTACAAAGATTGACCCACCTGGAGATTGTTCTTTTATGTCCATATAAAAACTTAGAGCACTTCTAGGGTCCAATCGATGGAGTCTCTCTTCTTCTTTAGGAGGGTGGGGACTAGGGTAGAAAGAAGGAAGGGAAATAGTTTTCCCTATATAAAAAGGAGTGACAACTTTTGGCAGGAAAGCCGCCCTGGTTTTCAGTACCACTTTATCAGGGAAAAACAAGGTAAAGGGGGGCTTTACAGAAAGGGCTTGAAGCTCACCAACCCTCCTAGCAGAGGTTATAGCAATAAGGAAGACAGTCTTAAGGACCCAAATACCTTAAAGGACATGAATGCATGGACTCGAACGGTGAACCCATCAGAAATTTTAAAACAAGATTTAAATCCCACTGAGGCATGTGAAAGGGTGTGGGAGGAAACTTATTAAGCAAGCCCTTAATAAACCTATTTACAATCTGAGATTTAAATAAAGAGGGCTGGTCCGGGTGGCAAAGAAAAGCCGATAGAGCAGCCAAATAACCTTTAACTGTAGCCACTGAACAGCCTTTCTTTGCTAAATCAAGAGCAAATAAAAAAACATGGGAAAGGTGGGCTTTTAAGGGATCTTTCTGTTTCTCTCCACACCAAATAACAAATTTAGCCCACCTACCGCCTTAAATGGATTTAGTGGAGTGTCGCCTGGACGATAGAATAACATCCACTACATCCAGTGGGAGAGAAAAGGAACTCAGTTTGCCCGTTCAATCTCCAGGCATGAAGGTGCAGGCTCTGGAGGTGGGGGTGTAGAACCTGCCCCTGCGACTGCGAGAGGAGGTCTGCCCTGAGCGGGAGACAGAGCGGAGGGCACATTGAGAGTTGTAGAAGGTCTGTGTACCACATCCTTCTTGGCCAATCCGGTGCCACCACGATTACTTGGGCCCTGTCTGGGCGAATCTTCCTCAGGACCGGAGGAATCAAGGGTATGGGGGAAACGCATAAAGCAACTGGCTGTCCCAGGATATTTGAAACGCATCCACCAATGCTCCTGGCAACGGATACTAGAGACTGCAGAACGACGGGCAGTGCGCATGCTCCAGAGTGGCGAATAGATCTACCTGCGGAGACCCCCACATTCCGAAGATGTACCGGACTAGGTCTGGTTGAAGACGCCACTCGTGATCGGCCAAGAAGTGCCGACTGAGACTGTCCGCACGTACGTTCAGAACCCCTGCCAAATGATTTGCTGCCAAGCAAATCTGATGGTCCTAAACCCAGGACCAGAGCTGCAGAGCTTCTCTGCAGAGAAGGTACGACCCTACTCCTCCCTGCTTGTTTACATACCACATTGTGGTAGTGTTGTCCATGAGGACTTGAACCGACTGACCGCAAAGGGAAGAGAGGAAGGCCTTGAGAGCCAGACGTATCGCCCGCAGTTCCAACAGATTGATATGAAACATCTATTTCACCGGAGACCAATGACCCTTGATCTCCAGATCCCCCAGATGAGCACTCCACCCTGGAGTCGAGGCATCTATAACAACTGTGGCCACTG
Organism: Pleurodeles waltl; assembly: GCF_031143425.1. Lineage (NCBI taxonomy): Eukaryota > Metazoa > Chordata > Amphibia > Caudata > Salamandridae > Pleurodeles > Pleurodeles waltl. Next base: position 808,138,957 of record NC_090448.1, on the reverse strand, counting down.
GAGGTGGTAGTGAGAACGGCCTTCCATGGGAAAGGTTGCCGTCCACTGCCCACCATTGGAGATCCACTGCAGTGTCCTTGGAGATCCTTATCAAATCCTCGAGATCCCCTTTGTGCTGAAACCACTGCCTGCGGAGGCACCACTGAAGAGCCCTCATATGCCAGCACGCATGAGTGACCAACAGAATGCAAGAAGCAAACAGACCAAGCAGGCGTAAGACCTTGAGGACCGGCAAACAGCTCCATTTCGAAATATTGGAATCAGCGCCTGAATGTCCCGAATCCGCTGAGGCGGAGGGTAGGCCCGATACAATGTTGTATCCAGTACTGCCCCTATGAACAGGAGGCGTTGAGAGGGCTCCAGGTGAGACTTGGGCACGTTTACCAAAAACCCCAGATCGAACAACGTCACCTGCAGGTGATGCAGCGCCAGCTCTGGAGACTTGGCTTTGACCAACCAATCATCCAGGTAAGGGAATACCGCTATTCCCTTCTGCCTGAGATGTGCTGCAACCACCGCCACCACCTTTGTGATGACTCAAGGTGCTGAAGTAATCCCAAACGGAAGAAACGCAAACTGGTAGTGTTGCGACCCCACCACAAACCGGAGATACTTCCTGTGCGACTTGAGTATAGGGATATGAAAGTACGCATCCTTCAAGTCGACAGACACCATCCAATCCTCTTTGTTCAGTGCCATAAGTACCTGCGCTAGAGTCAGCATTTTGAATTTCTCCTGCTTGAGGAACAAATTCAAAATCCTCAGGTCTAGGATCGGTCTCAGGCGACCATCCTTCTTGGGGATCAGGAAATATCTTGAATAACAACCCTGACCCCTTTCCTGCTCTGGAACCAACTCTACCGCACCCTTTGATAACATGGCCAGAACCTCCTGTTGCAACAACAGGAGATGGTCTTCTGAACAAAACGAAGGACGGGGGGGGGAGGGAGGAGGGAACTCCTGAAAGGGGAGAGCCTATCCTTTTCCCACAATATTCAACACCCAGGAGTCTGCTGTTATCAACTCCCACTCGCGGAGAAAAAGACGAAGCCTTCCCCCTACAGGAGAGGCATGTTCGATAAAGTGGGGAAAACTAGGGCAGCTTCCACTGCTGTTGTCCACCAGAGGAAGAGGACGATGAAGAAGGGTTCTGCTGGGCTGCCCCTCTAGCTCTAGCCCTCCCACACCCTCTAAAGGGTCGATAAGATGGATTGGCAGGCTGTTGGGCCGAGTACTGGGGCCTCCGAAAAACCACCCCGCGACCAAACCCTCTAAACCTGCGAAAAGACCTATAAGGGGCAGCAGGGATAGCCTGTAAGCCTAAGGGCTTTACTGTAGCCCAGCTCTCCTTAAAACGTTCAAGGGCAGAGTCTGCTTTCTCCCCAAACAGCCTTTCACCATCGAAGGGCAAGTCTAGTAAGGTGGTCTGTACATCCGAGGAGAATCCGGTGGACCTCAGCCAAGCGTGCCTCCTTGTAGCAACAGATGCCTCCATCACCCTAGCAACTGAGTCTGTTGTATCAAGGCCAGATTGTATAATCTGCTGCGCCGCAGCCTGTGCGTCCGAAAAGAGTGTTCTAAAAGGCCTCTGTGCATCCTGTGGCAGATCCCCGACCATAGCCTTGGCTGAGTCCATAAGGGCATGGACATACCTGCCCAGCACACGGTAGCGTTTGCAGCCTTGGGAGCCATGCTGCAAGACGAAAAGATTTTTTTTAAAGACTGCTCCATTCGTTTGGACTCTCTATCAGACGGGGCTACAGGGAACAAACCAGGAGTAGACTTTGTGGAGCAAGACGCTTGAACCACTAAACTATCCTGGGTTGGATGACATAATAGGAACCCAGGATCCCCGGGTGCTCCCCTATGCCTCCTTGCTACAGCTCTATTCACAGCCGGAGACGAAACTGGTTTCCTCCACAAGTCCATACATAATAGGCTCCAACAATGCCTCGTTGAAGGGCAGCAAAGGATCAGCCGAGGATGTAGAGGGATGCAGTACCTCAGTTAGCAGATTTGTCTTTCCCTCTGCTGCAGATAAAGGCAGGTCTAAATAGTCTGCTGCCTTTCTAATGACCGAATGGCATGACGCTGCCTTCCCCGTAAACTCCCCTGGAGATGAAATGTCCCATTCCGGGGAAGTATCCAGCCCACTGGCTGACCCCAATCCTTGGTATTCATCCAAAGCCTCTACAAGCTCACCCTCTTCCAACTGCCGGTATTCTTCTTCTTCAAGGAGACGCAAGGCCTTCCTTCGAGATCTCAAGCGGGATTCTAGCCTCGGCGTCGACATCGAATCCACCGAAGCCACCGCTTCCGAATCAAGACCGGGCACAGAAGAAGATGGATGGATCCGAGAATCACTCGGACCCTGCGCCGACACGGACTCCAAAGGCGCCTTCTTCGGAGTCAGCTGGCACGCAGGTAATGCCGTCGGCTGACGAGGAGATTGCAACAGCGCCATTGATCTAGATGGTGATGCCATACCTCGAGGAGACATCATTGGCGTCGACCCAGCACCCTCAACCGGGCAAAACGGCATAAACAGCCTCATCTTATATGGAGCCAGGGAGCCCAGTGAAAATGCTAATGGCCCCGTGGTACTGGCTTAGTATAAATCTAAGAAATTCCTAGTGACTCCAGAAACAACAACCATAGATAACCTCTGCCTCTGTTGGTGTGAAATGATAAGGGTAATTGGTATCATTATAGGTTGTGAAATCTTAGGTGAGGTAGCCATCTAAGGATGGTTCAGTTCAAGAAGGAGGACCTTAATCCCCACCCCTTCCACCTAACAGGCCCCTCCTTGCGGGAATTTATCAACTCAATATCAATGATCTGCACAGAGATATGCATATTCATGAGACAGAGAGCTGCCTCTTTAAGCTTTCCAGGATCATGTAAAGCTGGGGCATTGCTTTCAAGAGTTAGAACAGCCCAATTAACTGCAGCATCTGTGAGATAGGACAAGATTAAGATCATTCTCACAACTTCGGAGGGACAAACTCCAGTTTTGCTAAGACACCTCAACTGGCATTGATTACAGAGTGCATCAACTTTGTGACAATCCTCAAAAATAATTTGAGCGGGTCCAAAGGTATTGGGACCGAGGTGGTAACTGTGAAATGAACAAGATTAACGCTTCCATTAGCAAAAATGTTTACTTTGTTTCTCAAATCACCACAGTGAACTACAGGCTGTACACCCACTAAAGCCCTGACTAGATCTAAACTACTTTAGATGACCTTGGACGGGGTCTAGGCCAGGTCCTGGACTTACATCTGGTCATCCATGTCATCTGAGTGGTGGAAATATGCAAGGCTTGGCCTTCTGTCACCCACTCACCTGGTCTTAACCTCGGAGACGGCACTGGAGCTGATGCTCGACCTCCAATCCCTCTCAAGATGATGCAAGATTCAGGGACTGGTTAATATTTTTCGCAAGATATGCAGGCTGTACAATCCAAAAGGGCCATAGAGAGGAAATCAGGCTCAGAAATAGGGACTGGTTGTTACTCCCGCTATTTCTTCATTCCAAAGAAGGTCAGAGGCCTTCATCCTGTTTTAGATCTTCTCGCTCTGAACACCTCTCAAGCAAGGACTAATTCAAGCTGTTCCCACTAGCACAGGTTCTTCAGACTTAAACATAAATGCTGCATACTTTCATGTGCTCATTATGGAGACCCACCAATGTTACGTGCAGTTCAAGGTAGGCTATGAGCATTTTCAATTTACTTTGCTCGCCATCGGCCTCTCCAGTGCCATTCGGGTGTTCATGAAAATGATTGCGGTGGTCACAGAGCAACTTCGCCATTTGCGGATACTATAATTTCCCTACCTCGTCGACTGGCTATTGAAGACGGCTCACCTCAGTCAGTTGTAGACCACTTCCAGACAACAGTGAACCTCCTGACATTGTTGGGGTTCATGATCAACAGGCACAAGTCGCACCTAACACCTTTGAATAGTCTCCCTTCATAGGTGCCATGGACAGAACAGTTCTAGGCCTTCCATCCATCACACCTACTCCAGGACCTTTGGGCTATGATCTTGATGTTTTCACCTCAGTCCTAGGTCTCTGTTAAAGTAGTTCTGAGGCTTCTTGGCCAATTGGCCTCCTGCATCCTGCTCACTTACTATGCCAAGTAGCATATACAGGCTCTGCAATGGAGCCTGGAGTCTCTGTGGGCGCAGCACCAAGTTAACCTGTCACATTCCATCAAGGTTTTGGAGGAGACTACAAAAGATTTGCAATGGGGGCTGCTCAACAGCTATTGGACCAGCTGCAGACCCCTGTCCCTTCCTAACCCAGAGCTGAAGGTTTTGACTAGTGCATTGGGGGGGGGGGGGGGCTTGGTCAGCTGGGAGAGGCGGAGATCAGAGGGCTTCATTCTCAGCTGAAATCTGATTCCATATAAATCTGTTCAAATTGCTGGCCATTCGCATGGCTTTGAAGCCCTTCCTACCGTTGGTCATGAAAAGGCTGATAAAGGTCATCCTCGACAACCATCATGAGGTATTGTTACAAACCAGGGTAGAGTGGGGTCATGGGTCTTTATCAAGATGCTCTATACCTCTGGAGTTGGTTGGGACATTTGGGCATATCCCTGACTGTAAGCCACCTGGCAGGATTCTTGAACTCCAGGATGGAAGAGCTCAGCCGGAAGCACCCAGTGGATCACAAATGGCAGTTACACCCAGAGGAGGTGCAGGGCTTTTTCTAAAAATGGAAGAACCATGGCTAGATCTTGTCACCACCATAGAGTTTCCAAGACTGTTCTCTCTGGGAGATAGCTTTTGGCTAGAGTGGAGCAAGAGACTCCGCTGATGCACCTCCTGCTCCAAGTTCTGAAGAAGATCAAGAATGACCTGGCCCAAATCATCCTAGTGGGACCGGATTGTGTGAGGAGATTGTGGCAACCAGAACTTCATAGTATGAGTATTTGTCCTCCCATAGAGCTACTGCTTCAGCATGATCTCCTGACGCAACAGCAAGGCAAGGTCCTGCTCCCGAGCCTAGGCAATCTGCACCTCCTTGTGCAGAGACTGATTGATGGCAGTTGACTGCATACAGTCTTCCTTCCAAGGTTGTGGATGTCATCCTTGCTGCGCGGTGCCCCTCTACAAAGTCTATCTTAGCCAGGCACCTGGAAAGTTTATAGACTAGCTACCCGCAATACTGACCCATTGCAGGCCAACCTTTCTGTTGTTCTGTTATTTGTTTTATCTCTGGCCCAGCAATGACAGGCTGTGGGTATCATTAAATGTTATTTATTGGCCATTCCAGCCTATTTACGTTTAGCAGACCAGCAATTCTTGTTCAAATCACCGGCTGTGATGAGGTTTCTAAAAGATTTGGCTAGTTTGTTTCCTCCCAAACCGTTTATCATGCCACAGTGGGATCTTAGTTTTGTTCTCACTTTCCTCATGTGAAGCCATTCAAACAAACTCACAGCTGCCCTCTACGTCTCCTGACACTGAAGACTGTATTTCTGGTCATGGTGACTTCGGCTAGTTCAGTGAGGGAACTCCAAGCTCGCTCAGTAGAGCCACCAAACCCCACCTTTTTTCATACAAGGTAGTGGAAAGGACTAAGGAAAACATTTTGCCTGCATTGGTAGCAGCTTGTCACATTGTACAATTCATTAATCTTCCAACATTCTTTGCCACCCCTCATAATTGACACAATTGTTTCGTGCTAAAGAATAAAGCAGACGTCGGCATGCAGAGGTGGTCTTTGTATGCAGCAGCAGCTTCACTCCGTCACTTCCAGAGTGGAATAAAATCAACACAGAGCCACAAGGCTCCACCTATGTCACATGTAGTAGCACTACTTTGAAAGCTTCTGGATTCAGTATTGAGCATGGGGATATTCTAGATTTGAGGAACTCCAAGCTCTCACAGTAGAGCCACCTAACACCACCCTTTCTCATACAAGGTGGTGCTGAGGACTACGGCACACATTTTGCCTAAGTTGGTAACTCTGGTTAGAGAGAGTGTCTACCAGAATGAGCATTAATGAATGTAAGTAACTTGTTCACCTGCCTTACAACGCATGCACTACAGTGCCCACTTTGTAAGACAAGTGTCGTGAAATATGTGTGCACATCCTCAGCCTCATCATCTTTAATAGAAACCATTGCAATGATCATCTTGTCTGCACTTATCCTGACACATGCTCACGAATGAAATGGAAAAAAAGCATTGGTAAAGCCAATAGCTCAGCTTTTTTTGAGCTGACACCTATTGATTTAACCAATGCCACTTTAAATATGCCACAGACATTAGAAATCCAGAGCTGCCAATACCTTCCTGGGATTTTTCATAGTTTCAACGTGTTTTTGTTTTGTTAACTTTCTTCAAAACCACATCACCGACCACATCGCAGTTTGAACTCTGCAGTGAATGCAGGCCCAAATGTCAGGGTCATTCTCTAGCAAGCACAGTAACCAGGGAGCTGATACCAAGCCCCGTCATTTTTAGACAAAAGATAAACAAAAATCCCCACAGAGGGGGCCGTGTACTATACAGAGGCCTGGGCCGCCTCAAGTTTTGTTACGCCACTACCCTGTCCCCACCTGTCAGGGTGTAGCCCAGGTCTGTTTCTCACCGTTCGTGCTACACCAAAATGGGGGAACATAGACCACCCCCACAGTTCCCTGTACAGTCCCGAAACTGTTACTGCAGAGGAGCTGACAGATGCGGGGTATCTGTGGCCCCGCTCCCCTTCTCCCCCAAATCCTATGTATCGCTGCAGTCGGCGTGCTATAGAGTCGAAAAACGGTTCCTTTCACTTCCACGACAAATCTGATTCAAACTTTGTCTTATTTTGCTTGTTTTTTAATATTAACTCTAAATATCAGATCTTTATTTTGTATGCACTTCGGGTGCCCAGTTAACTGGTGATTTATTTTTGTCTCCTTTTTAAAGTTGTTCGTACAAAGTGTTTGTTACATTGTAATGTTCTCGCTGCCTGCTATTTAAGTGCTTCATTAGGTGGTGATTTATTCTTTCTCCTTCACGAAATAAAATACCAAGTGAATAAACAGCACTAGCAACAGTGATTTTTTGTTTTGTTTTTGCAAGCAGTCACATTTAGATGGCTATCTATTTTTCTAATATATATATATATATATATTTGGGGTATGGGCTTTCTATAAAATTTAAATTCACCATCGCACAACCTATTGGCCTTGCCCGTGCTTGCATAGGTGTGGCTCGACAGCGCAGCGGTTTGCTTGATCTGTTGTTCGGAAGACACAAACATCTAGAAATAGTGAATTTGGCTCTTCGTCCCTCAACCATATGCTATTAAGTTTTTGGTGTATTGTTGCACCTACTCTGGAGTTCATACATTGAAATGTTCGAGGGACCTTTTACATCTAAAAGTACATTCAGAAAGCAACCATCGAGATTCTTTTTCATCGCGTCAAAAAAACCACACTTTTACAAGAAAAAACTGTTCTGTACATTGCTCAACAAACATTTTGTGTGCACTTGAAAAATGAGGGTTTCTATTCGGCGGAGATGCAAAACGTGTATGAGAACACGAACAGCAAAATAAACATAAACGTACACCTAGCGTGGGCAATGCCAAATAAAATATTTACAGAAATGAAGATGCTGTTGTCTAACTGTTGCGTCTCCTTGTCAACCACATGTGCACATCACACATCCTTTCGCATGTTAGGTGTATTTCAGTTGCGGAATTCTCCACCCGATATCAGTTTCTTACAAGACGCTGCACTTCCCAAAGTTTCTTTTAAAACTGCAGCCGTTGCGAGTTTCATGCCAGGATGAACGGGTAAAGAGGTACAGCTCCTATTGAAGGCAGATCTGATAGCACCAGACTTTGTGGGAATCAGGGATGGAATTTTAAATAATTTACTGCAGGAACCTATACATTGGAGCTCCAGGTGTGGCATCAGAAAGGGGATGAGGTGGAGACACGAGGGGCCGGTTAATGCAAATCGGGGTCTGATAGTCAATGTATTCATTTATTTAGTAAAACCCCTGGCACAAAGAAAGTGGTAACAAGGACAAAGGTGACAGTAGATCTGTTCTGCTTGCTAAATTAATCCCAGAGGCTGCATTTAAAAAAGTCTCATTGGATTAAGATACTTGTTGCTTCGGCGCCCCCTGAGACACATGTAGAGGGCAGTGAGAGGCCCGGAGTACCACCAGAGGTGGCGAGCCCATCGAGGCCCCCAGATGGTCAGACGCCAGCGGTGGGGGCAGCAACGGTCGGGCGTGATGGAGGTAGGGTGACCACCGGGCATTGATGCAAATTCTGGACAGGACTGTAAAAAATTCAGGACAAAGGGTCAAAATTCAGGACAAAAATTCAGGACAAAGGGTCAAAATTCAGGACAAAAATTCAAGAACAAACGTCAGTTTTACGGACACACACACGAGAGGCCATGCCTCACTACGTTGTCAGTGCATTTATTTACTCTTTTTTTAACATAGCACTATTTTTGTGATTGCCTCCTGGTATGCTACATTCAGGTGTCACATTACGTCCTTGTTCAGTAGTAAATTAATGCCCTTCTGTACTGCGGCAAGGCCATCCCCCACTACCCAAATCTACCCAATCTTTCTTGAAGAGAAAGTAACAGCAAATGTTTGATTATGTTTCTGAACATTTTAAAACCCATGGCAAACAGTTTGGGAAAGATTAAGGTAACTAATCTTATGCTAGTTTTAACAAATTGAACAAAAACATCTGGCTTACCCCAACCGCCCAGGGACTTTCAACCTAATTTTTTTTTTTAAAGAGGCAGGGCAGATGGTGTGGGTGACAGTCTCACACCTAATGTCAGGATGTGAGGTACCCACAATTTGTCTGTAGTCTCACAGCACTAGAGTGTATGTCTGGGACTCTACATTTATCTCACATGAGTCTACTCTGACACTGCACCACTCTGCATTACTGCACTCTCTGCCACTCTATTGTATGCCACTCTATGCTACTCTACCCCATGCCACTCTATGCCACTGCACTCTGCGCCAATGCACTCTAAAAAAACTGCACTGTACACCACTGCCCTCTACTCTGTGCCACTGCTCTCTGTGCCACTCTGCTCCACTCTACATCACTGCACTGACACTCTACTCTGCAACATTGCACTCGCCGCCACTGTACTGTACACCAATCTATTATGTACTACTGCATTCTACGCCACTGCACACTATGCCACTGCACTCTATGCCACTGCACTCTATGCCACTCTACTCTGCATCACTCCACTCTATGCGACTGCACTCTACAGCACTATACTCTACTCTGCACTGCACCACTCTACACTACGCCACTGCACTCTGGCACATGAGTCTACTCTGCCCTCTATGCCACTGCACCACTCTACACTACTGCACTCTCTGCCACTCTATTGTGTGCCACTCTACTCCACTGCACTATGCCACTCTACTCTGTCCCACGCCACTTATGACTGCACTCTAGACCACTACACTCTATGCCAGTGCACTCTAAACAACTGCACTGTACCCTGCACCACTAGGTTCTACGAGACTGCTACTATGCCACTCTACTCCACACCACACCACACCACTATTCCACAAATTTTTAGCCATGAACATCAGCCACTCTGGTGTATAACATGGCTAAAACACATTGGCAAAGCCAATAACTCTTGCGTAGACTAGACATATTGGCTTTGCCAATGTTTGTTAGTTCTATGAGGTACCGAGGCCCCTGAAAGATCTGTGAATGTGTAAGTCCTTATTTTAAACATGCATTCGACGCCTCCTCAGGGATAGTAAACGCTATATAAATACAATTACATCATATATGAGCTGCTATAAAATGTGCATATACATTTTGGTTAAATGAAAAAAAGTGCTTCTCAAATACAGATTTGAATAATATACAGTTTATACCTAGTACAAACATTTTTTTTATAACACTCCATTAAAACCACACACTCCACAACTCACCTTGGAACATCATTGAAGTACCTCTCTAAAAGAAAATGTATTTGCCATCAGAAAGGTTCAAGTGACTCCTTTGGTTAAAGTGGATGCAGGTTTTCAAGCCCCTTTACATTTGCAGATTTACCAGTTGTCCACATTTGGATTTCTTTAGGGAAGGAGATACCCTGGCAAGAAGGTCTCTTTCTTATTTGTCTGCCCCTCCCTCCCTCCGAGCACAGGAGACCTCCTGCCTTCCACTCCAGCTGGGGAAACTAATCTGCCCGTAATTTCGCCCTGCCCTCCTTTGTCCTTTTGGTGAAAGGCTAAAATTACAGACAAATGGTGTTCGTTAAGCCTTTCATCATGGACAACGGATGGCAGGGCAAAATTACGGGCAGTCCGTTAAATTTACAGACGGGTGGTCACCCTAGATGGAGGACCAATGAAGCCGAAGTAAGGAGGCCCTGGGACGGTGCGAGGGAGACCTCACATACATGCCTAAGGCATGACCTGGTGAGGACTCGGCGTTGGAGAGGTGAAGGGGGTCCCTGTGGGTCTCTCTATCTCCTGTGGAATCCTTCAGAGTGTGACCAGGGAGGGGAAGAATTCTCTCATTCTCTCTCTCCCTCTCATCTCCCTCTCTCCCTCCCTCCCTCCAAGCAGGGTGGGCCCCTACAGCATTAAGGGTTTGGGGCCACCCTAAGGACTGCACCTGCATTTCAGAAGGTGATCTGATGCTGGGGAGCTGCCACCCCCAGACATTTTGAGCTGCAGCGGATCAAAGACCTCTCCTCTGTGCTAGTGGACTGAGCTGGGGCCCTCCCCCTGGAGGTCTCCTCCATACTAGGTCTGTGACTGGGAATAGGGGGGCCCTACCGTGTTGAGTGGAGATCTGCTGGGGACCTGGAGGGGGTTGACTAGGGCTGTCAGGGAGACGTGATATCTCGGTAATCTTACAAGCAGAGATGGATCATCTGGGGCCCACCTTTACAGTGAAACTGAGAGACCCTGAATTGGCCCTGTCCTGGTCATCGGTGCTTCCACATAGAGATTGGGCCATGGCCAGAGACAAGCCAAAGGCCGCAGCATCTCAACAAAAAATCTATAAGTTCACCAAGCAGCCGGACCCTACACTTCAGGGAGGCATGATGGGGGGAGGAACCCCTATGGACGCGGACCCGCAAACCTCTTCAGTCCTACTGGTGATTCAAGACTTGAAGGCTACCCTGGAAGGCAAGATGTGGGTACTCAAGGTGGACCTTGCACTCATCTGCCAGGACCTCCTCAATACCACACACCATGGTACAGAAGTGGAATCCAGGGTGTCAGAGGTCAAAGACACTGTCAAATCACACACCGAAAGCCTGGCCACACTGCAACACTTGGTGGGACAGCTGGAGGCACCGGTTGAGGACATAGAGGGGTGGTCCTGGAGGAACAATATTTGAGTGGTGGGCATTCCAGAGGGGGTGCAGGGCTCCACACCAACAAACTTTTTTATTGAACTGGCTGTCCAGCTGGGTTCTGAAGGAGGATGTCTCAAACTGTTTTATAGTGGAACGAGCCCACATGGCCTTACTAGTTCCCCCCCCCCCACCATAGGAGCCCCACCACAACCGTTCATGGTGTTGGTTCTCAGCTATGCAGACAGATGCTGTGCTCAGGTATGCACGCAAACTTGGCCGACTAACCTATCAGTCCTACCCAGTGATGATATTGCTGGACTTCACCCTAAAAGTGCAGCAACTCTGCTGCTCCTTCCAAGAGGCCAAACAAAAATTGAGGGCTGTGGGGATCAGCTATATGCTCCTCTTCCCGGCTCGGCTGTAGGTCATGCTTCAAGGCAAATCCATTTTCTTCGACACCCCAGAGGCGGTTTGGTAGTGGGTGGAGGACAGACCGCCATGACACCAGATGGACCCTCTGGACACCGGAGGAAAGAAAGAAGGCGCTAATGGAGACAGGCAGAGACCCACAAGAGAATGAAGCACTGTCCTGAGGAAACGCCCTCGTCAAAGAGACAGAAGAGCCCTCTCGATGGAACATGGCCGGGTGGCCTCGGGTGGGAGCTCGCCCGTGCCGCTAAGAGACCACACTGCGGTATCTGGCTCTGATGATCCTTCACAGGATGCATCAACTGTTCCGTAAAAGAGGGGTGGACCTGCCACCAGGCGAAGAACATCTACGATATAGTGCCTGGTCCTTCGCTATGGTTTGACCTATGCCCTCAGGTTCTTCTTTCAGTTGGGGGTGGTTTTGGTTGGGTTGGGATATGGGATATGGGCGGAATAGGAGACACATACCACACAGCAGCCTGGTTAGCTATTGTCCCTAGTCACACTATGACAAGTACTTCCAGTTGACAAAGTATGGGGTGGGGGGGGATTGTTGTTGTTTGGTTTTCTCTTCAGGTGTGACAGGGGAGCACATATGCACACGGTCACACACCACCCTCGACATGATACATGAACACACCGGGGACATCGCACACAATGCTAGCTCGTCGAATCCAGAGCTGAAACACACACCCATGAATATGCTAAAGATCCTCACTTGGAATGTTATTAGGATGCTGGATAAACATAAGCAGGGAGTGGTGCTTAGAGTGGCCCTGTGAACCAATTCAAATATAGTAGTGCTCCAGGAGACTGATCTCCTGGGCAATAAATGTCAATTTCTGGCTTGTAAGGGATATGGTCAAGTGTACCACTCTGGCTTCTATAGGGGCTCGAGGGGCATGGCGATCCTGATTTAGAGCTGGATCCCTTTTGTGGTCTCTAAGGTGTGGCACAATGACTGGGGCCAATATGTGGCGATCATCGGCACCCTATGTGGCAGCTCCCTCTCTTTGATCAGTGTATATGCCTTGCCTCCTCTTAGTTCAGACTTTCTAACCAAGCTTGAGGGCCTTCTCAGAGAATTGCCTATGATGCCGTGGGTGATGGGAGGAGATTTTAACAGGGTCTGCGATACGGGCCTGGGCCGATCCTCAGCCTTGCTGGGAATGGACTGGGGGAAGACAATGTTGTCAGCTTTTGCACAAAACTGGCACCTGACTGATGCCCCATTACCCCAGGGAGAGGAGCACAGTGCTCCTTTGTTCGATTGAATTATTTCTTTCTGCACGCCCAGGTGACCAACTTAGTCAATAAGGTACATCAGATGGCCAGGGGCCTCACAGACCATTCGCCGGTGGCAATGGAAATGTCCTGGGGTGCCCGGAGGGGAGACGGGAGATGGCGCTTAGACCGCTGGTACCTTAGAGAGGAAGAATTCCCTGATTTGTGCCAACAGGCCTGTCAGAAGTTCTGAGAAGACAATGAGTGATTGGTGACCTCTAGGGGTACCCTGTGGGGCACAAAAAGCCACAGTGAGGGCGTCTTATTAGCTATGCTAAAGGTCAACAAGAGAGGGCCCCACACAAGGTCTTGAACCTGGAAGACCGGATCTTTATGTTGGAAAATCAATACTTGCTCACACGACAAGAACCCCTTCTACAAGGTTTATTACATACCCAAAGCGTGCTCCCAGAAGAGCTCACGCAAGAGGTGAGAGAAGCATGGCTCGCCACCCGCAGTACAATCTATCAATGGGGCGACAAGGTCAGCAAAACACTGCATTGACTGTGTACCCCGAGGGCAACGGGAGTTCCGGTGGCCAATTTGCTGGCAGATGACAGCTCCCGGGTGACAAGGAGCAGACCCATTGCAAAATAAGTTGCTGATTATTACTGGTCCCAACACTCAGGAGATGGACTAAGATTGGTATGGTTTCTTAAGGAACCTAAGGTTACCCTTTACTTTCTTGTAAAGAAATGTTGCCATCTTTTTTATTTTGTTTAGTGGAGGAGAGTGGGAACGTTTTTGTCTCATTACAGTTTTTTATGTGCTAGTGTCAAGACCCATCTAATGAAATCAATCAGACCAGCTCCAAAATTTCCCCTGTGGTTTGATGGATCTTGTTTGGCTGCAAACTGCCGCTTGAGAAAGACTCATTTAACTAACCCAAGGGTTCCCACGGACTTCCCGGAGGCTAGGAAGTGTTATAAACATACCTGCAGGAGCAGGAAGATATTTTTGATTAACAAGGACTGGTGACAGCTTGTGCAGGCAGCTATGAAAAATTGAGGTAAGGTGTTTTGGGATAAGGTCAATTAAATTTGTCTGAGAGATGCCATGCTTAACCACCTTTTATCCTGCAAAATAAAGCTATCTGCTTAGGTTACACACTTTAGTTCCATCTTTCAAGTAGAGGACGACAATCTGCATATGGATTTATTGAGGGTCAGGTTGGGTAACACACTTCCCTGGCAAATCACTCTGTCTGAGATGGAGGACGCAATAAGGCAAATCCCAGGCGGTAAAGCTCCAGGGCCGGATAGGGTACCCATGCACCTTTTTAAATGCAACATGGATCTCAGGGGGCCTTTGCTTACAAATTCAACAACTCTTTTATCCACAAGATCCCGAGGTCCTGTGTGCCTTCGATCATTGTCCGTATCTTTAAGAAAGGAGATCAGAGTTTGTCAAAATATTACCACACAAACTCTTTCATTGATAGTACAGTTAAGATTATTGGCAGAGTAATTTTCAAGCGGTTAACAACCTGGTCATGTCAGAACAATTTTTTATCCCCCTATTAATGCAGCTTTTGCTTTCCTTGGGCTCAGTACTGTGGAACAATGTCTGAATCTGCAATTGATCTTGGGCAAATATCCAATGGCCAGACAGACCACTGTACTTAGCATTCATGAATTTGTCTACAGCTTTTGATTCTGTTTATAGGACAAAGCTGTGGCTAAAACTGTTGGATATGGGAGTTGAGATCACTCATGTAAATTCCCTGCAGAACAGCAGCTAAGGTGTGTTATGGTCCAGCCGGTGAAACCACTGATGTCTTTTCTTCAGGCAAGGGTGCGACGGGGGTGCATTTTGACACCTCATCTGTTTATTTTATATGTCAATAATCTGTGCCCTCACTTGGGTGCCATCACTGATGATGTTCTAAAAATTTGTAATTCTTCTGTTCCGGCGTTATTTTATGCTGATGATGCTATCCTGATGGCCAGGACCCCAAGTGCCCTATGTAGTTTAGTGGAATACTTTGATTAATTTATGGGCAGCCTTGATTTAGTAACACATTTTGGGAATTCCCATAGTATGGTGTGAGGGCCACAGATGAGACACATGGCGACTTTGACTGTTAGTGATCAGCCCTTCAGTTGTGTGTGCAATTTTTGTTATCTTGGGGTTATTTTTAAGTCGGCTGGATCTTGGCAGCCACAGATTAGAACTCACTTACAAAATTAAACAGGATGGCCGGGGCCATTTTGAATCGCTTTCAGACCACTTTTAGGGGCTCAGTTTCACCTTATCTTTAAATTAATTATAAGCAATGTGTCTCACCAGCCCTGTCTGGGGATATCCTAACCCATCTGCAATACAGATTGAAGAAAATCGTATTTGTAGGCATCTTTTTAGTCTCTAGTTCTCGTCTACTAGTTCTCGTTTTATTTTGGACTCCGAGTTGAACCTACCTTACATTTCTGAAAAGGTAAGTTTGGCCCCCGATTTTGTTATAGGTTAGTATTTGTCAAACTCCAATGAAGGTTTTAACAGGGAGATAATTTTAGACTGTCTCAAACTTGAAAAATGCCTATCCACCCCTTGGTTGAATTGTGTTTACAGGACTTTTAATGAATTAGGATTGCCTGATCTATTTCACACGAGTCTGACAGCTCACACAGTATGACAGGACATAATACCTAGCATAGAGAAAGGTCCTTTGCATGGCGCTGAATGTGCACCTCTGACTCAAGTTCATCCTCCCGAAGTTCTATAACTTTAGATTTGCTGACTTAACACACACTACAATCATGCACGTGGGCTGAAGACTTTTTCTGTGATATGGATTGCGACTCAAGGCCGAGCTCTGTTCTGTTGGGGCACCCTTCTTCCAGAGCATGTGTACTGTCAGCTCTACAGGACTGACAGTGGCAGTCATGTGATTATAGTAGCAGGGAATTCCTTTTACCAGTCCCTGCCATATAAGATCCCTTACCAACCTCTCCTGTAATTATTTAAATTGGTCTACCAGACCTCTATCTCAGCACACACTATGATCCTGCTTGTGCTCTGAGGCCTTTCTGTGATGTCTAGTGGGCTCAGAGAGTGGCTCTGATTAGAGAGACACATCAAGTGTGCTATTTTTTGATGATTGCAATTACTGCCACCTCACTGGACTGTAGAGAAATTAATGGTGACGGCAAAATGATTATATTAGCAGGACAGATCTTTTTGTCTTCTGTCCTCTAGGTTGAGTGAGCTATTGGCACCTCCAGTATTTTTAATATGTTTGCCATTCTCCTGCAACCTGGTGCTTTGTCTATCCATGTGCAACATGGATGTTGTATGTATGCACATTACTGCTGTGTGTAGAGCATGCGGCACGGGTGTCTGTACCCATACTGGAATCCATTTGTGTTTCATTGATCCAACTAGCATCTAAGTGAGCATCAGGCCTCATTGTAAATTTTGGCACTCCTACAAGACATTCCAGAGTCTGATTTTTGGGTATTGAGGAGAGAAAACAGAGGGCCTCTTTGAAGTTAGAGAATTGCCTATAGCCCCTTCCTGAGTCATTGCTTACTGGAAGTACTTCTCCCTCACCCTCCACCCCTCAAATAGGTTAACACATAGTTAAGTGGGACAGCCTCCCTTGCCTTTGCATCCCTGTTTTGGATCTCGCCTGATAGGAGACTCCCAGCTCCACTCATCTTCATGCTGACACTTTTCAACAAAGACCATGGCTTGACCAGTCTGGGTGAAAGAAGCAAAGGGACAGGACATATTCAGAATCAGAAAGACCTGACTGTTGGAATACAAAACCTAGTTATAAAGATGTGACAGAAACATTGTGCTAAGATTTCTCTGCCAGAATCTGTGGTCTTCACACCAGTGGCGACCAAGAATCCCTCTGTGCTATCTGGTTGGGGTATCCCTTCCAACAATCATTGCCAAGTTTGGGACCAGAACTATGGGAACTTTACCCAAGACTGCCAGCAGGGACAGTCGGAATCCTGCTTTGAGGGAAAGAGCTGACTGACTTTTCAGGAGGGGCACTGGAGGGAGATTCTGCTGAGGAAAAGGGCAATCATGAAGAAACGTAAGTTGGAAGAGCTACAGACATCCAATGAACCACGAGGGAAGGATCTGCAGTACTCTGTGAGGGCGAAGTCTGATCTGTTTGTATCCTGTATGGAACTGTGTGCCCCCACGATTGGAGAATGCTGTGAAATAGTTGATTCTGTCTTAAATAAAGGTAACAATTATTCCAAAATTAGCCACAAAGTGAAAAAAATGGAGTAAGAATAACGTTGAAGATTTTAATGAACAGGTGTAATCTAGATTGCCTCATGCAGATGCATTGCTGAAATAAAAGTACTAATGCATTTTGCTCAGATGGCTAGAGGTGTTGTTATAGATTCCATATGTTTTAAACCCCATATTTTATACTAATGTCGGGCAAACGTTTGATCAAATCTGTGCTATAGTCTACCCAGTCAATTGCTTTATAGAGAGACAAAAAGGGAAAACACATTTTGAACGATGTTCCAGTGGGAAAACCTGTACATTAGAAAGAGGGATTTATTAATAAGATAAAGAATGGCATTTATTAATCTGAGGTCCATAACAGTAATTACGCAGCACATTTCGACCGTATGAAAAAATGTGCCACAGGCTCATACAATTATATTCATTACATTTGTACAGTGAATGCATTGAGCAAGAGACCACGATCTTGCCTATTTGAAAAGTTTCACAAGCAATAATTTGGTTCCTTTCAAATTTGTTATGCATTTGGCAGATTACCCCATCAAGCGAAAAATAAACAGAAAATGACACAATTGTCACCAAATATAAACTAACCAGTTAACGATAAACGTTTAAGGCCATAGTTGTTGAATATTACACTTTACAAAGGTGAATGTAACAGACAAGCAAACAAACGTTCATAAGTTGAATTTTTGCAGCAAATGTTTCTGGAAGAATGTGTTCTAAACTACATTCTAATAACATCAGTTGAGAAACAGCGGTAACTGATGTGCATATGTCTAGAAATAAAAATGGTTGTCCTTATGGCGTGTTCTCTGAGTATTACAAGGTATTGTTCAATGTGACCATTCCAGTGCATTTGAACTATTTTGATGCATTGTTAACCTAAACTATATTTGAACTTAAGAAGAGAAATACATTTCCCCTTTCTGTTAAAGGAAGCCAAGTATTATTCTACCCAATTTATTTTGTAATCTTTTGTAGAACATAAACTATGTTGGGACTAAGGAGAACAGTTTTTAAGTAGGAAATATTAACAGAACAGACACTGTTTCACCATCTTTCTGAAGGTCAGCCAAGAGCGTTTGTCTTGGT
Source organism: Pleurodeles waltl (assembly GCF_031143425.1). Taxonomy (NCBI): domain Eukaryota; kingdom Metazoa; phylum Chordata; class Amphibia; order Caudata; family Salamandridae; genus Pleurodeles; species Pleurodeles waltl. The sequence continues at coordinate 808,120,596 of NC_090448.1, read as the reverse complement.
TATTCCACGGGATTATCCTCACAAGAACCTCTACCTCCTCAAAGTTTATCCTTCATCTCGAAGTCATAAAAAATTACATTTCTGATGACCCGAGCGATCCAACAGATCAATATCAGGTGAGTTTTTCTCAAAGCTAAATCAGTCCCAGGCCATGTCAGCATTTTACTATTGGGGATATGGTCTCAAAGTTGTTCAGGCACTCTCAGGAAGACAATGGATTTCCTACATAACCGCATCGGCATTAATTGATTTCCGCATGTACTAATCCTGAAATTGACAATTAATTAGTAACATCCTCTTTAATTTAAGAAAGAGCATCTAAAATGTATGCGAGCTTGTGATGGAACATAACTTCATTCTTCCCAACTATTTTTCAATAGTCAAACCAACTGACTAATAATCAACATTTTCTAGGATTGAAAATTTGTGGGTAGGACAGTTAAATGAAATGTGAAAAACATTGGCTGCGGGAATGAGGTATAAGAGACTTAGCTTTATTCATTTTATTAGACACAAAAAACACAACCAACATGGTGGTGAGCTGGATGCCTAGTGATTTGGAAACCATGGTTGCATTGCTGCTGTAGCCTTAAAATACATTTTCATAAATTTATGTTGGGATCTGTATTTAATGCTACTCCAGCATTCCAGCTTGAGGGTGCTTCAGGCAGATGTAAGATAAATTTTGAAGATATACATTTGGTAAAGAGTATGTGGAACCTAGGTTTGCTGTTACTGCACAATTTGATATAACAAAGACACATTATTTCCAACATCATTAAGAGGAGTAGTAATTGGCGTTGAACGTGAAATGTCACAGCAGAACAATGATGCGATTTCTGTGATCAGTTTTGTCACAGTGACAATTTTGAGTTCTACAAATTGCCCAATCAATGGTGCTCCTTATTAAATACAAATACATGTATTGAAAATGTATTTAGAATGTCAGAAAGAGGGCGCCTGAGAGGTTCTGGTGTGGGGTATAATGGACCTCTATGGCACAAAGTGAAAAATAATTATCAAAACATTTGGGTAAAATAAACTAGTACATTTTGCTGATTTTTAATTTTTGCCTGTATTTAATGTAGAATCGTATTGGATTGTATGTTTTTGTTAACCCACGGAGCAACTGAGTTATGCTGCTATAATTCCTTTTCTATATGTATCACTGTAAAAAAAAGAAGCACCCAGCTGCAAAAAACTTACTTACCAGAGTGTTTCCCCAATACTCCCAAGCCTAATTGTGTGAACCGTTTCATTGAAGTTTCGCCCAAATCCATTTTCTTCTCCCTCCCCCAGAATTTGAATGTTTTGAGCACCTCTGTCCTGTAGCAAGTACAAATTTGCCATTTAAAAGATGACCACGCTGCTCCTCAGATCTGCTGGAGCACATACATTCTCTCAAAGTTTAATTGTGGCACAGCTGCATCATAGCACCAATTGATACTTGTCATTCCATCTATGTAGCTCTTTTCTGTCACTGATGTACTGCAGAAGGGCTGTTACTTCGCTCTCAGAGGCAAGCAGAAGGCTGTTGTTTGGCACAGTGTGTCATTTGGAGGATCTGGAGATGCGCTCCCTTGTATTGGAGAGGAGACCACAATTATAATACATAAACTGTATGTAGTGCAAGATCTGTAAAGAGGCAGAAAAAGAGGCTTGGAATGTAAGTGTACATGATTGATAGGTGGGCTATGTGGGTCTGTGTGGGTACATGATGTGCATAAGGATCAAGCATGTCCTTCAATCATGGAATAGTTAAGATAAAAGTGAAGTATATAATGGGGCCCACAGATTCACCGGTAGTTGAGTATTCTCCTTAGAGTGTTCTTCCAGTGGTACCCTGGAAAATGTGGAGCAGGATCTTCTGATTTAGCTCATCTGTATAAAATATACATGATCATGCTTGCCTTGAGGGTCACTTCACCAGTGTGATGAAAGTGGCTTATTATACCATGTGGTTGTGCGCCCTCACCATGTAATAAAGGCACAATTCCATATCAGGTCCAGTCAGGTTTGTTTGTGAAAAACATAGCTGAGCCCTGAGTATCCTCGTTAGGTGTGTCTCAGAGCAATCAGGATTTATCACATGAACAAGGGTGAAGCATTTTAGAAGTACCAAAATAGTTCAATAGCAATGCAATACAATAAAAATCTGGTACCAATTTATTTAAATAGGGTGTATTTTTATCTTTAAATAGACTTCCCAGCAACAAAGGGCCACGGGAGGGTTCCAGATATTTGAATTTCAATAGAAATAATAAATCACAGATTTTCACTTAGCACAATAAATCATTTTCATCTATCGGGATTCATGGCTTAGGTTTAGCCATGACAAGTACATTGAAAAAGCCAAAAGGGCACTTTTGTTTTGACCAACACCATCAGGGAGCCAGTCACATGGACCAATAAGGTCCAGTTGAACAGTTACTTCACAGTTAAGGCAATCTCCAGTCCAATACCAGCGTCTATGTGCAAACCGCCATAGGACTCATTGGAGTGGTCCTGATGAAAGAGAGCCAGGATGCCGAAGATGCTCAAGAATGCTGAGCATGTAACGGGACTCTTCCTGGGACCACCCCTCGGTTCACAGCAAGGTGGGGTTACTTTGGCCACAAGGGTAGATGTTCCATGAGGTCCGGTAAAGTCCAGCCAAAAATCATTTGCCTCTGGTCTACTGGTAAACCATTGGTTCCCTTTTACTGGCAGTAACTTTCTTGCTAGGCAACCAAACTGCACTCCAACAACTCTCCTGGGTCCAGCTGACTCAGTTGCAACTCTTGAGGGTTATAACTCGATCTTCCAGGCTGCACTACGGTGCTCATTGGCAATCAGGCGTACTACCTGCCAACTGACCACGGCAGGTTTCTTCAGCTTTTATGGATCTGTGGCTGCAGCAGGAAGTCAGCCAACTGACATCTGCCGTCACCTTTTGTGTCTGGGGATGACTTTTCCAAGAGAGGGGCACCACAGGCAAAGTCCTTTCTTTGATGGCCTAAGGCTCAGCAGACACAGTCCAGCCTTTGTTGCAGCCTCTCTTTGCTGGGTGCCGGAAACAGCAGGGAAGTTCTTATTCTGCCCTCTCTCCAGTAAAGGAGTGATCCAAGGTCTGGGTGTCAGGGCTGCCACTTTTATGCCTGTTTCTTGCCCTCGGGATTTGCTGACTACTAGCCAATGGGCTACCAGGTAGTGATGACTTTCTAGCTTCCCCAGAATGCACAATTCTGCCCACTCCCAACATGACAAAACCCTTCTGTTGATTTGTGGTGTTCCCTAGTACATTCCAGAGGTGTGGCTACCGAGGGCCAAACACCCACAAAAAAACGGTTTAGCAACTGCTTGCCCCCTCTCTGTCTGAGATGTCAGCATGTCTGCTAAACAGAAGAGCAGCCCCTCTCGTGTGCGACTAACCTTTGCCCTTTAAAGGCAGTTTCCCCTTTGAAGCTTGCCTTTTGGCTCACACCCTGTTTGACCTTCTTGCCAGGAGCGGTCCACACGCAAAGATGTGCAACCGTAAAAGGTCACTGGAAACTTTGGCAATGAAGTGGCAACTTTCTAATATTGCCATTTTACTAGGAAATACATTAAATTTGACTTGAGCAATGAAACAGGTTTAATGCAATGATTCTTTTGATACCTTGAAGTACCATATTTAGTAGTCCCATTCAGAAGTCAGCACTCCTGAGTTATCCCGTAATCCTGTACTGTAGGAATAGGACTACTAGCCTTTCTATAGTAAAAGCAACAAGGTAGGGTTTTTACTGTCAGGACATGTAAAGCTACTAAAACACATGTCCATCTTTTTGATATAATGCACCTCGCTTTTAGGACTCAGCAGGCCTTTCTTAGAGGTGACTTATAAATAACAAAAATGAAGGTTTGGCCTTTGCATTACATTAAATGGCAAAGTCGAGTTAGCAGTTAAAAACTGCTTTGCCAGCCTGCAATGGCAGGCTGGGAGTTGTGCTTTGTCATACTTGTGGTGGCACCATAAGTGCTGCAATCCACGAGGGACACTTTAAATCTACAGGCCCAGGGGATCTCTGGTACCATATACTAGGGACTTATAAGTAAGTTAACATTTGCCAAGTAGACATATACTTTTAAAAGGGTCAGAGCAATGGCTCTGAGGCCTGTTTTACAGGACTCGATGCACCTACAGACTCAAAAAAAAATCCAGTAGCATTAGTCCAAACATTTGGGGTTGATCATGCAAAGAGAGACATTTTCTTACAACCAGGTTCAAGTATATGAAAATAGACAGGTCTTAAATGCTCTGTGAAAGTCCAAGTGGTTGTGAACATGAAGTGTGTTCACTTGGTTTGCTGTCTTGAGAGAGAAGGGCCTGCCCCTGAGTTGGGTTGCACATTATGTTTGGATTTCAAGTCTAAGGAGTGTCTTTCTGTAAAGATGTTGCCCACATTGATATGTGTAGGTTTTATCCCAGAAAAAGAATGGTTCTACTCCATGTAAGACGTGATATTTGACTTTATACTTAGATTTTTCCTCTGTCTTATGAAATTGATCTGATTTGACTAACAAATTGCCCTGTTTGCTTCCTGTAATGATTCTTAATTTTGAATAAACCGTAATGGTTTGGACTTTGAATATTGTCCTGCTTAACTGTTTTGATCTTCATTCACAGCCAAGTGCTACAATAAATCCAGGAAGGTTTTATATTTACCTTTTGTGTTTTTTCTGTCTACGTGGGACCCACTTTAGGACACACTTGACACCTTTCACATGTACTATAAAGTGTAGGGTGGCACTGTGGTTACTTAGAGGAGTCATCCTTTTTTCAGGCAATCAAGAAAGCAGGTAAGTAAACCTCAGTGTTCATACATTGACATTCATATTTTCAATAACTTCCTCTATATCACCTATCATAAATACTGTTTGCCTTTCTTCTTTTACACATCTTAGAAAGATGTCTCATGGATCTATAATTCTTGTATTTCTTGGTCCATACAGAACACTTTCAACTCTAGTTACTAAAATGTCTATCTTAACATATAGTGCACATTATGTTTTACTCAGAGTGCTCTGTATAGTTATCTCTGTCATTTGTTCTATTCATCTCATTGTATTTCTTTCTAAAATAGGCCTGAGGCTTCTGTCCTTCTTTTGTTATGAGGAAATAATATAAGCAGCATCCTTCTCACTTCTTGAAGTCCGGAACCCACATGATGGCATCCTTGGACAACAGAAGGTTCACTTGCTGCATCTTGAGTGAAGCGTAATCATCTGCAAGTCACTCTGAGTTTGGAGGAAGGTAGGGTGGGGAGAAGATGAATGGCAAGCCATAGCCCTTTTGAATAATTTGAAATATCCATCTGTCCAATGTGTTAAATCTCCAGTGGGGTAATAAAATCTGTATTCTGCCTCCTACTAGCAAGGTTTGATCCTGAGAGGACAAATTAAAGCTGCTTGTTAGCTGCAGCGGAAGAAGAAGCAGATTATTGCTGTCCCTGCTGGTTTGAACGGTGTCTGCCAGTGCTATGTCTGCGGACTCAAAAAGACTAGATTGGTTATTGTGGTACAGGTTAGGAGAGCTGGTGTTGCCAGTAAGCTAGCCCCTTGGATAAGCCTCTGTAGTAATAGGGAAGTTGCTTAGCTGGTGTCAACAGTGTGCTGTGGTGCTACTGTCTTTGAATCATTCCAGTGTGGAGTCATCCCTTTCTCCATAAAGCCTGGAGCCATCGAAAGACATGGCAATCAAGGATACTTGCCCATCTTCAGAAGAGCCAGCTGATAGCTTTCAGGAATCTGATGATCATAATACTGGTGCCAATGGCTCTGCCAAAGCAGTGTGTGGTGTCCAGACCAGATAGGAACACATACTTATATTGTTTGGGCCAATGAAACCATGAGGTCCTTTGGGACGGCTGGCAAAATTCCACTGGCCAAGTCCCATACTGCATGACTGTACTGCCTAGAAGCCAAACAGCACAGAAGAAAACATTCTCTTTCCAAAAGCACAAATTATTCTTGTCTCTCTATTCAGATGGTTGGTTGGAAAAAAATCTGGACTAACCTTGCTTGTTGGAATTTGACCAATCAGACTTCTGGTGTCAGATGCTTAGTTAGGTAGTCCAGATCACCAGGGACCGGCCACTTAGCTATAGGTCCACAGACTTGTAGGTATGAGCATGGCTTAGGCCATGTACCTGAAGGGGATCATTAAGAGATTTGTTAAATCGCATTAATACTCCTGTTGAAGAATCTCAGTCAAAACATTTGTTTTCATATATATAGTGGGCAACTCCAATTGTAGTGCTTCAGCTGCCCTGTGAACGACCTCCTAGGTCAGACAGTGGCATAGGCAGACACACAGAAAGAAGCCTGACTGGAGACTAGTACAGATCCATGGAACATGAAAGTGCACCAGTGATCTGCAAAATGGCCTCATTGAAAGCAGCTATTTTCTGCAAGATCGACAACAGCCTGGGTAATGTGAGGTGTGCCTGGACCCATTGCAGCATCTGTACAAATTCTGGAAACATTGGAGAAGTACTATCTTCATAATGCTCTCATTCCTTCTTGCTAGACTTCGAGAGGCAGGATGGGGCCCCATTCAGCTTTCTTGTGCTTGTATCTAGACCTCTCCATTAAAGTTCAGAAGACTTTAACAGGGAAATGGATTTTTCATGGGAGCAGCCTCCAACTTGGACTGGAACTGGATCTGCCACTTAAGTTGGGACTATGCTTTTGTCACCTACTTTTTTTGTGTCCAATCGTGCAGAGCTTCTCCTCCTTGTCCTGAATTGCCTTGGGTGCATGGGGCCACACTTATCGCACAAATCAGAATTTTTCAAGGAACCCAAGCACCACAGATATACTCCTTGCATGTCCGTAACCAACAACTGCTTCCTGCAGTCTTAGCACGGCTTAAATTGTATTGCTTTCAGAGGTAACATTGTTTTCTAGAACACTGTTGAAAAGGTTTAAGAGTTGTAGGAAGACTGGTGAAGTTGTGAGTGGTCTTCAGATCCGCATTCTAGGCCATAGAAAGAAAGAAACTCATCACACATGGGTGGTGTATATATGCAGCTCTTCTCTGTCACCAACGAGCCACATGGCACCATCTAACTGCACACAGGAGCATCGCTGAAGAATTCTCAGGATCCAATGTAGCTTATAGGGATATTCTCAGGATGAGGAATCTGCGGTTTTAAGTATCTATTAGAACTCATGTTTGTCGGAACTCACCACTTCAAAATGGCTTCTGGGCTTTTGCAATTCCATTTTACCATAACATACAATGAAGTTCAATAGAGGCCTGGATAGCCAAAAATGGCTTAGTTACTATTTTAAGTAGAATACATAAGATCCCCTTCAACAGGCTAGCCCTCAATAAAGGGTGATGCAAACATTTCAACTTCCACCTGCAACTTCTGCAACCTCCCATTCTACCTGCATAACTGTTGTCATAAAGTTGCAAGAAGGTGCAGTGCAACCAGGAAGAAGTTAATAATCTCCTGATTCAGCCGACCGAAGTGATATGACGTGGTAGCAGGGTATCACCAGGAAAGACCCAACCAGCAGGAAAGCAGTACTTCATATCCCGTCCAAGTCGTCAATGAAATGACGAGTTACACTGGAGGCGATACAGTGCACCCTGGGGTTCTGCAGCTGCCACAACTGTCACACATTACAGATCCTAGTATATTTAGATTTGCCCACGCACAGACTTAGGGGGAAATGACGATCCTGGCGGTCGGAGGTAATTTGGAGGAAAGTACTGCCAGGGGGCTGGCAGTACTTTCCTCCATTTTATGACATTGGCAGTTTGGCTGAAGCCAAACCGCCAATGTACCACACCGACTGCCACAGCGGTAACAGCCGCCGGCTGGAGACATCAATCTCCAGCCCGGCAGCCATCACTGTACTGCCTGCGGGATTATGACCGCCATGGTTTTTGTGGCTTCCTTACCACCTCAAAAATCATGGCGGTAGGCACTATCAGTGACCGGGAATCCCTTCCCTGTCACTGATAGGAGTCTTCCCCACCCCCATCCCCAGGTTTCCCCCACCCCTGCTTCCTCTCCAGACCCCGCCTTCAAATACACCCCTCCCTTCACACACCCACACAGGCATACACACACCCATTCCCACATTCATTGACGCATGCATACATCCATTCACACACACACTTACATACATACACGCAGACACGCATTCACACAACTCAACATCCACGCACTCACACCCCCAAACATGCACACACATACAACACGCAACACACACCTGCATACATGCACGCACAGACATCCACACCCCCCCCCACACACACAACACCCCCGCCCCCTCCCCTGTCGGAGCACCCACTTACCTGTGTCCAGGGGGTCCTCCGGCAGGAGAGGTGGCGTAGCTGCCAGCAGCAGCGTCCACCAGCAGAACACTGCCAGGCTGTTTTAATTCTCTCCTTCTGGTGGAAATCCGGCTGTGGTCATATTATGGCAGACGGCTGGTAGCCGCGGTGACGGTCTTTTGGCAGCCATCGTCGCGGCAGTAGGTGGTTTTTACCACCAAGGTCCAAATAAGGACCTTAATGTTTTAAGAGAGTGATCACGGTCAACAGATTTCACAACACTTACCTTGCTCAGTTTCCTTGTGACCTGAGTCATTTGCAGTTGAATGTCACTGGGAAAAGGGAGTTGTTGGATTGTTTGTATGGTCTCCCATCATGCTGGTCATGACATTTATTTTGATACTGGAAATGTTCATTTTTAAAGGTGATGTTGGTTTCTTGTTAGTACTTTGCTACTGTCTATAAGTTTTCTTCTACAAACATATTTATAAATCATTCCTTTACTTGTCAACAGTTTGTTTCACATGATGCATGCTTAAACCATACAAAACAACCTTTGTCTTTTCACCGTTAAAGGTCATCAAGCACCTGATTGTTGAAGTCTCTGAAAAAGCTGAAAGAAGCTGATGCCAGCAGTGCATGGATTTGCAGAGGTACGTATATACCCTTGCATTTACCACCCTCACAGAGTGAACAAAATATTTCATAAAGCTTAGTCGCTGAGAACCCTTTCTTCAAGATAAGACTTATCTCAAGTGCCTGGGGGAGCTCCTGAGGCACTCATGGCTGCTATTATGTAAGTTCCTCTACTGCAAGCCCTTTTATAGCTAAAACCAGGGCCACATTTACCAAAGGATTGCATTGCCCTTGGACCACGCAAGAGCAACGCAATCCATAAGTCATCTTTACCAAGCTACGCAAATCCACCTTGCACGCAAAGCCATCTTGCGTGGCCCTGCATGACTTGGTAAACCGGGAGTAAGGCAAGGCAGCACAAGCCGCTGCCTTGTGTTACTCTGCATCAGGAAGGCTTTTTCATGGGTGGACAGTGGGCATTCCAACACATCCATTCATGTATTTGGCACATTCCCAGATTTACCAAGACAAGTAAACCTGGTAATGCATCAGAATTACACACCTTCCTGTTAGAAGCGTAATAAGGAGAAATATTTGTATTTCTCCTCGTTGTATCATCTTTCTAGGTGTGCTGCATTCTACAGCACACTCAGAAAGAGGAAAACACTTCAAAGGATTGCGTTTGTGCAGGATGGTGTCCCTTCCTGAACAAAAACGATCCTGTCTGCAATGCAATCACCCTTGCACTATGATGAAAGGGTGCCTGCATTGACACTAGGCACCACTCAGTGCACCAGTGCAAATAGAGAGCATTCCTGAGAGCAGCAAATTGTCTTGGTGTGTTGCTATGTGTTAAATATTGATAAATCTGGCCCCAAATGTCTAAAGCAGCTGCAAACTTCACACTCCTCACCAAAACAGGAAAGGAAGAAGAGCCTGTCACTGATTAGGCAGGCTACTGGGACAAAAGACTCTAAGCATAATATTAGAATATTGTCTCTCATGAGCAAATAAAGCACTGGTCCTATGTGTTCTCATCACATGAAGGAGTGCTACATTCTGGTGGGGGGTCTAGTCTACTTCAGTGAGCCCACCACGAAAGTAACTTTGAGAACCGCCTTAATCTGGATTTAGAATGCTCCATTTAGATCACAAAAACAGCTTCTCAGTTATGCTTCCCAGAGGAATAACGGAGAATCAGTGCACAAAGAATGTAGAATGCACATAAATGATAAGTTGGGATGTGCCAAGCGAGATAAGTCAAATTAATACAACTTATTGAAATGAATAGGTGGGTAAATTATGTGGTATGCTGTTGGAAGTCAAAATAGTAATGCAAACCTGCAAAGGATCAATTATTCGGAAAGTTCTGTGTCTTCTGGGAAACGTTGTGCTACATAGTGTTTTTCTGGCAGAGCTAGGAGCCAGGAACAGGTGGGGCACGACTTACCACAGAGATTTAAAAACTGAATAACCAGAATGTAATCCACAAAGAAAAAGCTCTAAAAACAATGGTTTCTTCAGGGAAACATACAGCCCACTAACAACTGAGGTATGCCAATTGGCATGGTGCCTTAGACACTTTTCACCCAATAATATTGTGCCTGTGCTTCCGCTAACGTAATCATAAACCTTTGCGATTCACACAAGAATCGACTTGATCCCAGTAATTCACATCCCCAATGATTCTTCCACCAACCTTTGGAAAGAACAGTTTACAAAGTGCCTTTTTCCATTAGTGAAAAAATCAAGATGGTTACTCCATTTGTCCTTCAAATGCAGGGGTTTTCCTCATCCTCTGAGAAATGAGGTATGTAATTGTAATTGTGCTTATATAGCGCCTACTACCCCTGACTAGGCATCAAATCGCTTTTTTTGACAAGCAGCACGCTAATCCGGAATTTAAGAGGAATTAGGAGTGGATTAGTATAGGGAAATTAGAGTACAGTATTAGTATTAATATGAGTTAATTTGAGTGGAGGATATGTGAGTTTGTAAATTGGATTGACTAGAGTAATGGAGAGATAGAGGAGGGACGAATCCAGAAGTGTAAATTGTGAGTTTATAGTAATAGGATGAGGCTTGGGATGAGTAAATGAGAGATGGAGGAGGGAGGAGTCTGTGGAAAGGGGTTAGGAAGATCCTAGTAGCAAAAGGGGTTTTGGATGAGTGAAAGGTGAGATAAATGAGGGAGAATTTAGTATTTTTTTGGGGGGAGATCATAGTAGTAAATTGAGTTGTAGGATGAAGAGCTTAGGCAGGGTTATTTTGGATATCAAAGTAGTCAAATGGGTTTGGGATGTTGTGTTTAACTTCCTTAGATACTTGAGTAGGTGGTCCCCAATCGGCAGGCCTGACGCGCAGTGGGTCATAATTTTTCCAGTTGCCACATGTAAGTAGTTCTGTTTTGGAAGCATTCCGTTTGAGATGGCCCCAAGTCATCCACTGATCAACGGCTCCGAGGCAACTGAAGATTTGTGAGTTTTCAATGTCTTTGGAGCATTCCAATTTAAGTAGAATTTGTGTGTCATCTGCATAGTTGTAGCACGTGAGTTGAAAATCATTGATCAGTTCTGGTAATGACATCATGTAGATGTTGAAAACCATTGGTGAGATGATAGGTCCTTGGGGGACTCCTGCTTTTGTGAGGTAGGGTTTGGACAAGAAGGGGGAATTTTGCCCATGAAAAGGTCCATTTGTAATTGGTCTGTAGTTGTTGGGGTCATGCGGGTCTAGGTTTATTTACTTTAATAACGGACGTATTAATACCTTTTTCAGGTCTGCAGGAAAAGTTCCTGTAGTTAAGGAGTTATTGATGATTGTTCTTACAGGTGTGGAAGTAGAAATAGATAAAGATAAAATAGATATGTGACAAAATGTGGTCCAGTGAGGATGCTCTTAGAAAATTAAAGTATGGTCAAAGAGCATTCCGGACCCGATGCCTGGTGCTGCCATCTTCTTTACTGATACAATAAAGCATGTATTGTCTTAGACCACACTGCTGGTCTAAACCACCCTTGGAAAGAAACAGGGAGAACCCATGTGCAGACAGAGAACGCTGTCATATTGTTGATGCACCAGATGCTCTGTCCCAGGAAGGCAGTACTCAAGAGTATTCCTGAAGGAACCTTATGGATAAAATTATCATTGATGCTGCTGCGCAAGATGGACAGGAGCGTCTTGTACTTCTTCCCCGGGACCAGAATATTTATTTGATTCAGGGGTCACAAACCACTTCTAGGTCAGATTTAGGAAAATAAAGTCTATCTTGCCATGGATCTCAGACATATAGAAATTAGCTGGTGGAGAGCCCACCCTGCCTCATACAGCGAAGTTATTCTTCTGGAGGAAGACTGGGAAAGAAAGATTCTGTAGAGCCCTGCAAAGGCCTGTGCTGATGTGAGTGCCTTCTGTGCTCTGTCCTTGTGTTTTTATCCCCTGATGGTCTTGCAGTGTAGATTTTGAATCTGTGGGTATTTTCTTACATTAGGAATTATTTATGGCTAAAATGCTGACTTTCAGCTGTTGACTGGTGGTCCTTTCTTTCTGGTAATAAGACTTACACTGCTTTACAGCATTTCCCTTAGTCTTCCACAAGGTGAGTTGTGCTTCCAATGGGCCCAGGGTTGACCCTACACAACAGTTTACCCTCATCAGCTGCACATCTTATCACTCGGTGTCATTCAAACTTGCGTGGACATTTATCCTTTTACCCAGTTCCAAGAGTTGTACCAGCAGGCAGAGTAGCTAGTGCCACAGATATCCAGACAGGCTTGGTGCACACAAGGAAATGTCCGCATGCACAAAAACTCTCTTTCTCGCTCTCTGTCACTTATATCGGTAGTCACAGCACAACACTGAAGTAATGTATCACAGCGCAGAAGTAATGATGCAGGCCGCAACATTCATCAAAGGCAAGAAGATAGCGCTTCATGGGTTTAAAGAACAACTCTCCCACTTCTCAAAGTTGGTAGAAAATAAAATGGTTAAGAATGGTGCTACTTAAAGGTTTGTTCTGAGGCGGCTATGTGAAATGTTGTCACACAGCATTGCTTTGGCACACAACATTCCTATATAAGAAAGAGATAAAAACAGGCAAATGTCTTCAGAGTCTATTTAAAACCTATTTATTAGTTGTAGAATTGTTTAACGCAATGACACGATGTTTCCAACCTTGTTTGTTAAGTTTGATAAACCTCCATGAAGCCAGTCCTCTCACCCAGAACCTTTTGGTAATAACAGGTTCAGAAGAAGGCTCACAGCTTCTTGCTCCTGTCTCCTGGATTTCTATTATTTCAATTTATTGATAAAGTTCCCCACAGAGTAGCAGGATCAGAAGCATCTTGACAAACTTATTGCAGATCAAACTTGTGTGCAGGCTATTGTAATGTAGGCATAAAACACAGTACGCAGGCGCACTTCATTGTCTGCAGGAGGCTTAAAAAATCATTTTTACTCTTTTTTTTCTTATGGGACCGCCAACCCTGTTATATTTTTCACTCAATGTTTTCCTTGTGTGTTTCTGGCTGCGACAGTGTATGATGCAACAGTCTAGTTGCCACAATGGTGATGACAACTAGATCATTGTAGAACAACTAGGATTTTGTTCAGAGAATGGGTGGTCCAGTCTTTCAGGAGATCATAGACTTCATCTTGTACCAGAAGAATACTAAGATATGTAGCCGGCTTGACCACATGGAATGGTTGTGTCTCTCAAAGGCCAGTTTGATTAAAAAGAAAAAGCAACCTCCCATACTAAAGGAGCACTCACCATTTATGTTTTGAAAGCACTTTGAACTCACAAGTCAATCTTTGTCCCACATTGATGAACTGCTGAACAGTATTACATTTTAGTAGCATTTATATGGTGCACACTGCCCCTGAGGAGGCATAGAAACACTTGCTGGGCAGAACACCACTCCAGAACCCAAAGTTACTGGTTACTATAGTGTTATTGGTTACAATTGGCTACCGGGAATTTCATTACAGTCCACACAACTCCACCAAGCAATAAGGGTGGAACGGCTGTGGTTTACTATAACTGCTCAAGTGTTTTAGATGTGGCAGCAGACATAAGGCCGCTCATCCCCCTCCAATCAGGTGGTGCATGCTCAGTGCTCTGAGAGCCCCTTACCTGTTCTTGTCATGGAGGTGGTCCCCAAGATTTGTTATGTGAAAGCAATATTAGGTTAGTTGGGAGTGGAGATGCAGGAAGCAGTGCCCATGCTTAGCAAAGATGTTTGAGTGCTGGCATCATGGAGCATCCATCAGAAGAAAACTGCAAAACACCACAATGTTGAGTCCAATATCTCAGGAGAAGGGCCCCCTCACCACTCTATGGCTTCTCCTCTAAACAGCATGCATTCTGTGAAATGTTGCAGTCCCTGTTAAGTCAAGCAGTGGAAGTATGCAAGAGCCCAGTTACTCGGGTAAAACATATTGGTGGTCATTATGACCCTGGCGGTATTACAACGCCAGGGTCAAAACGACGGGAGCACCGCCAACAGGCTGGCGGTGCCTCCCGGCGTATTTTGACCGCGGCGGTAGCGCCGCGGTCGCACCGCCGGGGCCGGCGGTTTTCCGCCACAATGGCCCCGGCGGTTGTAATCCGCCAGGGCAGCGCTGCTTGCAGCGCTGCCCAGGGGATTACGAGTCCCCGACCGCCAGCCTTTTTCTGGCGGTCTGAACCGTCAGGAAAAGGCTGGCGGTACGGGGAGTCGTGGGGCCCCTGGGGGCCCCTGCACTGCCCATGCACTGGCATGGGCAGTGCAGGGGCCCCCTGACAGGGCCCCATGCGGCTTTTCACTGTCTGCTGTGCAGACAGTGAAAAGCGCGACGGGTGCAACTGCACCCGTCGCACGGCCGCAACACCGCCAGCTCCATTTGGAGCCGGCTCCCATGTTGCGGCCAACATCCCCCCTGGGCCGGCGGGCGGAAACTTGGTTTCCGCCCGCCGGCCCAGCGGGGGTGTCCAAATGGGCACCGCGGGAGAGCGGCCGCACGGCGGTTACAGCTTGGCAGGCGGCGGTAGCCGCCCACCAATGTTGTAATGCAGCCCAATGTGTGATGTTACACTGAGCAGTTGAGTCTATATCCACCACTTTTATGGAGCATCATGGTGCCAGTTGGGCCACATACATTGAATGTGCAGAATTTGCAGCTATTTTCATGCCACTCAAGGGGCACAAACAGTGAAGGCATGGTGATCTTGGCTGACAAAAATAAAAAGCACAAATTAAGCAGGATAAAAGGGATAGAAATGCTAGTGGAGAGAAAATATGTTGAGTCAAACAAAAAAAAATCTAACTTAATGACAAATTCTGCATTTCTTCTCACACAGCCCAGAAAATGCTGCTGAGGCTGGGGAGCAACTACCAGGAAAGGCGTAAAGGAATATTGAAGCTGCCGGCTCCGTAAAGGAGTAGTGTTTGCTTTTCAAGTTTTACATGATTGCTGGCTTTCTGCGTGCATTTTCCTTCACGCTCTTCGTGTTTTTTCTCTATTTTTCCTGGGCTGCAAAGTTAATGTTTGAGCGGCAATATTGTTTTAAGTATTTTTTTGAAAACAAAATATTGTACAAGACGGCAGAGAATTCAGCACCAGGCATGGTTTTTATTTGCTCATCTGCATTTACAAACACCAGTTGACACGATTTAAGGGTATATCTTTAAGGATGAAATATTCTTGGTTCCCTCACCCAAGCAGAATTATGTTTACATTTTGACTACTTATGAGGAGCTTTTATTGCAGAATTCAAGGAGCCAGGTGATACATTTGCACGGTGGAGCTGCCTATGATTAGGTAGTGTTTATGTCTTTCCACGAAGGAGTGTAAGGTGACCCCTAGACCATGATGTGAATAAGTCTGTGTATGCCGCATTGTATAAGACTAAGAACCACATTTATCAAGGTTTTGCATCAGCCTTGTGCCACACTAGCAACCCAGGGTGACGCAAAACCTAGAATGAGATTTAGAAAGCCACACAAGACCACCATGCTTGGCCCTGCTTGGCCCTGCATGGCTTGTTAAATCTGGAGTAGCACAAGGCAGTGCCGTTGCTGTCTTGCGTTACTTTGCCCTGGGAAGGAATTCCATGGGTGGAGCATCGGTATTCCCACACATTCACCCATGGATTGTGGTGCATTACTAGATTTAGCAAGACTGGCAAACCCGAGAATGCATCAAAATGCTGTGCCTTCCCAGGGAAGAAGCAACGAGGGGTGATATCTTTATTTCTCCTTGTTGTTTCCTCTTTCAAAGTGTTCCGCATTTTTGGGCACACTTAGAAAGAGGAAAATGCCTCTGAAGATTGCTTTTGGGCAGGAAGGTGCCCCTTCCCACACAAAAACAATCCTGCCTACAACACTGGTTCCCCGGCACCATGCCACACGGGTGCCTGCATTGGCTCAAGGCTGCACATTGTTTGCCAGCACAAGGAGAGGATGGGAATGTACCATATCATGTTAAATATGGCATGTTCCTGCCTTTCAGGTGTCTTGCTACGTTGCATGAAAGTATGATAAATCTGGCCTTAAATCTAGAGCAGTGCTTCCCAAACTTTTTAGAAACACAACCCACTTTTCACTACGACAAAGTTTTGGGACCCACCTAGCTTTCATGCACATGAGAATGGTGATTTTTTTATGTTATTAAAGCCTTGTGTTGGTAGCCTATTATCATTTACACACAGCAAATTTCCCACTGATATGGTTACTATATTTGTACATATACAGTTTTACTGATCAAACTATGCTGTGCACAAATGATACAGTGGATACTGTTTTTCAGTGATAGTTATTATTTGTGCATCACCAAGTAAATTGTCTTGATCAGTTCTGATCGAATCAAAAACGTTGTTTCTATCACATATCCGAATTACAAACAAATGAGCTTCATTTTTGCTTTCTTAACTGGTCAATGTGTACAGTTCACTTCCAAGTACTAACGTTTTGTTGTTTATTACGAAAAAATTCTTCTTACAGCCTTTCCTTTCACACTTCTTGTACTCTAGCAGGATTGTCATGTAATTCAAATTACTTTTCTTTTGTAAGCACCAGCCCCCAGGTTAAAAAATTAAACCTGACATTTGATCTCTGTCCTTGAAGTGATAAGATAAATATAGAATTTAAAGGCATTTTTATTTATTGCTTTAACTTTTGACCCACCAAATTTCAGCCTGCACAGTTTGGGAAGCAGTGATCTAAAAAATGGTTTCCCTTTATAGAGTTGGTTGGCGCACGTTTTGGTGTCTGTTCTTAGGAGAGGGGAGTAGACAGGCAGAAATAATTTCCTGGACGGTCACAACCTCAGGTAGAGTCAATTTCTAGTATTTGTGCCAAAGTTATGTGGTATGTTGCAGTCTCTCTGTCGGTGCTCAGCTGCATCAGCTGACTTCCCTTAGCAAAGTACAGGTTGTGCCAATCTAGAAGGATAGGAACTATATTACCTGTCCTATACCCTCATTCCACTAACCAGGCTGGGAGTTTTGCGAGGCTACATAGCTAAAAAATGAATTCACCAAAAGTTAATTGTTCAACTTTTCATGGATGTATATGACATCATTGTATCTGCACTGATTTTCTAGCTTTTAAACTTCTTGTGTCTGTGTACTTTGATTAGTAGCAGGAGGGGATACCTTCCATCAAACTTTTGACAGGTGCCACTCACCATGCTGACGTAGGTGGTGACGTGGATGCCCCCGGCCCGTGCTGACATAGGCACTGACGTAGGTGTAGGTGCGTCACGTGGTTGTGACATCAGGGGGTCACGTGTTAGTCATGTCCCTGGGTCCTAGCCCCTGTGTCTAGATCTATGGGCTGTGTAAACTAAGGGCTGTGCTGGTGTGCAATCTGTTTCATGCCCTAAGAGGACAGGTCTGGACATGTCAGACATTCTGACCCAAGTGGCTGCTTGGGGGCCTCCTCTCAGGGCGGTGCATTGGGAGTGTAAGGCCAAACCTCCACACTGCTGGCTAATCCACAAAGAGGGGCTGGGCAAATGCTACAAAAGCTGTGATATGTGATTAGCACCATGGGTAACCCCAGCATCGTATTAGAGCCATCAAGGAGAGCATGTGACCGCTATGTGTTGCAGAGGCGTACGCCCTTTTTGAACTATAGAATACATATAAGGAGTCAGAGCAGCATGCCAAATCGTGAACCACTGCTGAAATAGGTTGTCTAGGCAATATGAAGAGATACAATCCTCTCACCAGAAAAGCCAGCGTCTTAGGGGCCTAGAACCCTATCAATAGATATTATCGGACCCTAGCACCTCTGGTGTTGGATGAGAATGCACAGCAGACTGCCCCTAAAGTTGGGTGTTCTGCCGTTAGTGGGTTTCAAGAGGAACTCTGCCAGCGGCTTGAAAAGCTCAGCCTTAAGGATTTTCCGCAGCTGGTATCCCCGATCAAGGTTGAGGGCAGCGACAGTGAAGCCTCGAAAGACGAATTAAGTGATGCAGTCAACTTCAGCGACACTGAAGATGATGAAGAAGGTGTAGCACCACCAAATTCGCCGATCTACGAAGACATGGGCTTTCAGGAGGACCCTGATCCAGAGGCAGTCATGGTACAGCTGACAAATGTAAAATCTGAAGTCGCTTATACACCAATGGACCTGTGTGACGCACAAGATTTCAGAGCAGCCGCTGAGTGTATTGAAAATGCTGAGGTTAGTAAAAAGTCTATAGACAATTAGCATGTTTACGCCGATATTATACTTTTAACTAATAGTATGTCTTTTGCTTTTTGTTTGAACCGTAGAAAACAACTGCAGAAAGAGATGCTCTAGAGGGGTCTACGCCAAAGGTCAACAACATAAAATTTTACTGTTTATGCTGTTCCAGACAGTCTGAAACTGTTACACGCCAGAACAAAGAGCCGCCTAAGAAATGTGTCAGCACATACAATAGCACCGATTTTGAAAAGGAAACGCCGGGCGTACCCTACAACGCCATACGGCCTGTTAAAGGTTTTGCGGCGACCGTTGTGAACACGTGTGTTAACCCCTTCTGTGCCTTGGACGAGATCATCTCGTCCAAGGCTACAGTTCCCCTGTGCCTTGGACGAGATCATCTCGTCCTAGGCACAGGGGAACTTGGGGGCGCGCTAGCGCGCCCCCCCGTGCACCCCCCTTCCCCCCCCAGGCGGGGATGGAAGGGGAAGACCTTCCCCTTCCACCCCCGCCCCCCCCCCCCACGGCAATCCGATGACGTCAGCGCGCGCGCAGCGTGCTGACGTCATCTAGTGTTGCCGGCGCGCTGGAAGCCATTTGCTTCCAGCGCGTCTTCGGAGCAGGAGCTCAAAGGTGAGTCCTCTTCGTTTTTGGGGGGCGGGGGGGTTGAGAAAACAGACATGGGGGGAAAGGAAAGGGTTTTTCCTTTCCCCCTGTGTCTGTTTTCTCAAGATTCCTGCTCCACGATCGCCGGCAGGGCCCGCGATCGTGGAGCAGGAATCTCCACTAGCCACCAGGGATTTTCTTTGTGCCTAAATTTGGGGGCGACCCCTTGGGCAAGGGTGGCCCCCCCAGGGGGCAATTTTTATTTGGATTTCGCCCCCCCCCGGTGGCAGATCCGCCGTTTTTTCGGCAGATCTGCCCCCGGGGGGGGGGGGGGGGCGAAAACCACTAGACACCAGGGATCTCTTTGTTTATGTGTGTTTTTGGGGGCGACCCCTTGGGCAAGGGTCCCCCCCCCCGGGGGCAATTTTTATTTGTATTTCGCCCCCCCCTGGGGGCAGATCCGCCGTTTTTTCGGCAGATCTGCCCCCAGGGGGGGGCGAAAACCACTAGACACCAGGGATATCTTTGTTTATGTGTGTTTTTGGGGGCGACCCCTTGGGCAAGGGTGGCCCCCCCGGGGGCAATTTTTATTTGTATTTCGCCCCCCCCTGGGGGCAGATCTGCTGATTTTTCGGCGGATCTGCCCCCAGGGGGGGGCGAAAACCACTAGACACCAGGGATATCTTTGTTTATGTGTGTTTTTGGGGGCGACCCCTTGGGCAAGGGTCGCCCCCCCCGGGGGCAATTTTTATTTGTATTTCGTCCCCCCTGGGGGCAGATCTGCTGATTTTTCGGCGGATCTGCCCCCAGGGGGGGGCGAAAACCACTAGACACCAGGGATATCTTTGTTTATGTGTGTTTTCGGGGGCAATTTTTATTTGTATTTTGCCCCCCCCCCCGGGGGCAGATCAGCCGATTTTTGGGCTGATCTGCCCCCGGGGGGGGGGGGGGGCGAAAACCACTAGACACCAGGGATTTTGTTTTTATTGTTTATTTTGGGGGCAACTCCTGTGGCAAGGGTCGCTCCCCTGGGGAGCTTTTTTTTTCTGTTTCACCCCCCCCGATGGCAGACCAGCCATTTTTTGGACGATCTGGCCCCGGGGGGGTGGAAGCACACTAGGTGCCAGGGATTGTGTTTGGTGTGTGTTTGGGGGCACCCCTTGGGCAACGGTCGCCCCCCTAAGGTGGGGAAAATTTGTATTGCCCATCTCTGCCCGTAATTTTGTAGG
This sequence comes from Pleurodeles waltl, assembly GCF_031143425.1. Classification (NCBI taxonomy): domain Eukaryota; kingdom Metazoa; phylum Chordata; class Amphibia; order Caudata; family Salamandridae; genus Pleurodeles; species Pleurodeles waltl. The sequence goes on along the minus strand of NC_090448.1, from coordinate 808,100,200 downwards.
GCCATCTGCCCCCAAGGAGGGCAGAGACCACCAATACGGCAGGGATTTTTTTGTTTTGTGTTGTGCTGGGGGTGCCCCCTTGGGGAAGGGTCGCCCCCTGAAAGGGGGCACAGAGGTGTTGCCCATTTCTGCCCCCCTTGGGGTCAGATTGGCCAATTCTTTTACGCCCATCTACCCCGAGGGGGGCAGGATCTACAGGTAGGCACTTCGCAAAAAAACACCTCTGTTTTTTTCCAAAATTTAGGATGTGTCCACGTTGCGCTTTGGGGTGTTTCCTGTCGCCGGCGCTAGGCCTACCCACGCAAGTGAGGTATCATTTTTATCGGGAGATTTGGGGGAACGCTGGGTGGAAGGAAATTTGTAGCTCCTCTCAGATTCCAGAACTTTCTGCCACAGAAATGTGAGGAACATGTGTTTTTTTAGCCAAATTTTGAGGTTTGCAAAGGATTCTGGGTAACAGAACCTGGTCCGAGCCCCACAAGTCACCCCTCCTTGGATTCCCCTAGGTCTCTAGTTTTCAGAAATGCACAGGTTTGGTAGGTTTCCCTAGGTGCCGGCTGAGCTAGAGGCCAAAATCTACAGGTAGGCACTTCGCAAAAAACACCTCTGTTTTTTCCCAAAATTTAGGAAGTGTCCACGTTGCGCTTTGGGCTGTTTCCTGTCGCCGGCGCTAGGCCTACCCACGCAAGTGAGGTATCATTTTTATCGGGAGACTTGGGGGAACGCTGGGTGGAAGGAAATTTGTAGCTCCTCTCAGATTCCAGAACTTTTTGCCACAGAAATGTGAGGAAAACTTGTTTTTTTAGCCAAATTTTGAGGTTTGCAAAGGATTCTGGGTAACAGAACCTGGTCTGAGCCCCGCAAGTCACCCCTCCTTGGATTCCCCGAGGTCTCTAGTTTTCAGAAATGCACAGGTCTGGTAGGTTTCCCTAGGTGCCGGCTGAGCTAGAGGCCAAAATCTACAGGTAGGCACTTCGCAAAAAACACCTCTGTTTTTTTCCAAAATTTAGGATGTGTCCACGTTGCGCTTTGGGGTGTTTCCTGTCGCCGGCGCTAGGCCTACCCACGCAAGTGAGGTATCATTTTTATCGGGAGACTTGGGGGAACGCTGGGTGGAAGGAAATTTGTAGCTCCTCTCAGATTCCAGAACTTTTTGCCACAGAAATGTGAGGAAAACTTGTTTTTTTAGCCAAATTTTGAGGTTTGCAAAGGATTCTGGGTAACAGAACCTGGTCCGAGCCCCGCAAGTCACCCCTCCTTGGATTCCCCTAGGTCTCTAGTTTTCAGAAATGCACAGGTTTGGTAGGTTTCCCTATGTGCCGGCTGAGCTAGAGGCCAAAATCTACAGGTAGGCACTTCGCAAAAAACACCTCTGTTTTTTCCCAAAATTTAGGATGTGTCCACGTTGCGCTTTGGGCTGTTTCCTGTCGCCGGCGCTAGGCCTACCCACGCAAGTGAGGTATCATTTTTATCGGGAGACTTGGGGGAACACTGGGTGGAAGGAAATTTGTAGCTCCTCTCAGATTCCAGAACTTTTTGCCACAGAAATGTGAGGAACATGTGTTTTTTTAGCCAAATTTTGAGGTTTGCAAAGGATTCTGGGTAACAGAACCTGGTCCGAGCCCCGCAAGTCACCCCTCCTTGGATTCCCCTAGGTCTCTAGTTTTCAGAAATGCACAGGTTTGGTAGGTTTCCCTAGGTGCCGGCTGAGCTAGAGGCCAAAATCTACAGGTAGGCACTTCGCAAAAAACACCTCTGTTTTTTTCCAAAATTTAGGATGTATGCACGTTGCACTTTGGGCTGTTTCCTGTCGCCGGCGCTAGGCCTACCCACGCAAGTGAGGTATAATTTTTATCGGGAGACTTGGGGGAACGCTGGGTGGAAGGAAATTTGTAGCTCCTCTCAGATTCCAGAACTTTCTGCCACAGAAATGTGAGGAACATGTGTTTTTTTAGCCAAATTTTGAGGTTTGCAAAGGATTCTGAGTAACAGAACCTGGTCCGAGCCCCGCAAGTCACCCCTCCTTGGATTCCCCTAGCTCTCTAGTTTTCAGAAATGCACAGGTTTGGTAGGTTTCCCTAGGTGCCGGCTGAGCTAGAGGCCAAAATCTACAGGTAGGCACTTCGCAAAAAAACACCTCTGTTTTCTCCCAAAATTTTGGATGTGTCCACGTTGCGCTTTGGGGCGTTTCCTGTCGCGGGCGCTAGGCCTACCCACACAAGTGAGGTATCATTTTTATCGGGAGACTTGGGGGAACATAGATTAGCAAAACAAGTGCTATTGCCCCTTGTCTTTCTCTACATTTTTTCCTTCCAAATATAGGAGAGTGTGTAAAAAAGACATCTATTTGAGAAATTCCCTATAATTTACATGCTTGTATGGTCACCCCGGAATTCAGAGATGTGCAAATAACCACTGCTTCTCAGCACCTTATCTTGTGCCCTTTTTGGAAATGCAAAGGTTTTCTTGATAGCAATTTTTTACTCTTTATATTTCAGCAAATGAATTACTGTATACCCGGTATAGAATGAAAACGCACTGCAGGGTGCAGCTCATTTATTGGCTCTGGGTTCCTCGGGTTCTTGATGAACCTACAAGCCCTATATATCCCCGCAACCGGAGGAGTCCAGCAGACGTAACGGTATATTGCTTTCCATAATCTGACATTGCAGGGAAAAGTTACAGAGTAAAACGTAGAGAAAAATTGATGTTTTTTTCACCTCAATTTCAATATTTTTCTTTTTCAGCTGTTATTTTCTGTAGGAAACCCTTGTAGGATCTACACAAATGACCCCTTGCTGAATTCAGAATTTTGTCTACTTTTCAGAAATGGTTAGGTTTCTGGGCTCCAGCATTGGTTTCATGCCCATTCCTGTCACTGACTGGAAGGAGGCTGAAAGCACAAAAAATTGCAAAAATGGGGTATGCCCCAGTAAAATGCCAAAATTGTGTTGAAAAATTGGGTTTTCTGATTCAAGTCTGCCTGTTCCTGAAAGCTAGGAAGCTGCTGAGTTTAGCACTACAAACCCTTTGTTGATGCCATTTTCAGGGGGAAATCCACAAGCCTTCTTCTGCAGCCACTTTTTCCATTTTTTTTTAAAAAAACGAAATTTTCACTGTATTTTGGCCAATTTCTTGGCCTCCTTCAAGGGAATCCACAAAGTCTGGGTACCTCTAGAATCCCTAGGATGTTGGAAAAAAAGGACGCAAATTTGGCTTGGTTAGCTTATGTGGACAAAAAGTTATGAGGGCCTAAGCGCGAACTGCCCCAAATAGGCAAAAAAGGCCTGGCACAGGAGGGGGAAAAGGCCTGGCAGCGAAGGGGTTAAACGTGACTGTTATAACCTGTGTTACAGGCATAAAATTAATGAGCCACAGCAGGAGGCTCACAACTGTCTATACAAGTCTGTTAGAAATGGGGTCTTTGGTTGGCAGTCAGGTTACCCCCGGTCCAAGCAAGGACCCTCACTCTAGTCAGGGTAATTCACACACAATCCAAATTATCCTGGGCTCACCCTCTGGTAGCTTGGCACTGAGCAGTCAGGCTTAACTTAGAAGGCAATTTGTAAAGTATTTCTGCAATAAATCATACAATAACACCATATAGCATCACAAAAAATACACCACACAGTGTTTAGAAAATATATCATATTTATCTGGATAAATGCAGGTCAAACGATCAAAGATGCAATAAGTAAATGTAGAGATATCACTGAAAAGTGATATAAAGTGTCTTAAGTCTTTTAGAAGCAAACAAAGTCTCTTTCAAGCACAAAGTACATGGTTCGCATGAAAATTCTCCGCAAAGAACTGCAGAGGAGGAGAAGCATGGAAACAAAGGGATGTGTGTCAATTTCTCGCGCTCACACGGTGATGCGTCATTTAGTTTTCATGCAGGGACGGCTGTGCGTCGATTTCCGGTGCACAGTCGTGGATCCTCTTCGGGTTGCGGGGTTTTTAGATGCCCTGGGGACGGTGCGTGGATTTCCTGCGCTGGCAGGACGAAGTCACAGGAGCTGCGTTGATCCGTTGGTCGTTGCGTCAAATTTTCTACCACATAGCAGGCGCTGCGTCGATTCCTCTCTGGAAGTTGGGCTGCATTGTTCCAGGTCAGCCATGCGTCGAAGTTCCGGTCGCTACGCTGGCACTGCGTCAATCGTCTTGTTGCGAAGTCAGGCTGTGTTTTTCCAGTTCAGCGTGTGGTGACATTTCCACCACGGTGCAGACTGTGCGTCATTTCTGGCAGGCTGTGCGTCGAATTTAACCGCACAAGGAGTCCTTCTTGAAGAGATGAAGTCTTTTTGGTCCTGAGACTTCAGGGAACAGGAGGCAAGCTCTATCCAAGCCCTTGGAGAGCACTTCTTCACCTCAGCCATAGAGCAGCAAGGCAGCAGGGCAACAGCAAGGCAGCAGCCCTTCACAGAAAGCAGACAGGTGAGTCCTTTGGGCAGCCAGGCAGTTCTTCTTGGCAGGATGCAGGTTCTGTGTCCAGTTTTCTTTTCCAGGAAGTGTCTGAGTTGGTAGGGGCAGAGGCCCTGCTTATATACCTAAATGTGCCTTTGAAGTGGGGGAGACTTCAAAGAGTGGCTTAGAAGTGCACCAGGTCCCCTTTCAGTTCAGTCCTGTCTGCCAGGGTCCCAGTAGGGGGTGTGGCGATCCTTTGTGTGAGAGCAGGCCCTCCACCCTCCCAGCCCAGGAAGACCCATTCAAAACGCAGATGTATGCAAGTGAGGCTGAGTATCCTGTGTTCGAGGTGTGTCTGAGTGAATGCACAAGGAGCTGTCAACTAAACCCAGCAAGATGTGGATTGTAAGGCACAGAAAGATTTAAGTGCAGAGAAATGCACACTTTCTAAAAGTGGCATTTCTAAAATAGTAATATTAAATCCAACATCCCCCATCAGCAGGATTTTGTATCACCATTCTGGCCATACTAAATATGACCTTCCTACTCCTTTCAGATTAGCAGTTACCACTCAAACAATGTATGAGGGCAGCTCCAATGTTAGCCTATGAAGGGAGCAGGCCTCACAGCAGGGTAAAAAACGAATTTAGGAGTTTTACACTACTAGGCACGTAAACTACATAGGTACATGCCCTGCCATTGCCTACACAACACCCTGCCCTATGGGTTACCTAGGGCATACCTTAGGGGTGTCTTAGATGTAGAAAAAGGGGGAGTTTTAGGCTTGGCAAGTACTTTTAAATGCCAAGTTGAATTGGCAGTGAAACTGCACACGCAGGCCTTGCAATGGCAGGCCTGACACAAGGTTAAGGGGCTATTTAAGTGGGTGGCACAATCAGTGCTGCAGTCCTCTAGTAGCATTTAATCTACAGGCCCTGGGCACACATAGTGCACTCTACTAGGGACTTATAAGTAAATTAAATAGTCCATTTGGGTGAGATCCAATGTTACCATGTTTAAAGGGAGAGAGCATATGCACTTTAGCACTGGTTAGCAATCTAAAAACCAGCAATAACAGTATCCAAAAAGTGGAGAGAGGCAGGCAAAAAGTTAGGGGTGACCACCGTAAGGCTGTCAGGTCTAAGAGAGTCGTACACTTCAATTCGGCACATATGTAGCTGTTAGACCCACACAGGGTATATAGGTTGTTAAGGGTGGTGTACGGGTTGTCAGCTGTGAAGAAAGGTGTCCACGTCAATATGATTAAGGTCTTGGCGGCATTGGTCAATGAGATCTGATACGCTGCTGAGCCCTGCTCAAAACTTGAACGTATGCAGGGGCTGTGTACCTATTTTGACAAAAGCTTGATAGAAGGGGTCATAGAAAGACGAATGTGTGATATTTATTATAAAAATAGAAGAATGAGGTCTTTAGCTCCAAGAAAGTTGTTTAAAAAAAAAAACAGATGTTGTGGATAGCAGACCATAACAGTGTTACTTAACGCTACACGCTTACTCACTTTTAGGGCGAGAATCAGAGTGTTGCGGTGCAAGATGTCTATAAGTTACACCCAGGCTACATCTGTATTGGGAGACTGATATATGTGCTGGTTAAAGAGAGAATAGCTGAAACACACCCTGTGACTCTGCGTTATCTGAACATTACGGAACCTCCAGCTGCGTTGCAGTGCGACAGCCCTGTGTGTATCGCCAACTGGAGTATCAACGCGTGGCTACCCACAGCGGATAAATACTTGAGCGCAGCCCAAGACAGTGCGCGTGAGTTAAGACTTTCAGTACGGACTAGGCTACACTGTGCTTTGTCACTCCTGACTGAAGATGATTTCACAAATAAAGATCCTGTATTATCCGACCTAGAACTGTATGAACTGTTCAATGTGTCGTCCAGAGTTATAGGAGAGGGGAGCACGAAGGCATGTCTAGAGCTGTTGAGTGTATAGCTATAAAAATATCAAAGCTTGCGACACTGACACCTAGTAAAAGGAACAGCTCTGAGTAATATGTGTAACATGTATCGCACTACCTATATGTCATCAAAAGGCCTCAAGGTGTCCAGGAGCGGCGACCGCTATAAGCTGTGTACCGAGAAATGTAAAGTACACGGTGTTTATGTAGCGCTAACCCACTTTTATTTATTGTTTTTTATGTTTAATAAAATGGCCTTACACAAAACAAATGTCTTTCATTTCTTGGTTGCGGTGTGACAGCATGACGGGGTCTGCTTTAAGGAAGCTTTATTAAAATACACAAGGGGTTGTAAGCTTCGGAGGCTCTGAAGCTCTATTTAGAAGGGCTCAAGTTGAAAATGAATCTGTAAACCGATCAAGGGTGAAGACTTGGTTTGCGGGGGAAGAGGCGTATGCACTCCACAAACCAGCCAGGAGATGTTTTGAGAGGAGGGCCGCTGTTGTTAGCGCACAGCTAGATTATCAGTGGCAGGCGGACATAATCAGTCTTCAAGATCTAGCAAAACATAACAACGGCGTAATGTATATATTAACAGTCATAGACATATTGTCCAAGGTCGCCTCTGCAGAGGCGTTAAACAATAAAAGTGCTACCAGCGTAACCGCCACTTTAAAGACAGCTTCGCGAGAGGTTGAGTACCTCAAAAACTACAAACAGACGTTGAAAGGAATTTTTAAACAAACCTTTTCAGAAATTATTAAAGCAGCACGCTGTTCAGAATTTTGTAACGCACACCTAGGTAAAAGCAGCGGTTGTAGCGCGTTTTAACAGAACTTTAAAATCAAAGATGTGGCGATATTTCCCAGCCAACAATACCTACAGATGCGTTGATGTTCTACAGGTTTTTATAAATGTTTATAACACTTGTTACCATAGGACCATCAAAATGTCTCCAGTGGAGGTAACGGCGGATAATTAGTTAATGGTGTGGAGAACTGTGTACGGGAGTCGTCTCGAGGCTAAGGTCAAGAAACCAGCTTCAAAAAGGGGATCATGTCCTGGTTTCAAAGATGAAGAGTGCCTTCACCAAGGGCTACCAACAGACATTTACAGGTGTCTTTTACAACGAAGAGTTACAAAAGGTGCCCTATGATCTGAACAGGGTGTACAGGGTTGAAAAGGTTCTGAAAAGGAAAGGCAGCAGAGCTATGAGACAGGCGGAGGTCAAATGGCAGAGGTGGCCTGGGAAATTTAACAGTTGGGTTTTGGCCAGCTCGCTGCACGGTGTGTGAGGTCGTGCTGTAAGCGCAGAGATGGAGACCTCGCCTTTTTATATTACACTACCATCCAACGCCTCGAAGGACATGTTCCCCAACAATCAGATTTCTAATTATACGGTGAAACTGGCTAAACCGGTGGACCTGAAAGGGTCCTGGGAGGGGGCCCTAACGGAGATACAGTACCCTAGAACGTGGAATACATTTACAAAGCATGGGGCTAAATTTCATACAAAGCGCTCTCAGGACTTCTTGAGCTTCCCCATGAGTATTGCACCACAGTAGTGGCGGTGGGCGACGCCATCAACAGAGCCATAGCTGTCGTTGAAGAGTATGCAAATATACAGCTAGTGTCAGATAACGTTAGAAGAAAAGTGTTTCTTAAAGCCCCTGAGCTCAATACCAGGTTTACCTGTACCGGTAAATTACAAAGGGTTTTAGGGACCATACAACATGTGAAAAGACAGGGGAATCCAGACCCTACGTGCCCTGACATTAACGGCGGATTGTATACACTCTACGGGTATAGCGACATCGTGGAACCTCAGAGTATAGGGGATAGTTATTCGCCATTGTTGAGATGGATCCCTGTGAAGGGCAAAAATAACACAATGGTTAATATACAATATCACAAACCCGCCTACATGGCAATTTCCCAAAAACATTTTGACAGTATAACCATCATGATCTATGATGATCAGTCAGAGCCAATGGCCTTTAAATACGGGAAAGTTATTGTTAAGCTTCATTTAAGGCCGCTGCGCAACGGTGACTATTATACAATAGCGATGGTCATTATGAAAACATACGGTGATCCCTCTATGTACAGGGACTATTATAGAGCTCAGGCCGGTTATGGAGGACTGCTGCCCTATTTTCAAGGGCCCCCGTTATGTACGGGCCGGTTTGGGGGGCTTCTTTCAGAGTTTGTTCGGAAGACCCATGCCATTTTTGAGAAGAGGATACGAAATTGCAAAACCTAACATTAAAGCGGCTGCTACGAACATTGCCCATGACGTTGTGGGCTCTGTAATATCGGCTGTCCCTGAGCACATGAACAAACAGCTCCAGGAAGGAGCTAAGTTGTTGTACAAGGTGCGTGCGGGTGTTAAAAGGAAATGAAGGGCTTCGAGGCATAGGGGCCCGCCAAAGCCCTATAAAAAACGGAGGAGTTCTTCAAAAGGCCCACACAAAAGAAGAGTCGTAAGATGGAAGAGATCTTCCAAGAAGAAGAAGAGAACACCCTCTAGTGCGAATATTTTTTAAATCAGCTATCATGGCCTTTGTATACTGTGCCTCGGGGTGAATGAGACAAATCTGAACTAGATTTGTTTTCTCTTAAACCAACACAGACCAGCATCGAGAACAGTTTTTTCATGGAAGTATCGCCTCTAGCCTCTCTGACGCCTCTGGCGCCAATAGAGTTTTATGGGCGGGGTCCACGGATATGTATTTGGATCTCAACAACACTCTGCTACACATCATCTGCAAAATAACCAAAGTGAACAGCACCAACAAAGAGGCTGATGCTAAAGAGGCGCCGATCGCCTACCCCGTCGCAACCATGTTTAATCAGGTGGACATTAAGCTGGACAATCGACTCGTCACGCAGAGTGATAGCATGTACGCCTACAGGGCCTACATCAAGAGTATTCTAAATTACAGTCATAAAGCCCTGGACACACAGCTTTCAGCTGGACTCTTCTACAAAGATACTGAAGGGCAATTTGAGGACACGGCGTTAGCAGGTGGCAACAATGGTTTTTAAACAAGAGCCAGCTTCGCCGCTGCCAGTAGGCAGTTTGACCTCCTGGGGCGCATACATTCAGACCTTTTCTTCCAAGATAAGCTTCTAGTCAACGGTATCGATCTTAAGATCAAACTCAACTGCAACTAAGACGCGTTCTGTCTCATCAGCGGCGATGCAGAGCAGTATAAACTGGTTATATTGTCCACAAGCCTGTTTGTAAAGAGAGTGAAAGTGTCACCGAGCGTCAGACTGGCCCACGCTGAAGCTTTACAACTATCGAACGCCAAGTATGACGTTGAAAGAGTGGCTCTGAAGATATTCAGCACCCCAGCCGGTACTAGATTAACGGAGCAGCAGAATCTATTTCTGGGACAACTACCGAAACTCATCATCATAGGGTTCGTGGACAATACAGCTTTTAGCGGACTCGATCCCTCTAACCCTTTCAACTTCAAACACTATGACATCAACTACGTCGCTTTGGTCCACAAAGCTGGGAGCTGTTATCCCTGCAAAACCGTTTACTCCAAGTTTTGGAACAGCCAATTTTGTCAGGAAATATCTCAGTCTGGTCTCGATAATGGGGAAACATCTGCATGACTCAGGAGTCATTGTTTCAAGAGAGGGGTAAGGGGCCGGTTACACGTTGTTTGCGTTCGACCCGACTCCTGACCTGGAAGATGGTGACCACTACAACTTGATCAAAAACAGAAATCTAAAAGCTGAAATACGGTTTACACAGGCACTGGTACCAACGTGAATATGGTTGTATTCGCGGTATTCAACGGCATTATCCAGGTCAATCGTGCTCAACAGCTTATGTTTGACTATCATTAAAAGATTGTAAAATGGACACTGTGGAGATAAGTGACTTCTTAAGTAGGCATAAATACGCTAAGAAATAAGTTTTAGGTGTATTTCTTAGCGACGGGCTACCTGAAAAGATAGACCCAGAGAGGCCCCACACCCTAGTCTTTAACACCGACCCACATTACAAGGGTGGTGCACATTGGGCGGCCATGTTTCTGGATGTAGACAAGGTTATAGTGTTTGACAGTTTAGCGGAGTTCCCCGACCATAACATTTATACAAAACTGATATTCAAATATGTAAAAAAAAAGCATCGCCCACGGTTGAATAGAACAAACGGCATGTACAGGATTCTCTAGCCATCACATGTGGGGAACATTGTATATATTTCATTATTAAAATATCTGAGGGTATGACGTTTACAAATTTTTTTAATCTGTATTCCGACGATCTAGTAAACAACGATGGTATTGTTATGAAATATGTGAATGAAAACACTAGGACTATGTCGAGCATTGTTAAAACAGAATACGGTGTTTGTCAAAAGTGTAAGGCCTTGTAACACCGCTATTTGTACTGATGACTGTCTAAAATAAAAACATCTTAGACATGAATTCAGACTATGCATTTTATTCACCCACCACACATTTTAAAACCATTTTTAAAAAGATGTTGGACTACTGTTGAAAAGTTAAAAGTGTTTTTTATAAACAGTTTACACCACAAACATTTACGAGGGTAAAGAAATAATTGAAGCAAAAATCTTTTGAGACATGAACCTTTTTTAAAAAAAACTGTACAACGGTTCAAATTTCGTGATTACATTAGAGCAGTAACCATGTGTTCATTTTGAACAGTCTCTTTTTAGGTTCCATAGTTAGAGCGTAGCTGCTCCTAGAAGAATTTGTGTGTATGGTCCCTATTGGGGCTTTTTTTACTTGCTATGCCAAGCTAATTATGCATAGGTATTGTTGAGGGGCGGGCTCAAAAATATATTATGCTTTATGGTTACACTTTCATAACACTACACCAGGGGGCTACCATTTTCCACGTTGACAACTGTTAGCATGTATGGGTCATTCTGACTTGCAAAAAACACACGTTGAAAGTTCACTGTTTGACGTAAGCAATAACAAGCAGGTCAGATAAGATACTACGGGTGGTGGGCTACAAATCCTCTAGAAAACTACATATCTGTCTGAAGACAGTCGTGGGTCACTCTGACTTGCAAAAAACATAGGCCCTCATTCCGATTCTGGCGGGCGGCAGAGGCCGCCCGCCAGAATTCAGCCCTCCATAATACCGCTCCGCGGTCAAAAGACCGCGGAGGGTATTGCGACGGGTGCTACTGCACCCGTCGCGTATTTCACTGTCTGCTATGCAGACAGTGAAATACATTTTGGGGCCCTCTTACGGGGGCCCCTCGACTCCCCCTCCCGCCATCCGGTTCCCGGCGGGAGAACCGCCAGGAACTGGATGGCGGGAGGGGGAGTCGGAATCCCCAAGCCGGCGCAGGATTCCTTGGGGGCAGCGGGAAACCGGCGGGAGACCGCCGGTTTCCCTTCTCTGACCGCGGCTAAGCCGCCGCGGTCAGAATGCCCCGCGGGGCACCGCCGGCCTGTCGGCGGTGCAACCGCGTCCCGCGGCCCTGGCGGTTCTATACCGCCAGGGTCGTAATGAGGGCCATAGTTTGAAAGTTTGCTGTTTGACGTAAGCAGTAACAACTGGGCCAGATAAGATACTAGGGGTGGTGGTCAGCAACTCCTCTACAAACTACTTATCAGCCTGAAGACCCCCACGGGCCCGGTTAGGTCACACCTATCTTCCCCTTACACACAGCTAACCCCCTTAGGTAACTGTGACTTGTGTTTTTAAAGGTCATGCTCTATGTTCATATACACCCTGCTTGGCCCTTTCTGTGCCTGGGGGCTTCAAGATTATTATTATTATTATTTTTTTAAAAGGTCACTATCATACATTCCCTCTAGGTTATGCAAGGCTCTGTGGAGGGTGGGTGGGGGCTCTGTACTTCCACCGGTCCTCCCTCTGAGGAGGCACATCGCAGCCCAGCCCCTCTTTTTGGATTAGCCAGCAGTGTGGAGGTTTGGCCTTACACTCCCAATGCGCCGCCCTGAAAGGAGGCCCCCAAGCAGCCACTTGGGCCTGAATGTCTGACATGTCCAGACCTGTCCTCTTAGGGCATGAAACAGGTTGCACACCAGCACAGCCCTCATTTTACACAGCCCATAGATCTAGACACAGGGGCTAGGACCCAGGCACATGACTAACACGGGACTCCCTGATGTCACAACCACGTGACGCACCTGCACCTACGTCAGTGCCTACATCAGCACGGGGCAGGGGCACCCACGTCACCACCTTCGTCATTGCCTACGTCAGCATGGGGGAGGTGCACCTGTCAAAGGTTTGATGGAAGGTATCCCCTCCTACTGCTGTGATGTGTTCACATTTATTAATTACACACACACTTTACAGCGTTCGTTTTATAGAGTAACTTGTACATTAAATTACTTACTCATAGATTTACCTTTCCATAGGTTTTGTTCAAAGCAAGACCGGACAAAGTAAAATGGGTTAACAGTGGGGTTCTCCTGTTGAATGGTAGGAATATTAGTATTGGTAGTAATAAAACTAGTGATGGAATCAGTAACAGTTGCACTAGTGTTAGTTTTAGTAAAATAAACAAACTGTGGTGTCACTAGGCATAGTTCTACTAGTGGTAGTACTGAAATTAGTAGTGGAATAAGTTGGAGCTGCGCCAGGAGTCATGTTTATAGTTATGAGTAGTACTACTAGCATTAGAAACACTTGTCGACTGCAACAGACTGATGAAATTCATCCATCCATCTATCTATAGACTGGCCAGCCATACACCAATCTAACAGCAGTCTTTGGGCAAGCAAGTTCCTAATGAGAAGAGAAAAACACCAACTCTTCTAAGAAAGGTGGTTTTGGAGACTTCAAGAGTGAATAGCTAACAGAACATATGTGCTATTAAAACCGATCATGCACATTCCACTAACCCATAACTAATAATATTATTATGTGGATTTGTTTTGAAGTGCAGCATTCAAACAAATCGAATTTCTTGCCACAAGTATATATTTGATGGCATTAAAAAGCTTCCCAGGGCGCAAAATAGAGGAACCAATATAACAGCTGCCATCTGACAACTGAGGGTGCAAAAGGAATACTTGCTGAAGCTGTTGGCTGTCATCTTAAGGAAGCTTAAGAGTCGGGATCAAACTTTAGCAAAATAGGAAAGGTCCCTCTGGATCAGAAAAGAACACTGATAATAGTCACAAGAGGCCTAGAAGAGGAAAACGCAACTAATTTGGAGGACAGAGGTGAAATACCGGAACTGCTTCCTTTAAGCCTGAAGTCCTTGTATGCTTCTGACCCGGAAGTCTTTTGTAGTTGCGTCCTCCAAACACTGTCCGAAGCTAGAGACCAGTCGGCTATATTCTCTATTGTCCAGCGAAGCAACAGTGGTGGACTCACTCTGTTTGAAAGAGTTCTTCATATTTCTCTCATTGCTGCAAGGGCGACAGTCGTACAATTAATACCAGACAAAATATTAACAGAAGGCGATCCAATAGAGGTATACGTGGCAGCAGTAGTATTTGTTTCACTAATTATGGAAAAGGGGTCTGAAGTAGTGGTGTCTACCATAGCAGTATGTTATATTAGCAGCACCATTAGTAGTTCTGATATCAGCGGTAACACTTAGGGGGTTATTCCAACTTTGGAGGAGGTGGTAATCCGTCCCAAATGTGACGGATTTACCACCAGCCGTATTACGAGTTCCATAGGATATAATGGACTCGTAATACGGCTGGTGGTAAATCCGTCACTTTTCCGTCACTTTTGGGACGGATTAACACCTCCTCCCAAGTTAGAATAACCCCCTTAATGTTCTCCTACTAACTATGCTGTGGGTAGTGCTGATGACAATAGTAGCTGCTGTATGGATGGTACGTCACTTTGTATTTTAAGGGAAATCACTACCAGTAGTGGTAGTTCACATACTAGTAGCGCTAGTAGTGGGACTGAAGGCAGTTCTGCTAGCAGTAGTGATACATGCCTACTTTTAAGTGTTAAAACTTTCCAAATTGTTTTATTTATTACATTTAGTGTGATGTATTCTGTTCATTTGAGGTGCTAGATAAAACGGGAACTCGGATTTAGATTTTACTCCAGGGAATAGGACTCCTAAAGTTAATGTATGAGTAGATTAAACTGACGGAGTATGGGAGTAGATGAAATGGAGTTAATGAAATCACACAGATCAGTGTGGTGTACAGCTATAGTGGGCAACATGAATAAACAACCTGTTGATTTGAAAACATATTAACAAATAACAGTTGTTAACTTACCTCAGTTCTAGACCATATGACTGCATAAATGGCACCACAAAAACTACATTAGTGACATATACGAATGTGCAATTTTAATCATCCCCAAACCTCATGTGACCAATTTGACCCTTTCCCTAAAAAACTGTAACTGGATACCTTCAATGTAGCATTGGTGTCAGTCATATTCAAGCATACAGGAACACCCTTCTACACTCAGCTCAGGGCTCCAGTTCACTGGTCATGCTAAGCAACCCTTTTGTTTGTGTTTGTGAAGTAGCCTGCCTATTACTGTCCATAGATGATGTATTTTTAGAACAACTTCTGTGGCCACAGACTATATGATCCATGTAGATCACAAAGCAATTATCCTTTTCTTCCAAATAACTAATATCGCAAGTTTGGGTCAACAAGGTTTTCAAAATGTTCTTTCAAAGAATTGTTGTGTAGGTTAATTATTCAGCTTTAAAATACATTAGGCACAACAGGACATTACAAAGCTTAAAATAAATACGCATGTCAAAACTAACCCAAGAGTTGCACTAGAATGTAAAAAAACAAGTTTATAAAAAACAATGTAGTCTGTGAATCTGCAAATTGGACCATTCAAACACTTTTTCCTGTTGTCAGAGCGAAAGGTCTCTCATCTCTGTAGGGACTGCATATCTGCATTATGTCCAGGAGTACATTTGGTGTGCCAATGTAGGTGCATATGCATGCACAAGGTACATGAATCTGTCATTGAGACAAGTGTACAGGATAATACATTTCTCTTTAATGTCAGCGAAATAACCTCAAATCGACCAACACCATACAAAACTGCAGCCACTTCTTGAATCCAATGAATAACCGAAGAGAAAAACCTGCCCCCCACCATTCTCTGACAAGCCATATGTGTTCCTCAGGATTTGAATGCAGCTCAGTAGGAAGTATAAGCTAACACTGAGGCTGTCATTAGGACCCTGGCAGTCTACAGACCACCAGGGCCGCTTTTGCTGTCTGACAGCTGCCAAAGCGGTGGTCCGACCACTTTAGCGGCGGTCAGACTGCTACATTATGACTGTGGCGGTTCATCCATGGTCAGACCGCCAGCACTGCCAGTTTCCCTCCACTGGATGGACTGGCGCTGCTGCAGGTCCTACTCTGCCAGGGCAGCGCTGCTTGCAGCTCCGCCCTGGGGATTACGAGCCCTCTCTCCTCAAGCTATTACATCGCGGTTGCACCGCCATGTAAAAGCTGGTGGAGATGGGGTGCAGAGGGCCCAATGGGGGCCCCTGCACTGCCCATTCACATGGCATGGGCAGTGCAGGGGCCCTCATGGACAGCCCCGTTGCGCTTTTCACTGTCTTCTATGCAGACAGTGAAAAGCGTGCCCAGTGCTGTTGCACCCTACGCACTGCAACATTGTCTCCGGCTCCATCATGTGCCGGCATCAGTGTTGTGGGCTGTTCCCCGCTGGGACAGCAGGGAACTTGTATTGGGGCCCGTGGGAAGGCCGCCGCACTGGCGGAAGCCTGACCGCAGGAGTTTGGCAGGCAGGCTTTTCCGCCAGCCAAACTCAAAATGACCCCCTGAGTCTCCTTGCATGAGCATTAATGACAAAAACATTCCACTAGTTTATTTTATGGCTTCCCATCCTGGGTCACACCTGTAATGTTAACGTGACTTTTAAACTTGATACAACATTCAACCCCATCTTTCTTATAAAATCGACCTCTCATCCTGGCTTTGACTGAGCACTGCACATTCTCCCATAGACCCATTGCCAACAAAACAAAGTTCTGAATCACAAACAAAGACCTGAAGACGTCACCATAGCTTATGTGTTCCCATCCAGTGTCCCAAGACAGGTCACCCTGTTCCTATTACACAAACGAAAATGAGGCTTGCTTGCGCTGGTATTCAAGAAACTTGTGAGTGATTACCTAACTGCCAGCTTGTACAATTATTCATGTATGATTACAGAATGTAAATGTACAACAATTATTTAACTGCCAACTAGTACAATTACACCTTTACAATTAGAGTATGTAATCTCCCACCTGCTCAGATTACATGGTGATAGTATGCCTATGGCGTGACCCTCAACCATGGGGGACCTCTCTCTACCACGTGCAGACTGGTAACCCAAAGCAGCCCTAGCAATTTGTCACACCAGCCCCCAGGTTGGGGGGGGGGGTGCAAGCTTGGACCACTGCTGCTTTTGTTACTGAAGGTCAATTTTGCAGTACATCGACAAAACCAGCCTCCCAGTAACAAAACCAGCCCCTACCATTGCAAAACCAGACCCTCACCCTTCCAGCCTCCCAGGAAAACACCCAATGTCTGCTACGGCCAGTCCAGCCCTGCTCTCTACCCCTTCTCAGTGATGAACCACATATAGGGACTTTAACTTCAACAATTTATTGGAGCATGCTCTGAGTTTTACAATACTTCTTAAAATTCACCCAGTTGCATTGTCTCGCTCAGTTATTGGCAACTTAATTTTTAATGGCGTCACTGTTCCTTGCCTTCTCTGAAATGTGTTCATTAGCAGAGCTCGTCCTAGCCAATATCTTATTGTTCTTAAGTGAGATAACTAACAAAATATTGGAAACAAAAATATTGTATGGACAGATTACTGTGTCAAAAATATTAAGAAGGTAAGTATAGATTCACTATTCTTAACTCCACATCTATGTACCTTGATGATATATATATATATATATCAAGGTACATATATAGTAAAACTTTGCTTATCTATAGAAAGTTTCCTTTACAATATTTCTTTAAGTTTCCTCTATATTCTTGACATGATATTTTGTCCACACAATATTTTTTCTCCAATATTTTGTCCAAACACCTTTTAAGTGTCCACTTCTCATCAAATTAACTATGGTTGGGCTTTGCTCGAATCTTCATGGTGGCATATCTTGATCTCTGATGCTTTTAGTCTTTGGAGCCTCTCTACACCAGGGGTATTCAAACTGGGGGGGCCTCAAGTGATCCTGGAGGAAGGGGTGGGGCTTCAGGCTCTGGCCAAAAGAAGCATTATACTAATAACAGGGCTTTGTTTTAAGCTGAAAACATTAAGAAGCAGTAAACCGCTCCAAAGTGGGCCATCACTAACATGTTATGTCATTTATATCCAAGCTGGGAGTATGTGTCAAATGGGAAGGGACTCCAAATACTCTTCAAAACCACAGCCCCTACTTCTAATAATCACACTGTGAATAACTTTACACGTTAGTAAGGCCTGCCTGGTATGGTATGTTTGGCGTCATTTATTTGATTACATATTTAAAGCAGCAACAGAATTTAACTGCTATGTTTAAATAAGTCCACACATTTAAACATTGCCAGTTTAATAGAATAATTGTGAAAACATCATAGGGGTCCCCGATAAAATAAATTTCATGGGGGGGAGGGTGGCACTGAAAAGCTTGAAGACCACTGCTCTACACCACAGCACAGTTCAATTCCTTCTTTGGGTCACTGAAACACGAGGATGCCTAACCATCTATGAACCCCATCCCAGCTGGAAAACATGATTTCTGAACTCACCTCGACTCCATTTTGAAGGTCTTAAAACATGTTTCTTTTACAAAATACTGTGCTTTAAATACCCCCTCATAATCCACACTCCGTTCTCTTTCTACTGGCCCTTAAGACCCCCTCATGCTCTTGAAATTTTCAGTAAATCATAAGCTCACATCCCCGGACCCCCCAACCCAAGTCTTACTGACCAAGCTACGCCCCTGACTACTTGTGTGTCTTCAGGAAAATATCAGTATTTTAGGCCCCTCATTTAAAACATGGCCTCCCTCTGTGAAGTCAGATCTGGGTGTCGAGTTGAGACGTTTCGATAACAAAGTTCTAGAAGATCTCTCCTCTGAGAGATAACTGAGTAGACACTAGCATCTTAATCTCATGTTTCATTTGCAGCTCCATGTTTGTTCCCTTCACTAAGTCATTGTTCCCACTACAAGTGTTTTCTTAGGGGAACAGAATTTGGCAACCTCTATCTCTACTCTACTTTATAGGTCCTGTTAAGCAGGCCTTTTGTTTCTATTTTTAAAGTAGCCACCTACTATTCAAGGCCTGTGTTTCACTCCACTTTGGTTGCTCTGTCTGCACATCACTTGTTAGATTATGTCCACAGAGTACATCTTCTGATCCAAGTGGTTGTGTGATTTTTAAAAGCTATTAGTTTCTTTGTGAGTGCTGCAGCGCCCTCAACACCCTCAACTTCATTTGGGAAACTCCCTCCTGCTCTTGGGCTTGCAACTGGCTTTTCCACTCACATCCATACTTGTACATTCTGTAATTTTGCACTTGCTTAGATGCTTTATATTTTACCATGTGGTGCACCAGACCTTAACCACCTTCAGAGATGATACATTTCGGAATGTGGAGGTCTTTGGTATCCCCCAATGTCCCAACTGTTAAATGTTCTGGTAACAGGAAATACAGCCGTACTTACCCACTTACTGCCCTGCCAGCAACGTCGGGGATAACACTGCCAGGTATGTCATCACCGAATTCTCGCAGCCCTGGTGTGATAAAATGTCAGCAGTCAGGACTGGGAGAGGCTATTACTAGTCAGGGCGGGAGCATTACCCCTGCAAACACACTGTACAAAATGTATCATCTAGAACCATCTCAGATGGGGATTGAGTGCTCATGACCCCACATCAAGTCTAATGTTTCAATTTAATCATAAAAGACTCGGTCCCTCATTTTTCTGCTGCCTGCCAAAGTTCCCTCCGCGGTATGACCGCATATGCTGCAGTCCCTCCGCGGTACCTATTAAGAGTTTCCTTCTGGGCCCGCAGGCGGAAACAGCATTTCCACCCGTCAGCCCAGCAGGAAACACACCACAACATTGAATGTTGCAGTGCGTCGGATGCGACAGCACCCTTCGTGCTTTTCACTGCCCGTAATTTTGGTAAGATATGAGTATAATCAATAAAACAGATGAATATTAAGAGCCTTCCAAAACATAGGGGGGTCTGCACTTTACCCTCAGAGCCCAATAATACAATCAGATCCTCTTCGACACAGGTGACATCACAGTCGATGTCAGGGGTGACTCAGAGGCGTCGGCTAAGGCGCCAGGTGCATCACTGAGACTAATGCCAGTAGAGCCCACTCCAAAGGGATAGTAAGCATCAGGCATGGTGCCAAACTCGAAGTCAGTGGAGTCTGGTTAAAAGAATATTTCAACCCTACATGGCAGTAGAACTGTACAGATTCTGCTGGGGAAGTACTCTCTGGTGCCGAAAGGACTGGAAGCCACCTCAAATTAATAGGGCTCAAGGGTGCTCCAGAGGCACCATAGATCTTCTCAGGCACCATAGATCTTCTCAGACCAGTTTCAGCTTGCCTATCTGTTGCAGCGTCACTGTGCGTTCCAGGCTGAATCGGGATCAGCACCAGCACGGACTCCCTGGATATAGGCAGGAGCTGTGGTCTAGAGCTGCCTGGTTGATCTCACGACACCGAACGGTAGGAGCAGCGAGCTAGGAAGCCGCTCTTTGTCTTTTTGTGTCTTGTGCGACCTCTTGGACTTACCTTAGCCACACAACTTCAACAAAGACTGTTCATGAGAGCGACCTAGAGAAAGGGATCTGAACTAGTCTGCGCAAGTGACCTTGATTGGGACAGCTTCTTCGACTTGCTGAGTTTGGCGACTGCTAACTTGGCTTCCTCTTCCCAGATGACCTCTTTATGTATGTTCGTACAGCATTCACATGATTTGAGTTGTGTTTAGTGCAAAAGTACCAGAGATAATAGTCATGACTGTCTGTAACTGATATCTGCTAATTTTAGAGTGAGACATGCACACTTTTGTGCAAAATTTTGAGGGAAATCACAGTCAGAATGACAGGAGCAAGAGCTCCAGTTCCACGTCAATAGGTGCAGAAAGAAAATAATTGATGTCAGAGCATGCAAATGGTGCTCTTATAGTGTCCTGGACATCATACCCGGAACCGAGGGATCCAAAGCAGAGCCACACAATGCCATCTATCAACAGGCATGGAAACTGATTTAACGTTTGCAGATCCAGATCCAGTCTGCACATGGAGAAATTCACAAGGTTAGAAATCTGCAGCTAGAAGTCTCTATCAGAAGTACCACTGCTGTGTATTTGTAGAGGTTGTGGATCTGATAACTGTTCATTTCATTCCTCTTGATCTATATTCAGGCACTTTAAGAGAAGCTCATCGTGGCCAGATTACAAGTTTCACAGTGCTGACGGCTGCAAACTCTGCTTCAGTAGTTACCAGTACAGTGCAGTAATGCCCCACCAGTACTGTGCACTTACGAATTGACCCACACAGAACTGGGAAATGGTGTGCACCCTGACTTTACCATATGGTACTCTGCACGGTGTTTCCTTTTCATTGGGGATCAACTCACACATTTACCACCTGTTCTAAGAAGGCAGTAAAAGTATGCAGGGGGCTGTGGTAAACGTGTGCATGTTGCTGTTGTAAAGCAGAAGTGGACAGAGGGTGGAGGAGGTTAAAGGAAGTAGTGGGGAATGTTGTCTTGTGGGGGGAGCATGTAATTCTCCACTCGTATCCTTGCCTGAGGTTGGGCAGGGGTTATAGAAGGGGTCTGAGCTACAGTGTAGCCTTCTCCCACAGTGATCTGTCCCATTGAATTTTCATGCAGGAAAATTGGGATATTGTCCCTGTAGCCAGTAAATCTGTGTGCCACAAAACAGGGCATCTTATAATTTTGCGGAACAGAATTCCAGTCTGCACAGTTCAAATCAGGGTCCATTTCTTAAATAGGCATCTTGCAAGTAGTGTGAATAGGCAGTGAGAACGCAACACCATGAGACTTGAGAAGCAATGAAAGAACAAAGCCTCCTCTACCTTTAAATGGATTTTTAATTACTTCAGTGATAGCAGTGGGTGAGATCTATTGGAAACGATGTTCCCAATTGTAGCAGTGGGCCAGGTGATAATAAGGACTCGGATGCTTGAGTGGGTGTGAAACCGTGAATTTATTTATACTTCTTTATAGTCTTTTGTTTTTGTCAACAGTGTAGGGGTGGTGTGCTCCTTCCCATAGAATGCCTCTTCTCTCTCTTTTCCCAGGTCCCTTCTTGACCGGCGAAGATGTTCTGTCGTACTCCCAGACGCACCGGAAAGAGGAATGAAAATGAAGGTAAGTCAGGGTTATATGGGGTTAGCAGCTTATAGCAGGAGTAGATAGGAGGGGGGGTAGGAGGAGGAGGAGAAGGAGGAGGCTGAGGAGGAGGAGGAGGAGGAGAGAGAGAGAGAGAGAGAGAGAGAGAGAGAGAGAGAAATAGCTAGCTCCCGGGTGTGTAAAGTGTTATTATATAAGTGAGTTTGTGCACAGTCACCTCGTTGTGCTTTTTCCCGTGAATAGGACTTTTGTTTCATGTGCTCTTTAGGGTTTCTAAGTGAAGAAAGTCTTGTAATTTACATCCCCTTTTTTTATTCCTGCTCGTCTCCCCTCTGCCCCTTCCAAGCTCTCCCCTCCCCTCTCCCCGCACTGTCCCTCCCCTCTCCCCTCCTGCCGTAACTCTCCCCTTTCGTAAATATACTGTCCTTCAAAAAGGACCGTACCTTCGCTAGCCACGTCCCTCCTGGGGCGTGGCGGAATGCGCGTGTGTCACCGTTCCTCTCCGTTCCCCGCTGGTCGGTTGTTTCCGAGGGAACCACGCTGTTCCTGTTCCTTTTGCCGTCGTCGTCCTCCTTCCTTTCCTCGTTCTCTGTGTTTTCCTCGTTCTCCTTCCTTTCTGTCTTCTCCGCCTTCTCCGCGTCCTCCTTCTCCCTGAAGTGTAGTCCGTCCACACTTTTAGTTCTGTCGGGAACCCGGATATCCGGGTTCCAGAGGGAGGTTCCTGCATCTCCGTTGCCCAGGGAACAGGGCAAGCCGTCTTCTCGCCGCGGACGCCGAGTGGCAAACGCTACTCTGGGGCGTCATGAGCCGGGTTCTCCGATAACTGGCTACACACCCCATCCCAAGATCGGGACTGATACAGTACCGAAGGATCCGGAAAACGAGACAGAAAGTCCGCGGGCCCTTGGAGAGCACCCGGAATATGCCGGATCTGAAAGGAGAAGGGCTGAAGTTCCATAAACCATCGAAGTATTCGGGAGTTGGAATCCTTATTAGAAGCTAACCAAGTCAAAGGAGCATGGTCTGTGAACAGCACGAAAGGGCGGCCCAGTAAATAATATCTCAGGTTGTCCACAACCCATTTAATAGCCAAGCATTCTCGTTCAATAATCGGATAATTACATTCCCTGGGAAGCAATTTTCTACTAATGTAAACAATAGGGTGGTCCCGTCCCTCCTCGTCGGGTTGTGAGAGTACAGCCCCTAACCCCACATCCGAAGCATCCGTGTGGAGATGAAAAATCCTGGAAAAGTCAAGGCACTGTAAGACCGGCTCTGTAGTGAGGCATGTTTTCAAGTGGTGGAAACTAGATAATTGTATATCTGATAGGGATGGCAATTTTGACGGGAAATTTTTCCTGAGGAGGTCAGTGAGGGGGGCGGCTAAGGTAGAATATTGTGGTATAAAGCGACGATAATACCCAACCAACCCCAGGAAGAAGCGAAGCCCCGTTTTGGTAGTGGGTATGGGGACCTGTTGGATGGCCTCGACCTTGCTTTTCTGTGGGCGTAGCTGGCCTTTCCCTATGAAATATCCCAGGTATGCAATATGATCGTATCCTAGATTGCATTTGTTTGGATTGGCTGTGAGACCGGCCTTGTGCAATGTGCAGAATATTTCATGGAGGTGCTTAATATGGTCATTCCATGTGTTTCTGAATACTACAATATCGTCTAAATATGCGGCAGCGAAAGTTTGGAATGGTCTCAAAAGGTGGTCCATTAATCTTTGGAACGTGGCTGGGACCCCGTGTAGACCGAAAGGGAGTACGGTAAAGTGGTACAACCCTGACTGTGTGGAGAAAGCAGTTTTTTCCTTATCAGCTGGCGCGAGTGGTATTTGCCAGTATCCCTTTGTTAGGTCTAGGGTGGACATATAACGGGCTTTTCCCAATTTTTCTAGTAAGTCATCAACTCTGGGTATGGGATAGGTGTCAAATAGTGATATTTCATTCAGTCAGCGGAAGTCAATACAAAAACGGATTGACCCGTCAGGTTTTGGCACTATGACCACTGGGGAGCACCAAGGGCTCGTTGATGGTTCTATTACTTTCAGTTTTAGCATATTTTGTACTTCTTTTTCAATTAAGTGTCTGCGGGCTTCGGGAATACGGTAGGGTCGTAATCTTATTACTTTTCCCTCAGGGGTTCTTATATGATGTTGGATTAAATTGGTTTTTCCAGGACTTCCCGAGAAGAACTGTTGATGATTTTTTAATAAGTCCTCTAGTTGGGTCTTCTGACCCTCTGTAAGATCGATATTGATATGGGGAGTCTTAACTGTTTCCTGCGTGTTTGTAGGATATAACTCTATGTCTAGTGGTTCTTCAGGGGTTACTAAGAAACCTGTAGCCGATTGTGTTGGGGTCCCAGTAGGTTCTTCCCATTTTTTTAACAGGTTAACATGGTAAATTTGTGTTCTTTTGGGGTGTTGGGACAGTTCTATCAGGTAAGTAACCGGGGATATGACTTTTAAGATGGTGTACGGACCCTGCCACCTAGCTAAGAGTTTATTATCGGAGCAGGGTCTTAATATCAGGACTTTATCATTCGGTTGAAAAGACCGGGTTTTCGTTCCTTGATCATAATACCTCTTTTGGTTAATTTGGGACTTTTCTAGATGTTTACGAACGTCTTCCCATACGGACTGTAGGTGAGTTTTCAATTTATGTACATATTCTAACAGAGGCTTTTCCTCCTTGCCCTCTTCTTCCCAAAATTCCGCTGCCATGTCTAATAGGCTTTGGGGTTGTCTCCCGAAGACCAATTCAAAGGGGCTGTGTCCTGTTGAAGCCTGTTTGTGTGTCCTTATGGCATATAGGACTAAAGGGAGCTTTTGATCCCAATCACGTCCAGATTCAGTGACTGTTTTCCGTAGTAGTGTTTTTATAGTCCGGTTATAACGCTCAACCAACCCATCCGTCTGGGGGTGATAAACCGAGGTTTTTAGTTGCTTGATCCCAAGGATCTTACAGATATTATTCATCAGTGAGGACATAAAGGGCGTTGCCTGATCAGTCAGGATTTCCTGGGGAAATCCAACCCTAGAAAAGAAAGTGATCATGGCATGGGCCACTGTTTTAGAGGTCATGTTAGAAAGGGGTATAGCCTCGGGATACCTCGTAGCATAACCAACTAACACTAAAATATATGTGTATCCCTTTGTGGAGGGTAAAAGGGGACCTACCAAGTCCATACCGATCTAGGAGAAGGGAACCTCAATGATAGGAAGGGGTTGAAGTGGCGCTTTTCTTTGGGGTCCCGGATCAATTAGTTGACACCGTGGGCACTGAGCACAGTATTGTCTGAGTTGAGCATACACCCCTGGCCAATAAAATCTCCTCAATAGGTATTCCTCGGTCTTTTCCCTACCATAGTGTCCCCCTCCTGGTTGGTTGTGTGCCAGAAAAAGGACCTGTAAGCGATACGGTTCTGGTACAACTAGTTGTCTTTTTTCGATGTTGTTATATTTTACGACCCTGTAAAGGAGATTATTTTGGATGATAAAGTAGGGACCCACCTCATTAGTGGACTCAGATTTGGCTGTCCTCCAAGCATGACATAATGTCGGGTCTTCTCGCTGACTGACTTGGAACGACGGAGGAGGGACTGTAACATTGGCCACTACTCTCTCTACGACCCTTCCCTTTCCAGTGGCGTGATATGTCTGTTTTACTTGTCTCTTCTCTCGTCTAGTAAGTCTTGTATGACATGGTTTGTTTTCAATGTGACTATCATGAAATAGCGCTTCTTACCACCAGTCTTCGGACAGGGTCCGCGATTTTACCCTGTCTAAAAGCTCAGTGAACCGTATATAGTCCGTTCCCAGTATACACTCCTCCACTAAGCAATCCATGACCCCAACAGGTTGAATGGGAAGAGAACCAGGATTTACTATGTGTACGAGTGACAGGGGGTAGTTGGTTTTGTCCCCATGTATGCAACAGATTGATACCCATTGATTGGTATTTTGATCTGAAGGGTTTAGCACATCTGCTTGCACCACAGATTGGCTACATCCTGAATCTATGAGAGCCAGGAGTACCTTTCCGTTCACGTTAATTGTTTGTTTGTATTTGGGATTACCCCCACCGGTACACAAGACCCTCCCTCTAGTAACCCCGATTTCCATGGGTTCCGCTCTTTCCCCTTTTCTAGGGCACAATCTCGCTATGTGGCCCCACTCGCCACAGCTATAACACTGTGGTTGCTGCATAGGTGGGTTTTCTCCAATTATGGGAGGTCCTGCCTCTTCTGGGGGTTTCTGAGAAAAGTTCCTGAAAGGTACAACGGTCGGTTTTGGTGATATCTTAGGGCTAAGGTTCTTGAAGTCGACCGACCGATGGTAGGCACAAGCTAAGTCCACAGCCATATCGGTATTAACATTTGGGTGCTGCCTTATCCAACTCCGAGTGGATGAGGGAAGAGATTCCAAATATTGTTCCAATATTACTGCCTTTATGATATCCTCCCTCTCAGTCCCTAGAGGTCCCAACCATTTCAAACCCAGG
Organism: Pleurodeles waltl; assembly: GCF_031143425.1. Taxonomy (NCBI): domain Eukaryota; kingdom Metazoa; phylum Chordata; class Amphibia; order Caudata; family Salamandridae; genus Pleurodeles; species Pleurodeles waltl. The sequence continues at coordinate 808,074,001 of NC_090448.1, read as the reverse complement.
TCCTTGACTTTAAAATAAAAGGTTTGAGGATCCTGTCTGCCCCCACTTGATCTTCCGGAATCGTAGATGGTAATATTCAGAATCATGGCCTACTCGCTCCAATATACTTCTTTTGATGTCTTTGTAGGGTGTGGTACCACCTGGGTTGGCGGCCTGATATGCCGTTTGGAGGATACCGGTTAATAGCGGTGCGATATACTTACCCCAACGGTCTTCTGGCCATTGGGCAGAGGAGGCCACTCGTTCAAAATTAATGAAGAACGCGTCAGGATCCTCACCGTCTTGGAACTTCTGAAGCACGGAGCTAGGTACATTGGGGTGGACCTTACTAGCTGCTATGGTATCCGTAATCTTTTGGAGGGCCGTCTCATGCACTAATTGGTTATTGGCCATTATGATGGCTTGGCTCTTTAGCGCACTCTGTAGTGCCTCCCGGTCCTCCTTCGCCTCTCTCTGATGTGCCTCCCATACTAGCTGAAGGTGTTGTTGTCCTTCAGCTAGCTGTTGTATCATGTCCTCCAGTGTAGGTTTTTCCCCCATGGTTTCCTGTTTTATCCTTTTATCACCTTTCACAGTCCCACTTCTGACACCATTGTAGCTATGGGCCAGGTGATAATAAGGACTCGGATGCTTGAGTGGGTGTGAAACCGTGAATTTATTTATACTTCTTTATAGTCTTTTGTTTTTGTCAACAGTGTAGGGGTAGTGTGCTCCTTCCCTTAGAATGCCTCTTCTCCCTCTCTTCCCAGGTCCCTTCTTGACCGGCGAAGATGTTCTGTCATACTCCCAGACGCACCGGAAAGAGGAACGAAAATGAAGGTAAGTCAGGGTTATATAGGGTTAGCAGCTCATAGCAGGACTAGATGGGGGGGGGGGGGGGGGGGGGGAGAGAGAGAGAGAGAGAGAGAGAGAGAGAGAGAGAGAGAGAGAGAGAGAGAGAGAGAGAGAGAGCGAGCTCCCGGGTGTGTAAAGTGTTATTATATAAGTGAGTGTGTGCACAGTCCCCTCGTTGTGCTTTTTCCCGTGAATAGGACTTTTGTTTCACGTGCTCTTTAGGGTTTCTAAGGAAGGAAGTCTTGTAATTTACATCCCCTTTCTTTATTCCTGTTCGTCTCCCCTCTGCCCATTCCAAGCTCTCCCCTACGCTCTCCCCACACTGTCCCTCCCCTCTCCCCTCCTGCCGTAAATCTCCCCTTTCGTAAATATACTGTCCTTCAAAAAGGACCGTACCTTTGCTAGCCACGTCCCTCCTGGGGCGTGGCGGAATGCGCGTGTGTCACCGTTCCTCTCCGTTCTCCGCTGGTCGGTTGTTTCCGAGGGAACCACGCTGTTCCCGTTCCTTCTGCCGTCGTGGTCCTCCTTCCTTTCCTCGTTCTCTGTGTTTTCCTCGTTCTCCTTCCTTTCTGTCTTCTCCGCCTTCTCCGCGTCCTCCTTCTCCCCGAAGTGTAGTCCGTTCTCTCTTTTAGTTCTGTCGGGAACCCGGATATCCGGGTTCCCGAGGGAGGTTCAGCGTATTCGTTGCCCAGGGAACAGGGCAAGCCGTCTTTCTCGCCGCGGACGCCGAGTGGCAGACGCCACTCTGGGGCGTCATGAGCCAGGTTCTCCGATAACCGGCTACACCAATCTTTTTACATTTCCCATACTTTCTGTTAAAAAAGAGCAGTTCCAGAACATAGTGCCGATGTTTCAGGTGCCTCAGGTTGAAAGGGAAGCAAGGGGGTCTCCTGTTCTGTGAAGCCAAGTGAGAGGCAAACAGCAAAAGAAGAAACAAACATTCTCACCAAGTTGCTGACTAACTTAAATAAATGTAAATGTGTGCTATTGGATAAATAGCAAATTTAAAGGTTGCGTGCGAGCCAGTATATGACTTCAATTGATGGAGTCATTTGAGATTTCATAGGGACAAAGATTAATTATTTTTGAGAGGTAATGTAAGGGTGTCATCAGCTAAGTTCTGGAGTGTTTCCTTCTAATGGAAATGTATTAAACAAACACCGGCAAAGCCAATAGGCTTTGCCTATGCAAGAGCTATTTGCTTTGCCAATATGTTTTAGCAAAGTTGTACACCCGTGTTGCTGCTGTTCAGCATGGCTAAGAAGTTAATGGGGTAAAGGAGAGTGGAGTGGAGTGGAGTAGAGTGGTGTATTATGGCGTGGCAAAGAGAGCTGTGGAGTGGCGTGGAAAGGCATAGAGTAGAGCTGAGTAAAGTGAAGTGGAGTGTCATGAGTGGAGTAGTGTAGAGTATTGTGGAGTGTCATGGCAGGAGCAGAATGTCATAGAGTGGAAGGGCGTAAAGTAGAGTAGAGTTGACTGGTGTAGAGTGGAGTAGAGTGTAAGAGTGAAGTGGCACAGAGTGGTGTAGGGCAGAGTGGAGTGGTGTAACGGGTGTTTCGTATAGTGTTGTAGAGCTGAGTCACGTAGAGCAGAGGATGTTGTTGAGTGGAGTGGTGAATGAGAGTCGAATGGCATAGAGCGGAGTAGAATGTTGTAGAGTCGTGAGTGGAGTGGCATAGTCTGTCAGAGTGGAGCGGCACAGAGTGGAGTTGGTTAGAGTGGAGCTGTGGAGTAGAGAATACAGTTGTAGAACAAAGTGGAATATAGTGGCATAGAATGGCTTAGAAGGAGTTGTGTAGGGCGTTGTAGTGCAGTAGTGTTGTAGAGAGGTGAAGAGTGGAGTAGAGTGTTGTAGAGTGGAGTGTCGTATAGTAGAGAAGAGTTTAATGGCATCGAGTGTCATAGAGTGGAGTATTATTGAGTGTAGTGTTGTAGAGTGGACAAGAGTGTAGTAGCATAAAGTACAATAGTGCAGAGTAGATTGGAATGGAGTGCATTGACTTTGAGTACAGTGGTGCAGAGACCATTGGCGTAGAGTGCATTGACATAGAGTACAGTGGAGCAGAGTAGATTGCTGTAGCGTAGAATGCAATGAAGGAGAGTGGTGTTGCGCAGAGTGGTGTAGAGTGCAGTGGTATAGAGTGCAGTGACGTAGAGTAGATTGTTTCAGAGTAGAGTGAAGTGGCATAGAGTGGAGTTGTGCAAGATAAGGGTGCAGATGTGTAGAATAGAGTGACTAAGAGTACAGCGACATAGAGTGGAGTGGTGTAGTAGTGCAGTGGTGCACAATAGAATAGAGTGGTGTAGAGTGGAGTGATGCATAATGGAGTGGCATAGTGTAGTGGCATAGAGTGCACTAGAGTTGCATAGAGTTTAGTGATGCAGGGTAGAGTGCAGCGGCACGGATTAGAGTAGTGGTGTGTTCACTGACAGAGAGTGCAGTGTTGTAGAATAGAGTGTCATAGAGTGCATTGGAGTAGTGTGCATTGGCGTAGAGCGGTGCAGAGTACAGTGATGCTGTGGAGAAGAGTGCAGTGGTTGTAGGAAGGTAGCCTCTTTCTAGCATTGTTACCCCCACTTTTGGCCTGTTTGTGAGTATATGTCAGGGTGTTTTTACTGTCTCACTGGGATCCTGTTAGCCAGGACCCCAGTGCTCATAGTGAAAACCCTAGTTGTCACTGTGTTTTATATGTCTCACTGGGACCCTGCTAGCCAGGACCCCAGTGCTCATAGTTTGTGGCTGGAATGTGTGTCCCTGTGTAGTGAGTAACTGTGTCACTGAGGCTCTGCTAATCAGAACCTCAATGCTTATGCTCTCTCTGCCTTTAAAATTGTCACTATAGGCTAGGGACCATTTTCACCAATTCTAATTGGCACACTGGAACACCCTTATAATTCCCTAGTATATGGTACCTAGGTACCCAGGGTATTGGGGTTCCAGGAGATCCCTATGGGCTGCAGCATTTCTTTTGCCACCCATAGGAAGCTCAGACAATTCTTACACAGGACTGCCACTGCAGCCTGAGTGAAATAACATCCATGTTATTTCACAGCCATTTTACACTGGACTTAAGTAACTTATAAGCCACCTATATGTCTAACCCTCACTTGATGAAGGTTAGGTGCAAAGTTACTAAGTGTGAGGGCACCCTGGCACTAGCCAAGGTGCCCCCACATAGGTCAGGGCAATTTCCCCGGACTTTGTGAGTGCGGGGACACCATTACACGTGTGCACTACATATAGGTCAATACCTATATGTAGTCACACAATGGTAGCTCCGAATATGGTCATGTAACATGTCTAAGATCATGGAATTGTCCCTCCATGCCAAATCTGGTATTGGGGTGCCAATCCCATGCATCCCCGGGGCTCCAGCATGGACCCCGGGTACTGCCAAACCAGCTCTTTGGGGTTTTCTCTGCAGCTACCGCTGCTGCCAACCCACAGACAGGCTTCTGCCCTCCTGGGATCTGGGCAGCCCAGTCCCAGGAAGGCAGAACAAAGGATTTCCTCTGAGGGAGGGTGTTACACCCTCTCCCTTTGGAAATAGGTGTTAAGGGCCTGAGAGGAGTAGCCTCTCCAGGCCTCTGGAAATGCTTTGAAGGGCGCTGATGCTGCCCTCCTTGCATAAACCAGTCTACACTGGTTCAGGGAACCCCCAGCCCCTGCGCTAGCACGAAACTGGACAAAGGAAAGGGGAGTGACCACTCCCCTGTCCATCACCACCCCAAAGGTGGTGCCCAGAGCTCCTCCAGTGTGTCCCAGACCTCTGCCATCTTGAATCCAGAGGTGTAAGGGCACAATGGAGGCCTCTGAGTGGCCAGTGCCAGCAGGTGACTTCAGAGACCCCTCCTGATAGGTGCTTACCTGACTAGGTGGCCAATCCTCCTCTGAGGGCTATTTAGGGTCTCTCCTGTGGGCTTTTCCTCAGATAACGACGTGCAAGAATTCACCAGAGTTCCTCTGCATCTCCCTTTTCAACTTTTGCTAAAGATGGACCACTGACTGCTCCAAGACGCCTGCAAAACTGCAACAAAGTAGCAAGAAGACTACCGGCGACATTGTAGCGCCTAATCCTGCCGGCTTTCTCGACTGTTTCCTGGTGGTGCATGATCTGGGGGCTGTCTGCCTTCACCCTGCACTGGAAGCCAAGAAGAAATCTCCTGTGGGTCGACTGAATTTTCCCCCGGCTAACGCAGGCACCAAACTTCAGCTTCACCGGTCCTCTGGGACCCCTCTCATCATGACGAGCGTGGTCCCTGGAACACAGGTGGTGGATGCAAGTGACCCTGACAGTCCACAGGTCCATCTCTCCAAATTTGGCAGAGGTAAGCCCTTGCCTCCCCTCGCCAGACAGTAATCCTGTGTACTGCGTGAACTGCAGCTGCTAGGGCTTCAGTGCACTTTTGCATGGAATCCTTCGTGCATAACCTAGCCCAGGTCCCCAGCACTCCATCCTGCATTGCTCAACTCGCTGAGTTGACCACCGGCTTCGTGGGACCCTCTTTTGTAGTGTTGAGACGACTGCTGTGCTCAGTTTTCTTGAACCCTTGTGCAAGTACTTCTTGTGCGTGGGCTCTCTGTGTTTCTGAGGGCCCCCTCTGTCTCCTCTTCCAAGTGGGACCTCCTGGTCCTTCCTGGGCCCGGGCAGCACCCTTTACCTTCAACTGCAACCTTTACAGCTAGCAAGGCTTGTTTGCGGTCTTTCTTCAAAGAAACAACTCTGCATCCTCCAGCATTCCGTGGGACATCTTCTGTGCAAAGGAGAAGTTCCTGGCATCATCCGTTGTTGCAGAATCTTCAGCTCCTTCCACCCGGAGGCAGCCATTTTCCCCCCCCACACTTTGTGACTCTTGGACTTGGTTCCCTTCCTTTACAGGTCCTCAGGTCCAGGAATCCGTCTTCAGTGCTTTGCAGTCAGTTGTGGTCTTTGCAGAATCTCCTATCACAACTTTAGTGTGTTTCTGGGGGAAGTAGGGTCACTTTACTCCTACTTTTCAGGGTCTTGGGGTGGGGTATCTTGAACACCCTTAGTGTTTTCTTACACTCCCAGCTACCCTCTACACACTACACTAGGCCTGGGGTCCCTAAGTGGTTCGCATTCCACTTTCTTAGTATATGGTTTGTGTTGCCCCAAGGCCTATTGCACCCTATTGTATTCTACAGTGTTTGCACTACTTTTCTAACTGTTTACTTACCTGATTTTGGTTTCTGTGTATATTTTGTGTATTTTACTTACCTCCTAAGGGAGTATATCTTCAGATATTTTTGGCATATTGTCACTAAAATAAAGTACCTTTATTTTTAGTAACTCTGAGTATTTTGATTCTTATGATATAGTGCTATATGATATAAGTGGTATGGTAGGAGCTTTGCATGTCTCCTAGTTCAGCCTAAGCTGGTCTGCTATAGCTACCTCTATCAGCCTAAGCTGCTAGAACACTAATAATCTACTAATAAGGGATAACTGGACCTGGCACAGGGTGTAAGTACCATCAGGTACCCACTACAAGCCAGGCCAGCCTCTTACAGTGGTGCATAGTAGAGTGGGGTGGAGTGCACTGGCATACAGTAGAGTTTGCAGAGTGCAGTACAGAGGCATAGAGTGCAGTAGTGCACAGTTGATAAGAGTTGCGCAGTGTGTATGGATAGTGGCATGGAGCGCAGTGGAGTAGGTTGCAGTAGAGTGACATAGAGTGGTGCAAATCAGAGTGAAGTGGCATAGAGCAGTGGTTCCCGACCTTTTGACTCTTGAGGACCCCCAATTAATCATTACTGGAAGCTGGGGACCCCCAGCAATTTGTACGATTTAATTTGCAAACATTAAAACAGTAATTCGCAAAAAATTTAACAAGTACACACCAAACAAATACTCAAATTACTAAAGATAAAATTCTTTTATATTGAAAAAATATGCAAAAATCAAAACATTTTATTGGAAAGGTTGCCGCTGCATTTCGGCAACTACCTTTTCAATGTTTGGTTTTATTTAGGAAAGGTGAATCCTCAGGTCAGATTCTACATTTCCGGAGCAATTTCTGTTTTAATTTTTTAGGTATGCAAGATCTGGGAAAGCGTTTTCACATAAATAAGTGAAGGGGAAAGGAAGTAAACCATAAGGGCTTCTCATCTCTCCCCAGCCTCTCTGTCACATGTACTTCATTTGTTTGATTGCACCTCTCATACCACTGTAGGGTGTCAGGGCACTTTACAGGGGACTACAAGGTGTAGGATTCACATCTCATCCACACTGGTAGGCATTTTCTAAGAGTGCTTGGTCCGGAGAAGCACAAACTTAGGATTCAGAACACAGCACAGTGATTAGTGATGACGTTAGCACAGTGCTTAATTTGTAAATAAAAACGTGCCGGTGCCCAAAGCCCTCTCTTAAACACGTGGCTACTGCAATTAAATGTGGGAACACGGAATACTGAGGCAGCTTAAGCCTGAGGCCATCTCGGGCCTCTTCAATCCATACAAAGCCACTCCCTGCCACTTCTGCTCGCTCTAGCAGCTTTCTACTTTATCCCTTTGTGATGCTTTTTCGTTTTTCCCTTCCTCCGTCTTTCCCAAATGTGTCTTTTGCTCGCATCAAATGCTTGAGGCAGAAGAATAAGCCCCGTCCCTCAAAAATAAGTGCCGGTGCTCAGCACCAGAAACAACAAGCACAAATGAAGCACTGCGTTAGCAATAAGAATGTATTTCTACAAAGCAAACCTTTTTTAGCAGCATAAGGAAAATGAAATACTAGGAAAAAAACAACTTTCTAATTTGTGCCATGCGGTTTACATGCAGATCTTTAATGGCAGTTCACAGCTCACTATGCTAGATTACGATTATGAACTGCACAGTAACAAAATAATCTCTGTGACAAAAGCAGTAACACACTCTGCCATGCACATACTGTTCTTTGCATGATGCATATTCTTTGCAGTAGGCATATTAACCATCTGCGCTACCTTTGAGTCAAAACTGCCACTGCACAAAACTCCCATCTCTCTCCAGCAGATACATTAATAACTTGAGTTGGCTTGACGGTTTTATTTTTGTAGTACAAGGAGCTTTGCAGTGCGTTTAAAAATACTCAACAAAAGAAGTAATAAATATGAAAACACGCACGCTCGTGTTTGTCAGAGGCCCCAACTGGAGAAGTGCCTTCCTCCCAGCCCAGGCCTGCGGACCCCCTGGGAATGTGTCACGGACCCCTGGGGGTCCGCGGACCACAGGTTGGGAACCACTGGCATAGAGTACAATTGTGCACAGTAGAGTGGCATAGATTTCAACAGCATAGAGTGCAGTGTTGCAGAGTACAGTGTCGTCGAGTGAAATGGTGCACAGTAGAGTGGCGTAGAGTGCATTGGTGTAGAGTGCTGTGGCACAGAGTGGTGCAGAGTACAGTGATGTAGAGTGGGACAAGATTTAAGGGCCTGTTTATAGAAATTCACTAATAAGTGGAAAAATACAGTAAATAGGGTTTGGGCAAGGAAATGGAGAGACAAACTCAAGCTGGATAGCCTAAAACAAATATAGCAAATAAATATAAAGCAAGCAAATGTGAGTTACTAATCACAAAGCCATTAGAAGGCAATGGGTGGAATGCATTCCCAGGGAAGCTTCCGAATGGCCCCGAGATGTTGTTAGCAAAAGACCCAAAAACGGTTTACACTGGGAACAGTCGAATTTCTCTGCACTAAAAATATATATTTAGTGCTTGTTATTTCTTTCTCTAACACACTAAGGGCATTGTTTATAGCTTACAATAATAAGGGTCTTGTTTATAGCTTGAAGGCTGGGGTGCTCCAGCACCAATGTGGCAGTTGTATCATTCTCCTTATAACACGTGCATTTTAGCCTAAGGCACTTGTAATTCAGCAGATGGGATATCTGTCACATTTAAAGGAGCAGGCCATCTGCCAACCGCTAAATGCACCTTTAATTTCCTTGCACATTATGAGGAACTCTATCTTATACTGTGTCTAATAGTTTTAAACTAATGACTTGTATATTTTCACTCACAGACTGGGACCTTGGGCACTGCACAAATAGGTCACTATTTCCATGTGCCTGGTCTGGTGCAGCATTCTGTTTTGTTACTGGTTACACATAGACATCTGCAAGGATGGCATTAACCAACTGAACGTTCATAACATGAAAGAATGCATTTCTCAATGATTACTTTAGGTTGCATTTATTTTCAATTTGGGGTGTGTAGGTTATACCAACATAAATGCATAATATTTTGTTCTTTCAGGCTTGTCTCTAGTACTGCCGGTCTTGAAACTCCCCGGCCTTGCTCCCATAGCACTCAGAATCACAGTTCCTATCTTTGTATGCGGTTCAACCTCTGAATGACCCGCGAGACACTTTGTAAGAGGTTGTCATTGAGGCCTCATCTACCGCCCACCCAGATAAGAAAATTGTGTGTGTCCTGGAAGCCTTTGCTAAGAAACACGAAAGGGGTGCTGAAACCCTTTCACCGCAAAGGGCGTTGGACGCCTGTGTACAGCTGTTTCGCATGATCATAACATGGCGGCAGAGCTAAGAATGGGGCGTTCACTCAGCATCGGCAACGGGATCACCCTTTTGGCTGCCGGTGTAACCGCAATGTTAGCGCCAATACCGTACAATCGCGACAACACGCGCGCCACCCAAGTGCGTGACGTCTACTCGCCCCGCCTTAGTGTGGGCATGACGACAGAGGGAGGGCAGTGAGGGGCGTGGTTGTATGCCTGCGAGGGGTGTATCACTAAGAAGGGGCACGGCACTGTAGCTGAGGCTTGATCGCATACTTTTCTGGAGTTCTGCTGAGTTGCGTATTTCTGGGACAGGTGGGTGAGGAGCGGATTCGGTACATGTCGTAGTGCTTAACAGATCACTTTAAATGTTTGTCACGGGTTAATCTGCCGTCTTGTGTGCTATGTCATGCCTGTTAAGAAGTACGTTTATATCGTGCGTTGAGTGAGCTATAATATTTTCTTGTACCGATCGTTCTATAAATTGTGCTATATTTAATGTATCGAGTGAGTGTATTGTGTACACAAACCCTAATGTGCAGTATAGTTACATTCTGTGTGATAGAATAGGTAGTATATGTTTATTGCGTGATTGCATGTGATTGTTTTTGAAGTGCTATACTTATTGCAATTTATAGTGAGTGGAGGTGTCTTGCCTCGTGAAAGGCAGGGTCTTGTGTTGGTCATCATGTTGGCCCTCCTTCCCCCTCTCTAAAGGCAATAAATAGCGTGTTACTGCCTCGCGATCTGCATCAAGGTTATATGCCATGCAGTGGTTTTCACGTACCCTTGTTATGAAGAAAAACATTTAACTGCTACTGGTGCACAAAGAGTTAGATCCATGTATAAGATAAAAGTACTGTGGGTAGTCCTTGTGAGAAAAATCTTTGTAATGTACAGCCTGTTAAGTAGTGTGTTTCACATTACCGTGATAGTACTATAGTGGTAACTTATAATTTGACCTTTCTACTGTAGTAGAAAATGGTGGCCTTATGTTTCTCAGGGCAGTTGTTATATATAACATTTTTTATTGCTCCCCATGTTTGTGTTGTATAGCTTATATGATTATAATGTATATAGCATAGGGCTGCTCCATGGTAATATCTTGTAACTGCTAAGGTGCCTTGCTGTGTTGTGAATGGGCTTCGAAATTAGCAGTCGCTAGTTGGAATTGGTTTATTTTAGTGCAGGGGTACACCAGCGATGTGTTAAAGTAGGCCCTGGTTCCGTTGGTATTGCTTCTGATGGGTTGGTTTTGGTTGGATTGGTATTGCTTCTGATGGGTTGGTGACCCCTCCAGTTCCCTGCCTCTCCCAGACAGCTCCTCCAGACAACTTTTTGAGTGCTGGGTGGGCCCTTAGACAGAGTGAGTGAATTATTGGACCACGGGGCTACTAAGGTGGAGGAGAAAAGGGGTGAGTTATGTTGTCTCCCGATGAATTGGAGCGTGTTCCAGGAGAAACGTGCTCATCCTTCAGAGAAGTGTGACCACATACAAACAACGTGGGTTTGGGAGGGGCACAATAGGTTGGGGTACCTGCGTGCTATGTTCTGTTAGAGAAGAATACTGTCAGGTTTCATTTGCTACCTATAGGCAAGGCCACTGGGTCCACGCAATTTTGCACTGTGTTTTCTGCATAATCATGGATTTGCATTGCTTGCCACGCAATCCAGGATCTGCTGCATTAATTGCATATTTCACAAGAAAAACGTTTTTAGCGCAAACGGATCAAAGGTTACTAAACAAAAAGTGCTACACACATTTCCGGGCCGTGGCTGATCCTTAACAAAGGTTAATTAGCCACCTTTCACTTGCTGAATGTTAAATTAATACTAATGATGTGCGATTTTGCCCAGGCAAGATTAATAGCTGTTAAAATGACAAAATAACGAAGTAATACTGCTACAGATTGTGCTGCATAATTTGTTTTTTCTTACCGCATACTTTTGTAAGCCCTACTGCATAATACCACGTTTCCTGTTCTGGTACACATTGTATTATCTTGGTGGAATAACATGTTCTCTATGCTAGAGCTCCCTTATCTGGTGGAATCCTCTTGTAAACAGGCTGAGCAATACTGTGAAGCACTTCGCAAAACTTGAAATTTAGGTTATGCAGAGAATAATTTTTTGCTTTATATAGTCTATAATGGATCTTTACTAAAGATCTGCATTTCTAGTGTAACGTGGGATGTCAGAATTGAAAGCCTGTGCAATTATGTTCTGCCTAATAATGTGATTGTGCAGGGATGGATCGGGTTAGGGCGGCATTGTGTGTGTGTTTCGGCTTGATAGTACCCAAGCGTCTTTGAATTGCTAGTATTATAGTTAATGTACCTATAGGGGTGCTCAGCCAGTCCTCTTCATCCATTGGTCTGTTGTGTCATTCACATTTTTCTTCCACTGGCTACAGCCTACAATATGGGCCAACAGGTCAGCCCACCTCATCCATTGGCTTATTTAATTGTGACTATCGGTATTATGCTCTTTCACAAGGGGCATATCCACACGTAAAGTTGTTCCAGTGAAGGCCTTGAGCTACTATGGCACTGTGTGCATTTTGAAAGTGAAAAAAATACTTTGCCTTTAACCAGGTATTTGTTTATATTGGCAGGGGCCTGACAGCTTTCCCAAAAATATATTTTTCCAAAAACCATGACAAAATTAAAAAAGCGTTGACCGGTCCAAAAGGCAGGAAGCCAACCTCAGATAGTTTGGCTTTGCCAGTGCTTGCTTTTAATTGGATGGCAGCTAGTAATGGGCTTTGGACATCGGAGAAGTGGCATTGGCTGAGCTGTGTGGTGTGTGCTCATCGAAGATGCACTGCAAACTTTACCCCTTTGATACTGTACAATCCTTCCCAACAGCTGTCTTTCCCACAGAGTGCTTAGCCCGCCCTGCCTTCAAGCTACCTCAAGTTTGGTGCAGTAGAAATTAATATTTCCCTTTTAACAACGTTTCAACTAGGAAACGGTATAGTTGATTTGTTTATAGTTTATTTCTACTGTATCTTAACTAGTCTAGCAAAAAGCTAAAAAGGTTATCAAACGCTAGACACATTAGTTAAGCTTCGAGGCGAGCAGTTAATTCATATTGTAAAAGTAAAACAGTAAAAGTTTAAAAGCAGTGGTCCAACAACAAGATGAAACTCCCTGGACGCCAGTCTGTGCGTTGGAACGCGTGGCGTGGACTGAGAAACATCGAAAGTTACCCTTCACGGGAAAGCATGTGTTTGTAAGCAGTCACTGGCCGAGATCACTTCTGCTTTGCTGGTCATTGTTCCTCAATTTTCCTCTATCAAGGCCCTGTTGACTTCTAGCATTCGCTTCCCAGTGTAGCCTGGCCATTTGCTTGTTGAACATGACTGTGTAGATTAAATGGCCTGCACAGAGAGTACCTGCTGACGGTGCACAGGCAGAGTCATCACATGTTATGTTGGGTGACTAGAAGGCACAAATGCCTTTGTCCATGAATGTCACTCGGTGTACCTGTTCGAGAAGTGCCTGTTCAGCAGGTTTTGTTCATTATAGGCTCCAGATTCATTTCACAATTTCAGCTTATCAATATGAGATCCATTTATTTACATTGAGGGATACGCACAAAAGTAAATTGGGCCTTAAAGGTAAGTTTACGAACGACATCCAGGAATTCAAAAGGTATTTCTGGCAAGTACAAGGTCATTTGTTTCTGCCACGGATGCCGAGTTCAATACATACATAAATCCCACTCACAGGTTGGGAATGTGGGTGTTCCATGGCAAAGTTATCCTTCAAAGTTTGTGAATGCCCACAAACGCATATGCTGTGGGTATTTACACACTCCTATTATTCCTCTTTCCAGCCTGGAAAGGGTTGGATTTTTATCCAACTCTGTGCTGGCCTAAATAGCCTTTCTGGGGTGGAAAAAGGAACGAACCACCCCAGATTTAGAAGAGATGTTGTAGCAAGAGGTTTCTGCCTGGGTGAAAAATATGTTTCCTGCAGAGAAAAAAACACAATAAAAATGTGCAATTGCTCAGGGGATCTCATTCCCTCTTTCTGGCATTCTCAGCTACTGAGAACTCTGTATAGCAGAAATGTGATCCCAATTGGAAATCGCATGACTTTCCAGGAGTCAGAATGGAAACTTGCATATGGCACAGATGTTTCTGTAGATTCCTGGAAAATGTGAATTTCAAAAAGTAGAGGTAGGTAGGCCACTGGAGGCTCGTGTCTTGCTCGGGCCAGAGGTCTGGCTCCCACTGAGGTTCTCTGGGACTCTTGATCACGAAACAATCCGAGTTTCTGATAGCTTTTAAATTCTCTTGTGTTGCCACTCATGCACCCTCTTGTCCCCTTCCAAGACTATGGTTTTCTTTCTAGCTGCAGTACACAGGTTCATTTCACAATTAAACGACTAAAAAGTATGTTGCGACAACGCTCCTTGCATTTGATAAAGAAAACTATTGGCATTCATATATATTTTTTTCTATCTTGTAACATTTGTTGCAAAGGCCTAATGGAAACAGTTACATACAGACCAGAATGCACTACTGTAACAGTTAAGGTAATTACATTCATTTATATGTAGATATAACTTTTTGCTGAGTGTTTTTATTTTTTATTATTTACTTGTGTGGGCCTTGGTTGCTGTGTCAATTTTCCCAAGACAAACTGCGATGCCAGAAATCAGAGTCGTGACAAGCTGCAGATCGCTGCTGGAGAGGGTGCGTAATTAAACTGAGCTGCCTTGGAGTAGGGGACTGAAAAACCCAACATACAGATTGCATTGCTTTTTAAATGTAAGCAGAAGTGGCACATTTGTAAGCTATTCAGCATATAAAATATGTCCTTTCTATGAGTCCCTCTATTTTTTCTTATCACTTGTTTATTGGCTTGGCTCGAGAATTTTCTGTTCGAGCCAATCCGGGCCTCTTGCTCTGCTCTCCCCGTGAATAATCTAGATGGCCCACCTCTACTAAATGTACAGTGAGGTAGATACAGATCTCTGACTGTAGATTTACTATTTTCTGTGAATCGGCCTTATTGTCCATCAATGCAACTCATTTAAATACAACGGGCATCCCAACAACCCACATAATTTAAAATCGTGTTTCTCGGAGATTGCCTCAGTCTGCCCTGTAAATCGATGGGTCCGTGATCTGCATCCTGGTAATGGGGGGCTGGTCTGCACCTTTGCGTCGCGCCCCGTGGGATAGTGTCAGTGATCTTTTTGGGCGAGTCTTACGACCTCTGCTTCTAAACAGTTGTGCGGCAGATGTACAGGGTGGAAATCAACCCGGCTTCTAATGGAGTGAAGAGGGAAAGGATTCTCCTTTAAGCCTCGCCTCAGCGTGCCCCTGGGCTGCTTGTTTTCTCTTCCTGGCCCCTAGTCGCTGGATCCACCCGAAACTTTGGCTTGGAAAGCTCGTAATTTCGTGGAGAATTAACGTGTATATGGTTAACAGAGTACAGGCCGAAACGCGCGGCCATCATATTGTCCGTAGCGTTTTGAAGCATATAAAAAATGATTTGTGTTATTCTTTGTAAGAAATCAAAGCAAAACTCTCTCCTCGGCTACGGGGACGATATCTGTAAGGATGCCAGGACGAGGGGAGAGGCGGATGAGGGTGATGCTGTAAGGGGGCACAAGATGAGTTGGCAGGCCAAACTTTATGCTTCTGAACAAACCAGTTTTTCTGTCGCTCACTTCGTATCTTTGGCAATCTTGGTAGCTTAGGAAACGAAACACGCAAGCACTGGGTGGGTGTAACAATGATCTGTGTAAGAGTAAAGCTCCTGGTTTTGGTCAAAAGCAGGATTTCTGTTACCGCATCGTCGCCACTCGTGGGCAGCTGTTTTCATGCAGTTACTACCAGCCTTTTTGTGTACCTAGTCAGCATTCCGCACTATGTAGCGAGCTACACGAGTGATAACACGACTCGGTGCTCTGAGGGCATAGCGAGCTATACGAATGCAGCCTCAATTACTCTAGCCTCCAGATGAGTGGGTTCACTTCACAACCCTCGCTCACTGTGACGCTTCGAAGCGCTACAGTTTGGAGAGTCACACATTAATACACTTGGAATGTGAACCTCTTGGTTAGATCCTGTCGACAACGTTGTTCTTAATGTTAAAGCTAACAGGCAGGGCTGTCCAAGGCTCCTGTCGTGGGTCCTCGCCACCAGTTACATAACTTTGGCCGTTTCGGAAGGACTTTGTGTTGGTTCGAGGCATCGAGGAAGGTTTGCTTGTGAACGAGACATTTTGTGGGAAGAATGGGAGGCCGGGAAGGGAGCCGCCTTTCATTTGAGCGCCCTCCGTAACCCCCATTCTGAAAAGGGGGCACATCTCGGAAGAACTCATCTGCATGTGAAAACATGTAAATGAACTTGATTTTTTTTCGTGTTGCAACAGTCGGGCCTTTGATGGTGGCCTCTTTGCGTGCGTTAAGGGGCAATTTCAGGAGTCAGATTGAAAAGACGCAGTTAAACCCCCCATTTCCAAATACTTGGAGGGAACTAGAATAACTGGAAAGCGTCTGCTCGGTCCTTCGTGGGTGTAGATGTTCCCTTTCATATCATTACAAACACTAGCGCCTGGGTTCCCCTTGTATGTATCCCGCATACAAGCTAACCGGTAATATTGAAAAAAAATGAACGAGCCCACTCAATTTTAATGCAAGTTGGGGTAATTTAGGTCAACCCATGTAATCAGCAGAGGCAACCAACGGACACCCGTCTAGCAAATACAGAATATCTGGGAATCTATTGGATTATGTTTATTTTTTATTTCTTAATCTATTTGATGTGGTTTACCATCTAGCATCACTATTGCGGTCATTACTTCTGTTCAATGCGGAATGGTCGCCTGGCTTACTATTAGCCAGCGTTCCATCGGTCCCTGAAAGGATTCAGGGGCGCCATCGATTTTATCTCAATACCAGGATATAGTGACCCAAGGAATAATCTTGGAAGCACCTAAAATTAGGCCTTCTGCGATATCTTTTACCTTCAGTGGTGCGTGGATTCTCCCTGTAAATTTGCATTACAGTGTTATTTAAGAGGAACAAGTAGCATATTGACTTATATAATAGAGGCTGAACTCGTGCATCATCTAACTTTGATTTCCCCCTCAAAATGCTGAAATGCAGTCCAGTGAAGGCTATGTGTAGGTGCCCTTCCCATGCACCACTTGAAGATTAATATTAAGAGAAGACGGTGCTATTCGTTGGAGTAGAGCACACCGATATTCTCTCCTTTCTAATGTAGTATGATATTTCTCTCTTACCTAGTGCAACAAGCCTAAAGTTATCTCTTTATTGACATTTGAGTTTTATGGTTGACCCCTGTCCTTTTTAGGTTGCAGCCACCAGACAGCCCAGCTGTCTGGCTTGCTAAAGACATCTCAGGGACTTTCAGAAAGGTGACCTAAGAATGCATTCCACTTGTTGGTTACCATTGGCTTAGTGGTTTGTAACTCACACTTTTTGGCTTTCCATTTGCTGGCTTTATTTACTTTAGGCTCTCCAGGTTCAGTTTGTCCCTCCTGTTGCCTTATGCCACTTCACGTTACGCCTCTCTACTTTACCCTGTACCACTCTACTCTATGCCAATGCACTCTTCACCATTCTACTCTACACCACTGCACTCTTATCCATTGCCCTCTACACCACCCCAGTCTTTGGTCACACCATTCTACTCAGCACAACTCCACTCCGCGCCACTGCACTCTATGTCAATACACTCTACACCAATGCACTTTATAACACTCAACTCTATGCCGCTGCACTCTACGCTCAGTCCACGGCACACCACTCTAATCTACCCTGCACCACTGCACGCTAAATTACTGTACTCTATGCCACTTTGTGCTCCTGCACTCTACTCTGCACAACTCCACTCTACGCCATTTCTCTCTATTCTGAAACAATTTGCTCTAGGCCACTGCTCTTTATGCCACTATATCATGCTCTGAGCCACTGCACTCTATGCCACTCTACTCTTAACCACTGCTTTCTATTCCACTTCGCTGTACACAAGTGCACTCTGTCAGTGCACTCTATGCCGCTGCACTCTACTGTGCACCACTCTACTGCGCACCACTGCTATTTATGCCACTCCACTCTACACCACTGCACTCTGACACTGCAACACTGCACTCTCCGCCACTGAACTCTCTGTCACCCTACACTGCACTCTATACTCTACTCTGCACCACTCTACATCACTGCACTCTATGCCACTCAAATCTAATCTGCACTCTACGTCACTGCACTCTTTACAATCAACTCTATTCTTCACCACTGCCCTCTGCATCAGTCATGCCACTCCACTCTGCACCACTCTATGCCACTCTACGCCACTGCCCTCTACGCCACTGCAGAATGCACCACTCTACTCTGCACCACTCCATTCTGCGCCACTCCATTCTGCACCATTTTAACCTACGCCGCTGCTTTGTATACTGCTGAATTCAATGCACTCTCTGCCGTTATACTCTGCAATACTCTACACCAATGTTCTCTACACCAGTCCACTCTACTCAGTGCCACTCCAGTGTATCCCACTCTATGCAACTCCACACTTTGCCACGCCAATGCACTCCACTCTCTGCCACTCCACTCTACAACACTCTACTTCAGTCTTCGCATTCCACTCTATGACACTCTACACCACTCTTCTCTATGCCCCTCACTTTTAGCAATGCGGACCAGCAGCCACGCTGATGAACAATGTGGCTAAAACACATTGGTAAAGCCATTAGTGCTAGCATGATCGAGATCTATTGGATTTGCCAATGCTTGTTGATCAAATGCACTTCTGAAATTGTTCTGTCCCTGCTCAAGTACAAACTTTATTTACCTCACTGCTGGCAATAGTGTTAGTTTTTGTTTTATGTGCTACAGAGAAGTCTTGCTAAGGCCAACCAGTGGTCCAGTACCAGGGGTGGCTTACTGCTTTTTGTAGTATGTCAGTGCCCTTCACTATTAAATGTTTATGAACATTCTTTCATGACTACCACAGTAGGGTTTGATAGTATTGTAAAGACTAGCAAGTGTATTTAATTTCTGAAGACTTTCATCATCATCTCTGCTGATTCAGACAAATAGAATACATTTTCCACCACGAATGCTTCTTTTTTGCTAACTCTTTGGTAATTTGAACTGTTCTCTGAAACTATGCAAGATAGTTGCTTAAGGTTTAAATTTTTCCTTATCAACACCACGTCTTGGAGTTGAAATCTCCAAGACAGCTAATTGAAGCCTGCTGATGTTGTTTCTCCTGAAAAATGCTTTTAGTAGAAGGTAGATTATTGCAAGTAGTTCCTAGAACATGCGCTGTTTTTAATTGTGTAATGTGAAGGAGGTTTCTGCAGTGTGAGGTTTAATAACTTTGATAAACCTCGTAAACACCCAGCCCATGTTTCCCCCCCCCGATACTTACAAATAACTTATCAGTGTACAAACATGCCTTGGTTCATCTGAATTTCTTGGAAAGTTGTTTTTTGTGGATGTTCGGGGAAGTTCCAGAAGTCTGGATCAGGGCGTTTGTTTATGAAACCCTGTGATCTGGAAACATATTTATCATGGAGTACACAACATGAGATCATTCTCCCTTAGACAGTAAGACTTAAGCACCACTGAGAGGTGGTAGGTTGAGGTCTATGAGGAATGAGGACTACATCTTGCAAGACATTGAGATATCTTTGCTTTTTATATGTATGCCCTACCTTGCTCAGGTAGGTAGATCAGTGATGTAATGGCAGTCTTGGGAGGAAAGAGGAGAGTAAGTAATTTTACTACTTTTTGCCTGAGCCCACTCACCCAGGATAGAACACAGAGTAGAATACAACCTAATCTTTTTCTCCCTTCTCCCAACTTGAAATAACTGCAATAACCATCTTATTCTTCAGTGCTAAAAAGCAGGTAATGGAAATTATCCTTCCCCAGCCACACCCCCACTAGCCATCGAGGAGATAGCAGTGGAAACTATGATCCCATCTCTCGCTCAAGAAGTAATAGTACAAACTATACTACTCTCCTCCTGCCGAGTGGAGCCGACTGGAAACTACGATCTGATGCCTCTCACCAGGCTCTTAAACCAGGAGAAAGCAGTGGAAGCCCCTCCACCCCTCCCTTCCAATCACCCACCCAGGGGAGCAATAGAAGCCACCTGACTCGTCCCCTGACCATATGACTGCAGGTAAAGACACCATTATGTCCTCCCCACACCCAGGAGAGGATCCAAATTAGTCAAGGCAAAGCGCTGCCCCCCTGATCAGAAGAGAGCTTATGAAGCTATCTACACCTCGCCCCACCAACTCTACCCAGGAGACAACAATGGAAGCCACCAACGCTACACTCCCTTAAATAGGAGACAGCAGTGAAAGCCATCATTTGGGAAAAGCACAGGAAGCCTTTGTTGTCAGTTGAAAATTTTAAAGGAGAGCAGGGGAAGCAATCTTACTCTCCCTAAACCGGGAGTGAAGAAAGGTAGGCAATTCTACACTCTCCTTGCCTCAGCCACCCCAGAAAATCCAGGTTCTGTAAAAGTTGAACAGGGATGACCAAGGATACTCAGCCATTGTATCCTATTGAATTAAAAATAATGTTTGGATTCTTTGAGGCCATATTGCAATATTTATCACAGTAGCAGCCTCTACACCAGAGTGTAGGCATGGGAAGACATACTGATGCTACATGCATTGGTTGAAAATATATGGTCGAAATCAAGCTCGATCCAGGCCATTTAGAGGGACAAGTAGGCATGCTAAATCACGACACAGTGCGCTGCAACTCCATAGAATTATAACCAAAAGATAATTTTAAGAAATCATTTTCAAGGGTCGTCTACACTTCTAAGATGGCTTTTTTAAACATGCAGTCATTTTTTTATGGGCCGACTTTCTCCTTAACAAACCGTACTTTCATTTTGGCATGTTTGCCTTTAATACACATATGATCTTTTGAATGTTCGTTAAGGTAAAACTCTTTGTATGAGTGATTTCATAAAACTAGAACTTCGGTTTTCAGACTTGTTAATATTCAATTGTCTTTTTTGTGTTTCAGCACCAAGTCCTTGTTTTGTTATATATGGTCTAGTTCTAGTACGTTCTTCTTTTCGTTAAACTACATTACGCCCAGAACTGAGCCACAGGCGATCTCCAGGGTAGAAGGCGGAGTCTTCATCCACATTTGTGGACCTTGAACCTTGGCGTCCTAGTTTCACTCTGTCCACTCAAGCAGTATTTCCAGCGACCTACAGTAAAATGTTGGTGAGCTTTGCAACATTTAGCCTAGGACCTGTAAAAATTCCCTTAAATAGTGGTGTACCTGCCCAACTGCCAAGGCCGAGTCATCAGTCTTGTAACCTAGGGCGTTGGGACAAGTATGGCTTCAATGAATATTGAGCCTTCCGGGATTGTATCTACTTACATTATGTGTCACTGTGCTTCACTCTCCTCTTGTTTTCAAAGTTGTTCCTGTAGTACAGCAAGCATGTGTTTACATGTCAGCAGGGACACGGTGTCCATTCTTGGGCTTTTGTTTAGGAAACAAGTGTGTACTGAGAGTTGCAGCCTTGGTTCGATTCAACTGATCGGTTGCATCAAGCGACCTAAATACAGTTATTAAGGACCGGAAACAGGGACTAGCCCATGAAATGACTCTATTTGGGAATTCATCACTGCCCCTAGGATGGCCCTCACAAGAGAAAATAGACAGCCAGGGCTTTGATGGTGATACCTTGGGTGAGACTACCCCGAGCTTCGTAAGGAGCGAGGACATCTTGGCTCTGTGGGAGAGAAGGGAGCAACCATATCTCAAGTTCCAGCCTAGGTAAGAGGCATTCGCTTTATCCTGAACAGTAGAGCTTACTGTCTAAGTTTCAATCATATTTATTGGCTTTTATATCTGCAAAAATGAACGGGCATATCCACATGGCTAAAAACACAAACACTGAACATTACTCCTCCCCTTTATCCCTGTACCCCAAAATCCATGACATCCTGAATCAAAAATGAATTCTGCATTCAGTCCACCTCACAGATATCCACCCGATTAGTGCAGCAAAAAGACACACTTTTTGTCCACGAGGCCTAAAGCCTGTTCGCTGTTTGGGCAAGTGAGGCCCCTGTTATCCTCCTCCTAATATAGTAAAACTGATTATTACATGTTTTGAACATCTACGCCCTCCCCTTTAAGCTATACCCTAGCTTATCGTGGCCCAGTAGAGACCACTTGTACTATAAGTAGTGAAAAATAGAGAGGGGACCCTCCTATCTCCAATATCCTGAGGGGGGCAGGGCACCACAACACAGTGAAATCATAAAATTCCCCACAGGAAAACCAACCGATCACTTCACATTCACACAGTCAATGAATCTCTCTGTTGATCAGCCTAAAGACAAAGGAATCAAAGGTGCATATTTTTAATAAAATCCCAAATAAAAACCCCACATCACACAATAACAAGATCAATAGATCAATACTAAAACCATCAATAAAAGCAAATAAAATTCAATAAAAGGGAGACAAAAAAAAGACATATATAATAGTCTATAAACTGAGACCGTCCCAATTCTGCTCTTTAAATAAAGTGATAAACGGCTTTCCGGCTCTAGCACACTCTGCAGTGTTATTTGGACAGATGCAAGTATTTTTCAAAGGCATTGAGCCAGTGGAATCTCGGCATAGAATATGTAAAAAAGGAGTAGAAGAACGTGAAAACATTGGAACATTGGCAAGTATTGTTCCCCAAAGTCGGGGCCACTAGAAGTATGTGAGAGGGGAGGACCATATTGTTTGGCAGGGTTGGCTAAATTAGGTGGCAAGAAAAGGCAAATTATAGGGCATAATGCTGCACATTTTGTGATAGTATTACTTCATTATTTTGTCATTTGTAGGCCGAAGCCTCCCAGATATTATAGCTCTCTGCTTGCTAAAGTACTTTTGGGGACATTCTGAAATCTTTCCTTGGAATGCATTTCACTCATTGCTTAGTTGTGTTGAACTCACATTTGCTTGCTTTCTATTTGTTGGTTTTATTTGTTTTAGGTTGTCCAGCATTTCTTTGTCCCTTCGGTGGAGCCTAGCCTGCTTAACATATTCTTATACCAGTGCTCACTTTCTGTAAGCTGACCATTACATTTTGATCTTAACTTGTCAAATTTGCTGTGCATTTAAAGACAGAGGTCAAATGTCAGGTTCTGTCTTCTGAGGGAACTTGGTGTTTACTTCTGCTTTTCGGACTTCAGAGTGAGAAGATTTATCCAACAATCTCTGGTGTGAAAGGAAAGTCTTTTTCCTAGCATATAACACATTTGAAATATCTGTAAATGAACTGTGCTAATATTTCAGACTATATAAGGATTATATACATAGACACATGAAGAGCATTTTTTTTGTAATTCTAAAGTGTGGTGGACACAGATATTTTAAGACGAGCAAAGGAAATCGTTACACCAAGTGATGCCATTCCCATACATTATCGTTTGTGCACTTTATAGTTTTATTAGTAAGATTGTATAGCTGTGCAAATGTAATGGTCATTGCAATTGAAAATGTGTTGTCTGTAATGGCAGTACACTACCACACTAGGCATATACCACTCTCCGACTCTTCACCCTGCAACACTTTATACCACTGTGTGTAACTGTAAGCCCCTCCACTCTAGGACACTCTACGCCACTCCACTGTATGCCACTCTGCGCCACTCTACTCCACGCTATGCGATTCTACTCTACTCTGTGCCACTTCACTCTGCTACTTTAGGCCACTCTGCTCCACATTACAACACTCCACCCTACAACACTCCACTGTATGACACTATGGGCCAGATGTAGTAAAAGAAATTTTGCGAGTTGCAAATTGCGAGTCAGACCGACTCGCAATTTGCAACTAGCAAAATTGTATGCAGAAAGGTGTCTCAGACACCTTCTGCGACTCGCTATGGGGTCGCAAAGACCCACCCCATTAATATTAATGAGGTGGGTCGCATTTTGGGACCCCATAGCGAGTCCATGCATTCACAGGGATGGTGGCCTGCTGTAGTCAGCAGACCTCCATGTCTGTGACTGCTTTTTAAATAAAGCAGTTTATTTTTTTCTTTTTGCAGCCCGTTTTCCTTAAAGGAAAACGAGTTGCAAAAAGAAAAAACTTCCGAAACCATTTGGTTTAGTTTTTTTCGGCATTCTTTTGCGAATGAGTTACCACCAGTGTGACACTGGTGGTAACTGCAAGTTGGTTTGCGACCGCATTCGCGGTCACAAAGCAACTCAGCTTGACGATGCGGTCGCAAATAGGAAGGGAACACCCCTTCCTATTTGCGAGTCGCATCCTCAAATTGCGAGTCGGTACCGCCTCGCAATTTGAGGATGAGCATCGCGTTCGGCCTTTTGCATGCCGCAAACTGCGTTTTTCGCAGTTTGCGACATGCAAAAGGCTTTCTACATCTGGCCCTATGCCACTCCACTCTGCGACACTACTCCACTTCACTTTACAATAGTCTACGTGACTATTCTCTGACACTCTACGCCACTCCATTCTATGACACTTCACTGTAGGCCAGTCCACTCTAGGCCATTCTACTCTACGACAGTCCACTGTATAACACTTTACGACACTCTGTGCCACTCTGCAACACTCTATTCCACTATTGACTACTCCTTTCTATTAAAATACATGCCACTTTACTCCACTCTACGACACTTCTCTCTGTGACACTTTACTCTACTCTACGCTTCGGCACTCCATTCTACTCTGCGCCACATTTTATTCTATGCTGTGCCACTCTATGACACTCCACTGTATGACACTCCGCTCTGTCACTTCACTCTACTCCACTCTGTTCCACTTTACCCCACTCCATGCCTCTCCACTCTGTGACAGTCTACACCACTTTCTGCCACTTAACTCTAGGCCACTCTACTCCACTTCATGCCTCTCCACTGTATGACTCTCCACGCCACTCCACTCCACTCTTCGCCAGCACTGTTCCCCACTCTTTTCTGCGACAAACCACTCCACCACTCTCTACACTATCCCACTCTATAACACACCACTCCACAACACTCCATTCTGTGATTCCCTACTCCACTTCAAGATACTTCACTCTACAATGCTTTACTCCACTTCACTCTATGACACTCTACTACACTCTATGCTACCCTTTCTAATCCCGTCTGCACCAGGCTCCTCCACTCTACTCCCCTGTACTCCACTCTGTGGCCCCCTACTCTACAGCACTCTACTCCACTTTATGCCACTCCACGACATTCTACAACTCTCCACTCTGATACTCTACGCCACTCCATTCTATGCCACTCTACAACACTCTGCTCCGTTCTGTGGCATTCCACTCTGACACTACTCCACTCTATGCCACTCACTCTACGGCACTCTATGCCACTCCCTCTGCACCACTCAATGCCACTTTACTCCACTCTGTGCCACTTCACTCTACAACACCCTACTCCACTCTAATCCACTACTCCCCTGTACACCACTCAACCCTGTGCAAGCCTGTGCCACCCCAATCAAGGGCACTGCACACCTCCCCACAACGACACTGTATTCCACTCTATGCCCCTCTTCTGTGCTGCCCTCCAATCTGTTCCATTCACCCCTTCTCTACTATACTTTCCACCACTCTATTCCCCTCTACTCAATGATACTCTGCTTTATTCCATGACACTCCTTTCTACTCCACAAAGCTCCACTCCACTGTATGAATCTCCAATCTACTCCACTCTGTGACACTCCATTCTACTCCACAACACTCCGCTCTGCTCCAAGACATTTCATTCTTCTCCATGACACTCCACTTCTCTGCACAACCATCCACTCTACACCACTCCACACCTCCACTCCACTCTATGACACATCACTTTATGCCACATCACTCCACTCCTCTCCAGTCTACAACACTCCATGCCACTTTCCTCTACGCCTCAAATTTTTAGCCAGTGCTGAACAGCAGCCACGCTGGTGTACAACATGGCTGAAACACATTGGTAAAGCCAGTTGCTTTTCATAGGCACAACTTTTGGCTTTGCTAATGCTTGTTACACATGTTAACACAGTCTAACAAAGACTGTACCTCAGTAGTACCACTTTAACTCCCAAATACAGCAATAGCATCTGAAATGTGATTAGTGATTAGTGAACCTTTGCAAAGGGCCTTCCACTGAATGGCAACACATTTTGCCATGTTTTTGTAACTTTTGATCTGTTCGACCTAGAAACATTTTTTTGTTCAAGTTTACCAATTATGCACCAGATGGTGGATTCTGTGGCACATGCAACAAGTCCATAATTTTATGCAAAAACTTCGGCCACAGGTTCACATAATTCCAGTGGACATGCTCATAATATACTGCTGTTGGGCAGATTAATATTCCAACTCTAGTCTTAGACTGTTTATTTAATTTTTTTTGTCACAGGTTATATGCAAATCAAAAGAATACCTATGTACAAGTTCTTAACCTAGTGGCACACAGCAGAAAAGATGACAAATGAGCAGGACACCCAAAGTTTTTAACTGGTGGGGGTGTTGCATGGTTTACTTGCACCTATTTTAAACCTAGAGCATTAAAATGGGGCTTCTAATAAGACTGCTTTTTATTTTCGCACACTGTTGTGGGTATGGGGGTGTGTACACAATTACAAGCCTTCATTTTGCAGTAGTTACTTTTGTCATTTAAAGTTCGACATGTAGCCGTTAGCCAAGCCAAAGAGCTAATTAACCAAGCCTTGGTAAAGCCAATAGGTCATACCTTTGTGAGAGCTATTGGCTTTACTGATGTCTTGCAGCCATGTTGTACAGCAATGTGGCTGCTTTGTAGCATGGCTTAGTGGTATAGCATATAGTAGAGTGGCATAGAGGCGAGTGGAGTAGATTAGCATCAAGTGGAACGGTGTAGAGTGGAGTTGCGTAGTGCACAGAGCCATAGAGTAGCATGGAGTGGCGAGTAGCGTAGAGTGTATTGGAGTGGCATAGAGTAGAGTGGAATAAGGTGGAGTAGAGTGGCATAGAGTAAAGTGGCTCAGAGCAGAATAGAGGGGCAGGGTGTAGAGAAGGGTGATGTAGAGTGGAGCAGAGTGGTGTAGAGTGGAATGGAGTGCCATGGCATAGAGTAGAGTTCTGTAGAGTGGCATTGTTTGGAGTGGAGTTGAGTGATGTGACGTAGAGCAAAGTGGGGTGGTGTAGAGTGGGGTAGCGTGGAGTGTCAAAGGGTGGAGTGGCGTAGAGTGCATGGCATACAGTGTAGTGGCATAGCGTGGCGTTACATAAAGTAGAGTGCTGTAGAGTGGTATGGTAGTGAGTGACAGACATAGAGTGTTGTATAATAGGGTGATATGGAGGGCATGGAGTACCACAGAGTAGAGTGGAGTTCTGTGGAGTGTAATGGAGTGGCCTAGATTGGCATTGTGTGGAGTGGAGTTGAATGGCATGGAGTGTCATAGAGAGAAGTGTCATAGAGTAGAATGTCATGGAATGGCATAGAGTAGAATGACGTATAGTGGGTGGAGTGGCGGAGAGTGAAGTGGTGTAGAATGGTGTGGTGTGACAAAAGTGTGGGATAGTGTGGCGTAGAGCAGCTTACGGTGGCGCAAAGAGATATGGTTGTGAGTGTAAGTAACAAAGGTGTCTATAAAGATGGCAGATTGAGTGACAGCAACAGCTGTATGCCAGTGTTAAAAGTAGAAAATCACATTGCACGTACAGGAATTACATGGAAACGCTTATGAAAAAATAGTGCATTCCAAAAGGCAAGAAAGAACTAAGACTAGGGATTACACATGTACTTGGTCTGTGCCGCAGGGAGGAGCTAACACAAGGAAGGGAAGACCCGTAGACCCTGGCAATCCTAAAAATGCAAATGAGACCGACTGTGTAAACAACCAATGAATGTTGTGTAAAGGCTATAAGCCCACTGAATTGTAAACAATACATCTCGCAGCACAGCCCGTGTACTGTGTGGGCAAGGCAGCAGGCAGGTAGTAAGGTGGTGTTTTTCCCCCCATTGGGTATGGAAAGTCTTATCTTTTGATGCTTAAAGGTCCAGTTGTCTACCTGCGAAAAATACTAAGGGTATAGCTAGTCTGATTTTATTCCTTAGCCCCACGATATACTAAATATCTGCACTGACTTTCAGTTTCTTAAATGATTACCATCAAAGCCTTTTCTATGGGCTATAAATCAATATTTTCTGGTCGACCCATTTCCTGGCTTCACAGCTTATTGTCCACCAGCCCACGTGAACGCTTAGATATTAAAAGTATGGCTGGCGGGACTTTTACGACCCTACAACCCTTTTTATGTAGCCTGTTGGTGAACAGGCCCACTGTGTTGCTGACTGTCCGCTGACAATAAGGAGGATGTAGGTCAAGGGGCAGACTGTGAAGCCTCGAATGATGCACCTTCCTAGTGAACAAGATCTGCACAGAGGTGCCTTTGAGCAGGCAGCATATGTTTACAAGATACATTTGATTAAGAAAGTGCAGCACCTAAAGTACCATGCTCAAAACACAGTGTTCTACCTAAAACTGTTTAGGAACATGCTAAACTTTAAAAATGTTAATTATTAATGCAAATATCTTCATAGATGCAGCCCTAAACTGGGCAAAAAGGCCTCCTGGCTATGCCTTCACTTCCCAGCTTCTAGATTTGGAAAGAATATATTCTGTCACTTGTTCTTTGGTACGTCTGGCCCTGACTTCCTTATTTTGTGAATTTATATTTTAGGTAACTCGGTCAGTTTACAAAATCTGACTCAGGTCGCAAAATTTGTTGCACATTTTGGAACTGTTTTTTGTGACTCGATTCTTAGTCCATTTGGCCCGAAATGCTGTGTTACCTAGGACGTGGCTGTTTCAGAGATGACATTGTTCAGACATCAGGTTGTGCGCTACCTCACTTTACAATGCAGGATTTGACTGCTCCTGCCCTTCAGGTTTCATTGGTAGGATATGGTTCGAATGGGTGAGCCCTTAATCCCCTTTAGTGATTAGAACCGGGGACCGCTAGTATCTGACGAGAAATAGGGCTTTCATCTCGTGCCACAGAATCGGCAGCGCTGCCTCCTCACCTTACATCCCTATACTGAAAGGGATCTACTTGGAGACCTGATCCACCTTCTTTTCTGTCGGTCACCAATGCATTTTGCTCTCAGTGAATTGTCTGTTTAGGATTCCCTCAGATTGAAGTTACTGTGCTGAATTTGTTTAGTTTGGCGAGATGGTATGGTTTGAGTGATGCTGTGTGAAAGCGACACCCTTTTGTTTGAAGGCTGAGAAGGTGTGAGGTAAAAGGAAACTTCTAGAATGGTATCTGGAAAATCTCCAGTTGTATTACTTTCTGAACAAACACCTGTTGGTACGAGCGGTACAAAGAAGGACTAAGTTAAGTGCATGTTTTGCAACCTGTCTGTGAAGAAGTTAGCTGTTGTTGCAAAGGAAGGCCCACTCAGCCTACCAGCTAAACCCCGTTCACCCTACCAGCTTTATCACGGTAGCCCGTGCTTTTCCTTGTCTTATTTGTGACATAGGGACCTCCTGCGCCACATTGTGGTGTGCTGTTGAATGTTTTGCTGATAGTGCGGAATAGTGTGTCGGATACTTGATTCGATGCCAATTGGTTCGGATTCGAGCCGCTCCGGGCCCCCTTCTAGCCTCAGTGCAAGAGCTTAATCCAGAAATGTCCAATCTGTGCATCAAATCATGTACTTCATCGACACCCCTCCTACCTGATAGACTGCCTCCAGAGAGTGTGCCCTCACACTGAGCTCAGTGGCAAGTGTCCTATGACTTTACCAAGAGGTCGCAGTCAAACTTTTGTTTTGCCAATCCATAGCTTTTTTTTGTTAATCCATTTCAGGCTCTCATCAGAAACGCCTTTTCCCAGGAAACAAACGAGCACCAAAATATCCTACATTACATACCCCCTTCGAGTGTCTGGATGCACTATGTTTTCATTCCGAAGCATTTGCGTATCCTTACGACCTAGCCTTCCCCAGTGAGCAAAGGTCTCTTATAACTGAATAACTTGCATGTAAAACTGGTCGACGCCCTAATAAGGGCGCCACGGCTATTTATAATTAATTGCCTTGTTTTGATGGCAACTCAACAACCACAATATGTTCAGTCCAGCCGGCTGGCCGGATGGTATTGACAGACAGAGATGCGGCAGTATGCTCGAGTACGGACTGCAGGAATATTTTTAGAAAGTGGCAGGCAGCGCAGTGGACATGAACTTTGCGCGGTGTTCAGAAAGGCAGGAAATAACCACCACGCCCATGACGTGACAGTGGAACCCCGCGGGGGTCTTGTTGCGGCCTGCTCGGGAGGAGCCATGGCTAGTGGTTACAGGGTAGATGATCTCAGAGGGGTGGAGGCTATACAATTACTCTACTATTTTTGCTCTGGGCAAGGCTTCTATTTGAGGGTTCTGCACACTGCACTCTGGATGCTTGTTTAGGATGCGTTCCGCTTAAGTCTGCCACTACGGTGCATAATCAGTTAAAACATTTGAAAGGGAATGAATATAGCGAATGCACTGAAACGAACATGCCGTCATCATAGGTTTTCGTTTTCATTATTCTAGTTTGGCGCGAAAACGGCTGTAATTAAGCCGCAGAAATTAAACTATTCTTTCTCCTGTCAAATGACAAATGAAGACTGCAGACCAGCCAACTTAAAGAACAATATCAATTTGTAAGTGGGGGCGTAGCCTTGAGAGTCTTGGCCTCGCGCTAAGATCTACCTACGGGCACTTTTGACCCCACACCAACCACCCCTCCACCCAAAAAAAAAGATAGTTTGCTGAGACTGGTGCTGATGTCATGGGGTGTTTTCACACCTCTTAATGGACATCATATTTTAAAAGCCTTTAAAGATGAGCTGGAAATCCACTCAGTGCACTGGTTTCCAGCCTCTCTCCTCTGCCACCTTGTGTTATGGACTCCTCACTGGGTAGCCATGTGAAGGGAGGTGATATTGTGTGACACATGGTACTACTGTGTGAGTTGGCTGGTCTGGCACTATAGCTGGAGTAAGGAAATGAACAGAGGTAGAAGCACAACAGGCATTGTCATAAATGCCAACATTTTTAACAGGAAGGTGGGAGATTCTGAAAACCAAATCAGGGGAATGGATTTTGCCCACTTACTTTTTTTGAAGCAGAGGCAATTTCAAGAAGCAGACAGCTCTAATATAGCCATATTTGGATTAAAAAAAAATTGGGAGTCTCCCATGTGAATAAGGTCTATTGGCATGTATGCATTGGCAAAGCCAGTAGGCCCTGCGTATGCGCTATTGAGAGCTATTAGAGTAATCAGTGTCTTTTAGCTATGTTCTACAACAGCATTGTTGCTGTGCAGCATGACTGAAAGCTAGTAAACAAAAGTACTATGATGCGGCCAGTGCTTCTTTTCTGGTGGGCGGCACAGGGCAAGCAACACAATATACATAGTCAAAGGAATGGTGTGTTGCATAAGCACAAGTGTTAGACCTGGCTCCCTCTTCAGGGATACATCCCAAAATGTTACCTTCACTCTTCCTGTTTTGCTGGAATTGTTTTTGTAGGCTTTAGGACTTCTGCACACTGTACCACTGTTAACCAGTGCAAAAGTGCTTGAGCTCTCTCCTTTAAACATCGCAATATTGGCTTATTCCCAAATGGCACTTATAATTTACTTGTAAGTACCTAGTGAAAGGGTGCTACATGGAACCAGGGACTGTAAATTACGTGATACAAGTGGGCCTGTAGCACTTATTGTGCCACCCACTAAAGTATCCTTTAAAAACTGGTCGCAAGCCTGCCTCTGCAACATGTGTGTGTAGTTTAAACTGCCATTTTGGCCTGGCTAAATAAAGCTTTTGCTAGGCCTAAGCCTTCCTTTTTGATATGTATGTCATCCCTAGGGAAGGCCCTAAACAGCCCATAAGGCACAGTGCATTGTATTTATAACATTGGACATGTAATTTTAAGTTTTACATGTCCTGGCAATGAAAAACTCTCACATTTGTTTTTCACTATTGCAAGGCATACCTCTTCCAGAGGATATCATCATATTACCTTATTATCTTTAATAAGTGATAACTTTAGGTTGGGAGCAGGTAGGAATGTCATGTTTGCTGTCAGAGAAATTGTACTTTAAAAACCATTTTCATGGTAAAGTCAGATAGTAAGTCACAATTCCAAAACTGGCACTTTTAGAAAGTTGGTATTTTCTTGCCCTAACCATTTGGTGCCTATAGCCTGTTTCCTGGGACACACGACTAGATGCAATTGGCAGTTGGTCCTTGGTTGGTACTCCCAGAAAGCCACAAAGTAGAGGGTCTAGATGTTGGTAAGATGGGCTACCCTAACTTGAGAAGGGGGTGCTGCTGTTAGCTGTCTCACTTACACTTCAAAGACCCTTCCTCACCTCAAACACCAACAACTTCACTCTAGTCTATTTTTTGCCTCAAGACAACCTGGGACCAGGGCATGGAGGTGTGAAATTCCAGACACCTAGACACTTCGGTGGTTGGGGGAAGGGAGGGGGTGTTCCAGAAGTTTCTTCCTCTTCAAAGTTGGCACAAGATTTAAAACAAAAACCTCAGATCCAATCTTCAGTACACTCTTGGACCAGTGGATAATGCAGTAGAAACCCTGCCCTTCTGCTAGGGAACTACCCTGCTGCTTGAGCCTGCCCTGCTATCTGGAAAGGAAGACTGGTTCTGCACCATTCATCCCAGGCTGAAGTAACTCCAAGGGTCAGCTGACTAACCTCTTGTTCTGAACTACAGGGACACAACAAGCCCAAGAGGCCTCTCTGCAACTACCCAGCTGACCTGCTGAATCTGACTTGCATAGACCTGGTGGACCTGCCTGAGTTTTTCTGGCCTCTGCTAGAGTGAGTTCCTGATCTCCAAGAGGTGCTCCTCAGGTCCAAGACACTTGGTATTGCATCAGTTGAGCTCCTAAAAGAAAACCAGAAATCTTGAAGTTTTGGGCTTTCTGAGACCTTGAGTGGGTCAGTACACACCATGCTCTTGCCACCTGCGCCGACCACCTACACAAAGCTCTCATGAACCCGACTCTTCACGCTTTTCACCCTACAGTGACTGCCAGCGACTTTGTGCTACAGCATTGAAGCCAGTTGTGACCACCAACGTGAAGATCCAGGAATTGCAGTCCGGGATACCCACCAGGATCTTCACGCTACACTGATGACCATCCACAACGTCTGGCCTGCTCTTTGTGCTACAGCATTGACCATACACAACACAATCCCTGCTTCTTGCGGCTTCCTCCACTGCAAACAAAACTATTTGCAGTGGACTTTGGAAGGTAGCTTTCACAGGAGGACTTTTTCAGAAATCGCTCCTTCTAGGCTGTTATTTAAAGTCTCAGTTGAGAAAAATTCAGACGACATAATACAGGAAGAGGGTGGAGGGAACGGGGCAAGCAGCACAACACATATAATGTGGGAGGAACATGGCATGCAAAACAGTGAGGGAGTGGGTGTTAGGGGTGTGAGAAGCAGCACAACATGGGAGGGGGTGGGAGGGATAGGACAACGATGTGGGATGGGGCATGGCAAGCAGTGATGATGGGGAAAACAACTAAAACATAAAACAAGCATATGCAATGGAATAAGCCTTGCATATGCTAGAGTAAGAGCAATTGGCGTTGTAAATGCATAACTGGACTTTTCTTGCCACACAAATTGGTCACCACCTGCTGCATAATTTGGTCCTCTCTGCCACATAATTCCAGTGGCCCTGCATATAACTGAAGCACTTCCATTTAGCTTCTTCCTGTATCTGCAGCTGAAAATGAAAATGCTTCCGTTATTTATTATATATTTTTAGAATATTATTTTGCCCCCCAATCCCCTCCCAGTCTAATGTGGGGACCCAGAGATGACCTAGACAGAAAGAGCAGGTTGTGCGCTGAGGTATGGGCAAAAATGTTTTGTAAAAGGAATGCCCAGCAAAGCATTATTGGGCGAGTTTCTGAGTGCAGCGAATATTGTAGTATCTTGACTGTAATGCTCAGAATAACCACTGGAGGGCACCACTATAAAAATAACATTTATAAGAAACATGGTCATGTAACCATAGAGTCAGCCCCTAGAGAGCATAACCTCATGAGAACAGAATGTCAGAACGTAATGCAGTGTAACCATATATTTAGCCTCTAGAGGGCTAGTGCATTACACGTTTTCAGACCTAGCAGGCCTACTAGAATAATATTACAAACAAGGCCCTTAAAACACAAACTACTCCCAGCTGTAAAACAAAGGTTCCAGCCATGAGAGAACTTAAAACAACAAGGACTAGTGGGAGGGGTTATTATTTTGCCCCCCTCCCCAACCTAGTGTGGGGACCCAGATATTCCCTAGACAGAAAGAATGGGTTATGCTGAACATTTTGGTGTTGGTCCCATTGTCGTAGGACTTACCACATGGTGAGTTATAAGCAAAAATGTTTAGTAAAAAGAATGCAGTGCAGTTTAGCCATATATATAGTCCTTAGAGGGTGTAGTGCCTTATGCATTTTCAGGCCTAGCAGGCCTACTGCAACACTATTACAAACAAGGCCCTTAAAACACAAACTACTCTCAGTTGTGAAGTAAAAGTTCCAGCTATGAAAGAGCTAAAAAAAGACATTGAATGGTCGGAAAGGTTACTATTTTGTGATTCCCCCAACCTAATGTGTGGATCCAGAGATGATGTAGGCTGAAAGAGTATGTGGTGCTGAGCATTTTGATGGGCGTCCCATTGTCCTAGGACCATCACATGGTGAGTTATGGGCAAAAATGTTTTGTAAAGGGAATGCTCCGCAAAGCATTATGGGGCAATTTTCTGAGTGCAGCAAATATTGTAGTATCTTGATTGTAATGCTCCGAACACCCCTAGAGGACACCATAATAAAAATAGCATTTGTAAGAAACATGGTCATGTAACTATATAGTCAGCCCCTGCGCTGATCAGGCGAGACCTAAAAAGTAAAAAAGAAAGAAAAGAAAAACTGGTAAAGAAAGAGGGTTTGCATAAGCAAAAAATATATAAATTAAAAAAAGATAAATGATGCATTGAGAGGGATACACCAAGAAGAACCCTCCATTCTAAGAACCTCAGTTACATTATGCCAAAAGGAGACAGCGGTCAAGAGGGGGAGAATGAAGCTATGGCATACAAGGTGGTTAGGGGGAGGTGTTTCCTTCTCGTTCAGGGAATACAGCAGTGAAGCAATGAGATGAAAAAGGAGAAAACATTCCATGTCAATGTGAAAATAATGTTTTGAACTCCACAGTATTTTTTTTAGTACAGTATATTCATGTAGAACCAGAAGATGTTTTATTCACACCCTCTCGTTAACAATATTATGATTGGTTGTCTGTTTGATTATAAATACGGTAATATATGTGTTTACATCATTACACAGTGCAGCAGGAATGAGACACATAGTGCTTAGATAATACACATTAGCATTCTTCTATTTGAGTCAGTGTAACTTCCAAGGTCTGGTGAAAAGTATAGGAAAATCGTTTAGTAAACAAGGCCAATCCTGCTTCAAAGAGGGCGGAAGCATTCCTTGCACAGTCCACATTTTCCGAAAGGACTAAATTATTTACAGCTCTTTTCATGTAGTCAGGTAGTCTTGCCTCCCTGTGTTAGTGTCCCCAGGCTTTCTCTGGAATGCTGACTGTACATTAACTGCTACCAAACTATGCGATATGATTCACACTGAGGGTATATTTCTGTCTAATGAAGGCAATGTCACAATTTCAACCGGATGAGAAAATACTGAAATTGTTATAGAGGGCATTGTTCTGTCTTCTGCTGATTAAAAAAAAAAAAAACATTTTTGAAAAGTTACGTTCGGTTGTTGCTTTGGTTGATCCTCCCTTTGAGGAGAATTGGGGAAAATCCATTAGCAAGGATTTTATTGTAACACTGTAGCTAGGTTTAGGACCAACTTGGCTTCTTCGTACAATGTGTATTATGTAGAACGAGAGAGTCTGTTAGGGTTTACTTATGGGCTTTTTAAAATGGATCCTATTCTGCATGAAACCCAAAGAATCCCACAAAGAGAATTATTTGCCCTTCCCTGACCGCTCCCCGTTATACCTCTTTAACGTTTCCCTCTTTAGTAAGAAATATGAGTCTGCATTTCTCAGAGGCTCTTGCTATGTCGGTGAATAGATAAAAATGACTGTGCCCTTAGCTTTCTTCTCCAGACATTGGATGTTACAGCTTCCTAAAAGTAATTGTAGTGTTTTAGTCTTCATTTCTCTGTCGAACAGGTTCACCATTAAATTATGCAATCAACTCATGCCCCACACAGAAGAGTGGGGTTGAGTTAGAACATTTCTGTTGCTCGCTGCCATGAGTCAGCCCAGGTTTCCATCTAGACCAGACTACATGTTTTTTGAAGGTATGCACTGATGCCTTGTTACTGCCTTGTAGATTAACACAAAACAAAGTAAGTGTCTGATAGAAGAATGGGTGTTGTGTTTGCCTTGAAGCCATATGGCCTTTATTGGTAGACCTCTTTGCCAGGAAAATCGTCACTTTCAGATTGCCTACCTAATAACATCCTCATATGTGAGTTTATCCCAAAATTCTCTAATTTTCTTAAAAATGTAGATTACAGTAAGTTGCCTGCCATTTGGATTATGATTTTGATTCTATACCCAAAAAAGTTTCCAAAATAACTCATATACAGGGAAATATGTGACAAAGGGAAGCTAAGCACATAAGTCGCTGTTGTGATCGACGTTGGCTGTAAAGTAGCTTGGAAGGACAATGTACCAGTCGGTGCTTCATGATCACATTGGACCATGGTGGAATGCTACCCTTTTCCTTGACAGCTCTTCCTATTCCTTTAGTCTTTGATGAATTTTCTGTAATTAGTTTAATTTCATGTCTTTAATCTGTGGAGCAGTTGATGCAGCACCAATCACACTCCGTGTCCATGGAACAATTTACTTTCCTCTGCTGCTTATCTCATTCTGAAGCACCATAATTCTGACAGTCCAGTGTTTGTCACCATTTGAGATGTGACCTGTTTCCTGAGTGACTGAGTAAACTTTAATTTGTCTCCGAGTAACCCTTTGGAAATGAGGGTGAGTAACACTTTACAAGGACAAGAAATAAAGGAGTCGACAAATGGCCAGGCACCCCCTGCAAATAGCAGTAGGGCACCATTGGTCACTCCACAGGCAGGAGCCAAGGTGAGGGGACCCTGTCAAAAGCAGTGTTGCAGGATTAAACAGTTCGTAGGCCTAGACTTCATTTACAGCTATACTGTAAAGCATTGAAAGGTCAGTGAGCACACTCTGTGGGTATAACCTCTGTTGGGTAGAGTTGGTAGTGAACAGAGTGTGTACAGCAATACACTCTAGCTAGGTGGAGTCTATACAACATTGGCAGGTTGACATGCAAACTACTAACTTGAAGGAGCTTTTGTTGACTACAATGCATACTGTTTGCTTCAGTGAGTGACTAGTGCAGTTGAACTGCTGAAACATGCATGTGTGCTCCTGCATGTGTCTGTTCTCCTCCTACCCATATGCTTGCACTTCCAGCACCTGTGTGCTTTTCCTGCACAAGTATGTGTCCTCCTAGTGCAGTTCTATGTGCATGTTCCTGCTTGTTATGAATTGTTCTGCGTGCACATAGGCTGAGGTTCTTTGTGCACACCTCCTCCAGTGTATTTATCCACTTGTGGTACTTCCGTGCCCACAGGCCTGAACATGCTATTCTGCTCTTCCTGCACATTTTTTTCCTCAGGTTTTTAGGGTCAAGCGCGCAAGCGCTCTGGCCCTTGTAATCTCTCTGTGGGCTTTTAACCATGCTGATGTCATGCCCATCAGTTGGGTTGGTTTGTGAGCTTACCTTTTAAAATTCGCTTGATTTCATTAGTGAAAGGCATGTATACGTCATGCTTTTTCTGGTGTTTAGCCCTCCTCAAGAGCACAGGTAAACTACTGAAAACATACGAGGCTCTGAGTTTTCCTCATGGCTTCTGGACTACTTTTTCTTTTTATTTCAAACGCAGTGTGACCTTGCTGGGCAGCTGTCGAGCGCTTTGTATGACATCAACCATGTTACGTGGATACTTGCACTTTTGCGCTTTATATGGATACTTGCACTTTTGCCGATACGTTTGACTCTGAGCAACTTATGTTTCCTTTTGTGTGTCTCCTTCATGCTCATGGAGAGCATCGGCTGGCTGATGTGAAACTGTTTTACTTTTAATTTTCATTTTATGTGGCAAGAAAAGTGCTGTTAGGAGTTTACAATGCTAAAAGCTGTAACTCGAGCAAATGCGAAACCCATTGCATTGCAAATGCTTGTTATGAAGTGCACCCAGGCCATACTCCATATTATAGTGAGGTACACAGCGGTTTAAGTGACATGTTCTACTGTTCCTTCAAAGGCTCTAATTACCGCCTAACTAATTATGTGTGGTAACTTCAAATACCACGCATATTGTAAATGCGATAACCCCAGCAGAAACGACATTTTCCATAGTAAATTTCGGCATGTAAAACCCGCTAAAGTGTACAGGTGGAGAAATGCCCAATAAATAACCGGGCAATGCACCACTATTCTTATGCCTCATTTTCACCATTATTCTTATCCCTCATTTTTCAGGCAGTAATCGTAAACGGGCACTGCTTATCACAGTATATAAGCCAGTGCCCATGTATTCGGAATGTATCTGTTGATAAATATTTCATCCTTTTCCGGGCCCACTGTGATCAGGTTCTCAACGTACCTATGAACAGTCGCACGTGATCTTTTCGAAAAGACGCCTGTGTTTTTCTTTTTGGAATAAGCTCGTTTGCGCTCTTTTCTGAATACTCTCCTTTTCTTTTCAAATGTGCATCTCTGCTGTGTTTGAAACACAAGCTTGGCCCCTTTGCTGTTTCAGAGTATGCGCCTTCTGAGAACAGCACTCTAAATTGCATGTTTTCTTCCCCGCTTGCCAGATACATAGATTAATTCCCATAATGGTACCACCTGTGCCCCCGCTGGGCACGTGCTCATTCACCTGCATGGCCCCGGGGCTTGCGGACCCACCCTTCGCAGTGACCCTCGTGCCGAGAAGCATCAGTCCTTCTCAGTTCCCAGCTGTTGTCGACTAGTGTTGTTTTCTTTTCAGAACATTGTATGTGCAGTTGCAAATTTCAAGTATACGCGTTTCCAGGTTTGCAGTTAAGCAGCTTCACGAACAGGCGTCAATCCTTTCTGGCTGAATTAATCGTACATATGGGTCTCTGTCTCTGCTCACGACAGTTCCCTATACATGACACAGCAGCTTAAAAGTTTATGGTTGTTTAAGGGCAACCCGGGCACCAGTGTAACTCAGTACAGGACAAGGATATTGAATGTCGAAAAAGGATCGTCTATGCAGCTTTACACCCTCTTTATACCCGTGGATAATCGGTTCACAACATAGAGCATTTATGACACCTTTTCTGCCCAAATTAATTTAATTCACTGGAATTTACTCTGGCCTGCATTCTATTACATTGTGTTTTTTTTTATCACCACGCCACTCTAGACAGAGAACAGCCAAAGGCAAAGGAGACTTTGGCCTGTAGGGACCTTCCAGCCTGAAGTGCCCGACCTCGCCTCCTCTACGTGCAACCAAGACTGGTTGCAGCATGTTTGCAACTCATCACTGAGTTGTAGCCTGAGTCTTGTGACATAAAAAAGAGAAAACTCTTATGTCTGACCACACCATTCTCACTTAAAGCATCTCACTCTGGACAACAAAAACGTGATGGCTTCTCAGCAAAGAGTAAGTGCAGTGACTGCTCACGAGCGGTTGCTTTGAGATATTACCAACTGAATTTTTATAGGCCTTCAGCTGTACCCGCTCGACCTGTTGCACAGACTGAACAATATAGCAGCACTACTCATGGCTGACCCAGCATACACATGTTACAACAGCATTGTGATCATTGCATTGGCTCCATGTCACATAATATGTAGACTTCAAGGTACTTTGAAGGTACATTAGGCCTTCAACAGCCATGACACCCCTTTCCTGCAAACTAAATTGGCCAACTGAATCCCCCTGAGATTAACGAGCAGTGCTAAAACCCCTAATGTGCCCGGAATTAGGGAAGTCCATATGGGTAACAGACAAATAATATTCTGCCTTTCAGTGAGTCTGGAGGGCCACAGAATGTATTTGTATTTAATAAAGGACTGACAATCTGACTTTTCCCAAAACACTAACTGGATTCTAATATGACTTTTATTTTGAAGAACATCACACACTTCTAGTACTTTGCACAGTGAAACGGCCATGAGTTGCAATACGGTCAAATATATGTAACGTAGGAGTCCCTGTTGCTTTCCTGGTAGGGAGCGAGAGGGGTAGAGGAAACCGCAGCCATAATAGATACAGTGTTATCTTCAGTTTAATCTCTATTTGTTCATTAGCGGAGGAACTCTTTGTATTCCTTCTTGCCCCCCAAATCTCCTAATCAATAATGTTATTTTGAGATGCAGTCGTAGCACAGGCTTATGTCGCCTTCTGGTGTAGACATTGCAGTTGAGATGCTCAAGTTCCTTAGTCTTAGTCGCCAGGGAATCATTTCTTTCCCTGAAACCCTCACTCTTGTGTATCTGTGAAGAATAATTTTGACTTGACTTAAATTCTTCAGCTTGGAAACTGCCGTAGTTCAGATTAAGTTTAGTAGTTAAGCCTTTCTAAGAGTAATCATTAAGGGCTTCATTATGACCCTGACGGTAAGCTGGCGGTAACACCGCCAACAGGCTGGCTGTGTTCCGCCAGCTATTATGAGCGTGGCGCAATAACCACGGCCATACCGCCGGCCCCGCCACCATACTTCCGCCTGGCGGTCATAATCCCCAGGGGTGCAAGCACCATAGCCCTGGGGATTATGAGTCCCCGACTGACAGCCTGGCCATTGTGGTAAACACTGCCATGGAAAGACTGGCGGTAAGGGGGACTAGGGGTGCCCCTGGGGGCCTCTGCACTGCCCATGCACTTGGCATGGCAGTGCAGGGGCCCCCAGGCATAGCCCTGTCACGCATTCCACTGCCCGAAATGCGCGACGGGTGCTACTGCACCAGCTGCACATGAGCATTGCCGCCGGCTCTATTACGAGCCGGCAGCAATGTTGATGTGACTTTTCTGCTGGGCGAGTGGCCGGTAATTCTGTTACCATCCGCTGGCCCAGCAGAAAAGTCGTAATAGGGAGACAGAAATACCGCCAGCATTGGTGGTA
Organism: Pleurodeles waltl; assembly: GCF_031143425.1. Classification (NCBI taxonomy): domain Eukaryota; kingdom Metazoa; phylum Chordata; class Amphibia; order Caudata; family Salamandridae; genus Pleurodeles; species Pleurodeles waltl. Next base: position 808,033,401 of record NC_090448.1, on the reverse strand, counting down.
TTCTAGCTCCCGCAGCCTCGGCGGTCTTTAAAAAAGACCGCCGAGGTTGTAATGAAGGCCTAAGTCTTTATAGCTATGAGGAAGATTCTCCTGTATCCCACTTTCATGGTAAATGCGTTCAATTGATGACCCATTTCTAATTTGGTCAAGATGATCTCTGTAAGAACATTAGTAGGAGCCTTGTTTGGTTGTCTTTTATGCCTCTGTTCCATATGGTCCTAGCATAGGGATCCAGTTGTATTTATCTATTTTGTTATGTTACTTACAGAGAGCAACTATCACTTGCAAGATGTTTTGGTGCTGGAAATGGCAGACCCTTTAGGTTGGGCTGGAAAAGGTCAGAGATTGCGTTGGAACAACCAGGATTTCAGAGGTGGACTCCTGCTCCAAGGATGGACCATTCCATTTCTTCAGTATTAAGATCTGAAATGCTCAGCCTCCACTGCTGACACTATAGAGCAGAAGGACCTGGAGTAGGATGCGATTGGTTAACCGAAAAGAACGAAAGGGGAATATCTCTTCAGTTTTTTTTATTTTTCAGAATCACATGGGCTGCTTCATAATTGGGTTTAAAGGGCTATAAATCTGCTTCTGGTCTTAGTTTATGGCCAATGCAGCTTCTTCAACAGAAAGGATGAAAATGAATTATGGGACTTGAACAAAAACCTTTAGTCTCATTGGGAGTCGCACCGGAATTTTGTGAATAGGTCTCTTAGAGTCTAACTAAGTGGGCTTCCATAAGACAACCAAGAATAATTCAGTATAGTAAAAGCAGTGTTCAGACGTGCCAGTGGCAGGCGAAGTAAAATCTTCATTAGTGTAGCATTACATACCTCGAGGTATGTATTAAAGAGTTGTTAGCAATGAGGTCCGCAGGGGGTGCCTTGCATGGTTGGCACCAAGTAAGCCAAGTGTTCAGAGGCCTGGAAGAGGCATAGAATGTATTTACTCCAGGAAGGAAGTCTGATGAGAGAACTGGTGAGACAATGGTTTCTGTGTACATAGAGATTTGCTGTATTTTGACAGACCACATGTGTATGAATGTGTTAGTTGAGATTCAGTATTGGAGCTGATCTCTGAAGAGAAGAGTGTCTAGCTTGTTTGCACTACCCCCAAAACATTTCCTTGTCAAATCTGACATGTTTGGCAGGGGCCTGACACTGTCCTTGAAAGGTGGGGGGATAACTATGGTAGTTCACTGTCTCCCCGTCTGACTGCAAAGAGCAGACACTTTGGTGGCCCAGGTGCTAGACTGTTAGGCAGCAGGCCTCATTGAGCTGGTGTGCAGATTTCCTCAAGGCTGTATATGAGTTCTAGAGTCTTTTTAGGTTGAGCATAGCAGTGCACGAGCGCTGCTTTTCCGACGTGTTGATATCTATGTGGGCTTTTAACCACGCCCACCTCAAGCCTATTTTTTTCACTCGTTCATATGCTTGCCTTTCAAAAATCCTTTGATGTCATTGGTAAATGCTGTACGTTTCTCCCACCTTGGAGAGGTTTTGTTACCGCCTTGAGGACCAACTCTATTACATGGATAATTGCACATTTGCCAATAGGTTTGACTGTGAGTGAACTTCTTTTTCTTTTTGGGTCTCTCCTTCACGCTCACGCTCATGGCGGCTGTGGCTTTGAATTGGCTTGCTTATATCAACTATTATACTTTTCATTTTCAGTTTATGTGGCAAGAAAAGGCCAGTTAGGAATTTACAATGCTAATAGCTCTAACTCGACCAAACGCGAGACCCATTGCATTGCAAATGCTTGTTTCTCTGGTTGCAGATTTGAAGAGTAATGCGAGGTATTATCAGGCCAGGCTTTCCCTTGGTAGCATTAAGTGGAAAAAGTACCACAAATCACGAGTAAGAGCTACCAGTAACTCGAGCGAGTTAGAAGGCACTTAGGTGGTTGCGTACCTTCAAACGAGGTGAGGGTGTCTTCCTACATATACAATATCACAAGCAACACTTCACACCTTTGCATGCTCAGATAGAGACGGTTGTTTGAAAATGTTCCTCCCACACATTGTTAGAAGATCTTACTCCTACACCTGTTTGCAGGGCAAGTGTGTTTTCACCATCCTGCAGAGCTTAGGCATTTATGTTTATTTGCAATATTGAAGAGTTAGTCTCATAGGGTGCTGTGCAAAGAGGCAGCCTCTTATCAGTGACCCATGGGTGGTTTAGAACTTAGTGGGTCTGTATGACTTAAAAACGTTTGTGCCACCACTGGCAGGATCTGGACTGCCCTGTGTTCCAGACTTATGTATCAGCAGAAATGGCGTATGATAAATTGAATGTGCAGAACGGCACGGCATTGAACATGGTTTTCTGCTTTATTGGCGGGTTGAGACCTTTACCTGGTTGAAGTAACACGTTCTGAAATCTTCAGATTTAGAAGCATACATACTGACAAGACGCTTGTGGCCTTTCTCCTCTCCCTGTAATGTTTGCCCTTTGTAATGGATGACGCCCTATGCAAGCAGATGGCGTTCCTGTGCATAAGGCAGCGATGGGTGCAAATAACATGGATACCTGCAGGTAGGCCTGCAGACAGTGTTACACTTTAGAAATCCACAGTTGCCTTTTAGGTCTGGCGTTAGCTAAGTCCTTCTGATTTTAGTAAAAAAAATATATATATGTTGTAAATATACTTATAGCGGTTTTCAGCCAACCCTTTTCATCTATTAGTCCGTTTTTGTGTCATTCACGTTGGTCTTCTGCCCACTACAGCATACAGCATGGAGCACTGACTCACTCCACCTCAGCCATTGGCTGACTTCAGCTCTCTCACAAGAAAAACATCCGCACACAAAGTAGTTTCTAGGAAGCAGGAGGCCTCTTTCACAATGTGTGCTTTTTGAGGCTAAAAATATTTTCACTTTTAGGCGATTTTTTAATATATATGTTGGAGGGAGCTAGCAGCTCTCTCAACAATAAAATGTTATAAAAGCAATGTAGGTAACAAAACAAGCATCGGCAGCCAATGCCAGACTATTTGGCTCTGTCAATGCTTATTTCTATGCATAACCGAGAGTTGCATAAACTTTTCAAAATCCATTTCATTCCAAACCCGTTGTGTCTCAGATATCATTGAATAACAATCAGTAAGTGCACATTCTGTAGTAGGTGAGTGTTTCCCGCCTCCTGTGTTCCACGTCTCATGTCAGTGGCATATCTTCTTAACCAAACATTCGAACAGTAAGAAAAGACTTAAAAATGCCACGAAACATGTTAATAGGGCAGAATGCATGTACGAGATGTAGATCAAACATCTGCATGCATTTAGGGTCACTGAGTGATATTCCTCTGCTCCGAATTATCAGGCCGAACGTGAGCTTCATTCATAGCCGTTAAAGTGCCTAATGCAGATTTAGTAAATGGTTTCTCTTCCCTCTCTTCTCCCCTCCAAGCCTGTCTTGTCTTTGACCCAGTCATCTGAGCTTGTTTGATGACCCTTGTTCAGCAGAAAGGAATGTGCTCCTGGCACAAGCCCAGGCACCGAGGGTGTGTGAGGAATGTGATGGACTGACTCTTATCACGTCAGGGTGTGTGTGTGAGAAGACCTCTCTGCCTTTCCCAGCCTACACTCATGTTGACTTATGTGCTTATGCTTTCGCAAGGCTTTTTTTTAAAGTTAAAAACGGCCTCTTTTTGCAAGAGGCGTTGCTTTTTTAAATAGTTTACCTTGCTCCTTTGTGTGTAAAAAGGCCCTGACTGGAGGGCGGCATATACACTATTCCTAAGTACTCGTTTTTTTGTGTTATTTAGTTATGCGTGTGCAATCTTCTCTCTAGTTGTCTCACTCTTTGTTTCCAGTCTGTTCTTTCTTTCTTTTTCACTTGCTGCAAATCCCTCTCTCATGGCAGAAAGTCTCGGCGCCGGGATCAGTGTCTGCTCGGTGTATAGGTCCATCGTTGGAAACAGTAAAGTTGTTTCTGTCATAAGACTGACAGGGGGTAAAACCTCCCAAAATCTGCTCATGGTTTCCAGTTATTCTACCTCTTCGCACTTTAAGGAAGAGAAATCAGTCCCGTTGTGGAGTGTTCTGCCAAAGGTTCCCTAGAAGGTAGGTTTCTGTGTGTGGTATGGCCATGGCTCCTGCTAATTGACAGACATATGAAGTGTGGTTGTGGTATTTTAGTTTTTGTCTAAGCGTGGGGTTTCACAGGGACGTTTTATGTTTTTTTACCTTCTGCTTGAACGTAGTTAGGCGTGTTGTGTTATCCTTCACATACTAGGATCTTCATGGACCTCTTACTAGTGGCACTGTACTTCTCTACAGACAAGGGCTTTCTTCCTTCAAGAAGTGATCTAACAAATCAAGGTGCGATGATTGTGCCTGAAATTGTCTAGGATGTTGCTTTTGGATATTGCATCTGGAGGGTATAGAGTCAGCTGGTAGATTATCTTGATCTGATTATTTTGAACTCCTTGAACCTAGACAAAATATTATTTTTCCTGAGCTCTAATCTTTTTCTTTTCTTCTCTCTGTCGCTCTTTCACTCTTGTAGTTTCTGCCTTTATCTTCTATCATCCCTCGTTTTTCCCTAGTGCTTTTTCCTTTCTCCTCTCTCCTTCTGCCCCCGCGAAGCATCTTTCCCGCCCTCCCGCCTCCAAGCTGACTGCTCTCCCCACCCCACTCCCCTTCTTAACGGCGGCAGTGACTTTGGCGTGCCAAAGGTGCACCAAAGGCAAGCCCGTCTGCGCCTGGACCACGCCCAGCGCCAGGAACCCTGGATCTCCATTAAACTACCCTCTGGACTGCCTCCATTACGACTCCGAGACCCTCCTCCGCCTCAAAACCGGACGTCTCAACAACTGCTGCACCATCTCCCTCAAGGACACCCACGGACCTTTCACCTGCAGGAACTGCAACTTCAGTGCCAACCTCAACAAACCAAAGGTACTCTTTCCACACAAAGATACCAACAAACTCCACAACTCCATCAACTGCCTGCTCCTGAACATCCGCACCCTCCACACACACGCCACCGAACTCTGCAACCTGATCGACACCACCCTACCAGACATCGCCTTCCTTACTGAGACCTGGACCAACCCCACCTCGGGTCCAGAAATCGCCATCGCCATTCCCGAAAGTTACAGCATCCTAATGAGGGACCGGCCCTCCCGCCCAAGTGAAGGACTCACCATCATACACAAGTCCTCACTAATGTGTCAAGGCCATACAAGAAAATCACTGCACCACCATGGAACACCTTCACTTACTGGTCTACTCCAACCACAACTCCTCCATCTGTGGCACCCTGGTGAACAGGCCACCCGGCCCCCACCCAGCTTTCATATACGACGTCATAGACATCGCTACCTCCCAGGCCCTGGCATCAGTCGACTACCTCCTCCTCTATGACCTGAACTTTCACCTTGAGGACCGCACTGACCCAAACACCACCGCTCTACTCGACAACCTGGCCACCCTCTGCCTCAGACAGCTGGTCTCCACACCCACACACATCACAGGACACACACTGGACCCCATCTTCACCTCTCAAGTGACCGGATTACCATTGAGACCATCTCCACCCCAGACTGGACCAGCCACCGCTGCATACACTTCACAATCACCGCACTCAGCAGCCGCACCCGCACCTCTAGGACCTCCCACAGGAAATGGAATGAAATCACCAACAAGCAACTCACCTCATCGCTCGCCAAATCCCTCCCTCCCCCCTCTGACGACGCCAACACAGCAGCACGCAATTTCAACACATGGATCACCGAATGCGCCAACACTTTAGCCCCTCTCTGGCTGACATCGGCCATACGCGTACCTAAGAAGGCCAGCTGGTTCACCACCGAACTCCAAGAATCAAAGCGTACCCACAGGTGTTTAGAGAAAAAATGGAGGAACAGCCAATCCCGCAAGGAGCCCTCGACTCATTCAATGCTGCAACCGCCGCCCACCAATGAAAAATCAACAACGCAAGGAAGGACGCACTCCGGGAGCACATAAACTCCTCCGTACACAACTTGAAGGAACTCTTCTCAGTCATCAACAAGTTCACAGATCCCCCCTACAAAACCACCAGCATCCCTCTGTCACAGGATCTCTGTGACAAACTCACCCCCATTTTCCACCACAAGATCCAAAACATCTACGACAGCTTCCTGTCACTGGAACCTGCGACCAACCCACCCCCCTAGAACCCGCCCAGACCATCCATGACTGGTCCACGCTCACCACAGAGGAAACAGTCAACACCATGAACAGCACCCACTCCGGAGCCCCCTTGGACCCCTTTCCGCACAACATATACATCAGAGCCAGTGCATCCATCGCCCGAGCTTTGTAATACAATCAACTACTCCATCAGAGTGGGAACCTTCCCCGAGGACTGGAAACACACTGAAATACGCCCTCTCTTGAAGAAACCTTCGGCCAACCCATCAGAACTAAAGAATTTCCGGCACATCCCGCTGCTACCCTACCCCACCAAAGTACTAGAGAAAGCAATCAATGCACAACTACGGAATTTCATCAAGGCCAACAAGTCCCTGGACAGCTCCTAGTCTGGCTTCCACAGCAATCACAGCACAGAGACAGCACTCCTGGCAGCCACGACGACATCTGATTACTCCTAGACCGTAGCCATGCAGCAGCACTCATACTCCTCGACCTCTCAGCAGCTTTCAAGACAGTCTCCCACAGCACTCTGCGCACCAGACTCCACAACATAGGAATCTGCGAAAGTGCCCAGGAATGGATCCACTGCTTCCTGTCCTGGAGGACATAGAGAGTCAGACCCCATCCCTACACTTCCAGACCCACAGGAGTCAACTGTGGAGTCCCCCAAGGTTTCTTACTGAGTCCAACACTGTTCAATGTATACATGGCCCCTCTTGCCATCGTCAGAAGCCACGGTATGAACATCGTGTCATATGCACTGAAAAAGCTCAAGGTTACGGGGTCTTTATAGTTAGGTTGATATTTCTCCACTGTGCGCAGTAGGGGTATGGTGTTTGAGATTTTTTTTTTCCATTGGGCTACGGATCCATTGCCAGGTTACACTGGGGGGCACACTGTGCATCGTGGTGGATCCGCAGATCAGCCCCCCAAAAAATTGGGCAATGCCCATGAGGTGTCCTTCAGAGGATTCTCCATGTGTCCTGTGGAGTCAGGATACCTTTATCCTGAACCCTTATGTGTGCTTTTATTTATGTTTGCTCCCCTGGGCCCTGTCAAGAAACAAAATGGCAGCCTCAACTCACCTTTCAAGTTGCGGCCAGCAGACATGGCCCTGCTTTTTGCTGGGATCCGCAGGTACCCACACATCTGCAAAGGATTGGTGTCACTAGATATCTATATTTTTCTGCCCTTAAAAACTCCAAAACTACTCAATAGGTTTACCCCATGATATAGCGGTTCACTGGTGTAAATTGCACAATACTGCAAAACAGTGTGGTACAACTTTGAGCAGTGGCTTACACTGGAATTCCGCTGGTCCTCATTAGTGTTCTCAGCTGGGTCCCATGTGAGTATTGCCACCTGGAAGGAGGGATACAAGACCATCTCAGCCTATGTCGAATTTGACGATGAATGATATTACCCTAATACGGGCTGTATGGGAGTTAGAACAGGAAGCACGTATGATGCCCATGGAGCATGAGGGAGTGCTGTCAGATAGGCAGTTATGCATGGAAATGGGAGTGGACATTGATAAATCAGAAGTGAGTGGATGCAAATGAAAATCTAGATTCTGCCCCAGTTACCACCAGGCAATAAAGTTGAAATGTTCCAGGAACTAATGGCCGATGACCTGAGAGATATTCGTAGGAAATAAAAACAAAAACATCATGGGGGTACATCCAACATGACCAAAGACGACTGGTGGGCACTGCGGGATTTACAAAAGGACAAAAATATTAGAAGGCAAGTATCGATTTAGGGCAACTATGAGAAATTGCAGGAGAATCCAACAAGTGAAATTGTGAAGAAATTTCATGATAAATTGAATAATTGGCATGAAATGGGCCTGCTAGAAGACAAGGAACTCATGTGTATGAAAAAAGATATCCGACAACACCAACAATATATGTGTTACCCAAAATACACAAGAGTCTGGTTAATCCCCCAGGTCGTCCAATAGTAAATTCATGTGACTCGGTCTTGGAGAATGCATCAAGATAATTAGACATATTCCTGTTCCCATGTGTGATGGCACTTCCATCTTAAATCAGGGATTCCATGGATTTTTTAAAACGGATTATTGGCACACACCGGAGACAAGAATATGTAATGGCAACAATTGATGTGGTGTCACTGTATACCTCAATAAAACATGAGGATGGTTTAAGAGCTTGTGCACACTTTCTACGCAGTAGGTCATTAAGTTTATGGGATCACACACAAATGCTGTTAGAAATGATGGAGTTCTGTCTCACTAGCAACATTTTCATTTTTTGAAGAAGAACGTTATATTCATAGGAAAGGGACAGCTATAGGAACATATTTTGCTCCAACCTATGCGAACTTCATGATGGGCTACTGGGAAAGTGAACATGTGTGGACAGAGGAAAATGTGGAAGTCCTAAACAAAGTCATTCTCTGGGTCCTGTATATAGATGATTTATTTCTAATCTGGGAAGGCGAACAAGGTGAATTGGAGATGTTCATAAACTTGTTAAAGCATAATCCATTTGGATTACAATTCACATCTGAGATAAGCAAAGAAAAAATAATTTTGTTGGATATTGAAATGTACATTGAATGTGACAAAATCTGTACAAGGTTATATCGCAAACCCACCAGGTGCAACAGTATTTTATTTGCCAACAGCTCACATCTTAAAGCACTTAAGTGGAGTGTACCATATGGAGTGTTTTTGAGAGCCAGGAGAAACTGCTCTGAATCAAATGACTTCAAAATACAAGGTGGAGAGATGTTTCAGAGGTTTGTTAAAAGAGGATACCCAATATCCTTATTGGAGAATGCAATGAAAAGAGCGTTGAAAAAGGATAGGGAGGATCTGTTAATCTCAAAGAATGAAAGTGTTAAGGTAAGTGACCTAAATCAAACCATCAGCTATATCATGGATTTTAATTGCTCAGATAAGAAAATTAAGACAGCCCTGAGGAAGAGTTGGAAAATTATAAAGAAAGATAAAGTGTTGAGAGAATGGATGGTGGAGCATCCTAGAATCACGTACAAAAAAAATAATCTTTTAATGATTTGTTGGTCAAAAGTTACCTACCTCTGCAAAGGAGTGAGACAAGAAATTGGCTGCAGATAGAGGGATTTTTTAAATGCACCAAATGCAAGACATGTTGGTATGGTAAAAATATGACATAGTTTAAATGCTTTGATGGTTCAATGAGGAAGATCAAAGAATGGATATTGTGTGAAACCCCATTTGTAGTTTACTCCCTTGAATGTGGCTGTGGCAAGAGATACATAGGAAGTATTGTAAATAAGTTGATGTTATGTATATTACAACATTTAAGAGCAATAGCCAACAAAGACTTTTCTTATGTTGTTGCCAAGCATGTTTGGGAACAGCATAACGGAGAATATAAGGATCTCTGATACTATGGAATTCAGCATGTAAGGATGAATGTAAGAAAAGGAGATTGCGAATTGATCCTCAGGAGGGCGGAGTCGAGGTTAATTAAGACAATTGGAACAGAAATACCCTGGTGTTTAAATACCGATACTGATCTGTATGTACATTTATGAACCTAAGATAGAACTGGAGAAGGAATCTTCTATCTGATCTAGGGATTTATTGCTCAGCGATTGATTATTGTTATATTGATATTATTTGGAACATCTGTGCTCCTGTGATCTCAGGGATTGACCATAATTATACGAATATTGTCTGGAATATCTAGGTCGCTGTAATCTTTAGCTTATACGCTCCATAAAGGTTACACATGATCATGCACTTGCATGTGGATATGAGATGAACTGCTCATTGAATAGAAGGCATGGGGAATGGAGTCTTGGGTAAATCAGTACTTTACCGTATTAAAATCAAGGGATATAGCAGGATTATTGTCATTTCCACTAACTTAGGTTGTTGATTAATTACTTCTGGGATTCAGGTCCTGATTGGGTCGAATTGTCATTGTTATATTGATTATACTTTATTACCATTAATATTAGGCGATGACAGCCTGACTCAATGGGGAGGACAGTTGATCTGTTTGGAATGACAACTGTGGAAAGAGATATATTAGCTATTATCCTTTAGAGATTTCTGCATATCTTATTTCGGATGCATTATATCATGATCATATGATCAAGTACACTGTATTATGGGAATGTGAACAGGAGGGACTAGACAATTATTGAGATCAAAAGAAAGAAAAAAACTTCATTTTCTATGGGAAGAGATTGACCGAGTGAGAAAAATTGCATGAAGCAAAGATGTGAATATTTGTTGTTATACGTTCTGTATGTGTGTGTGCTCTGTTACTTAATGGTGTGGGTATACTAGAAAAGGATTTTTTTTTTTTTAAAAGTAACAAAAGAAAAAAATGGAGTATGTTCTTTTTAAATTGCTGTTTTGCACTGCACCATGAGATGGCCCAGTCGAAGGCTTTTGCTGAAACGCTTAGGCAAGGTCTCTTTATTTGGCACCTCGCACTTTGCACTTCATAATTATGGAATGAAGAAAACCATTTTAATGGCAAGTTTGTGTACCGGATTGTGCCGTTTTTTGGATTCGTCCGGAGGTGAAGGTTGTGTACTGGGGCAGGAGTTCTTGGAGATTCATATATACATATATATGTATACATACACATACAGATATATACATATAAATATATATTTATATATATTTCACTGAAAAAGCTCAAGGTTACAGGGGCCTTATAGTTAGGTTGATGTTTTTCCACTGTGCGCAGTAGGGGTATGGTGTGTGAGGTTTTTTTTTCCATTGGGCTACGGATCCATTGCCAAGTTACACTGGGGGGCACACTGTGCTTCGTGGTGGATCCGCAGATCAGCCCCCCCCCCAAACAGTTGGTCAATTTTTGGCCCATGAGGTGTCCTTCAGAGGATTCTCCATGTGTCCTGTGGAGCCACGGTACCTTTATCCTGAATCCTTATGTGTGTTTTTATTTATGTTTGCTCCCCTGGGCCCTGTCAAGAAACAAATGGCAGCCTCAACTTACCTTTCAAGTTGTAGCCAGCCAGACATGGCCTTGCTTTTTGCTGGGATCCGCAGGTACTCACACATCTGCGAAGGATTGGCGTCACTAGATATCTATATTTTTCTGCCCTTAAAAACTCCGAAACTACTGAATAGGTTTACCCCACGGTATAGCGGTTCACTGGTGTAAATTGCACAATACTGCAAAACAGAGGGGTACAACTTTGAGCAGTGGCTTACAATGGAATTCCGCTGGTCCTCATTAGTGGTCTCTGCTGGGTCCCATGTGAGTATTGCAGTATCTACGACACAGGAAAAATTACTTTAAAAAAGTTAAGGCCTGAGGGGGTCCCCTTGGGTCCCCCCGCCAAAAGGGCCCAGGGGACAGTGTGTCCCTAGCAAGCCCCTCATACTCCTTTTTTTAAAAACAATTTCAGAACACAGGTACCAGATGCCAGAATCTTGTAGTAGCAATTGCAACATTTTGTTCAGAGATGCAGCTAGCCAATCAGATCTCTCAGCACCAAAGGACCTGGGGTGGTCCTGTGAAAACAAAATGGCAGACGAGGGAAAAGATTCCATCAGCCAATCAGAAGTCCTGACTTTTTTACATTTGTGGCACCACAGGGCTACAAGGCAATCATCCATCCAGATGTACCTACGCTTTTAACCCCTTCATGACCACACCAAGCACCTCTTTAAATGCTAATTTCTCACACTGCTGGATGGATGTACACTTAATCACAAAGAGCATGTTTTCTGATTTCATCTGTTTTGTCTGTATCAGAGAGCAAAGTTTTCTGTGGGAATAAACATAGCAAATCAACATTTTGAGACACACCTTTTTCCTTTGCCACCACTTGACGGGTCAGTGAAAAACTTTCTTTTTTTGTAATGTTTAATCAACATTCATCCACAAACAGCATTTCTATGTCAAAATTGTTTTCATGTCCTCTTTTTGTATTTCCACTTTTATTTCTTGCCTTCGCTTTTTATTTTCATTTTACAGAGCATATAACAACCTGTTGGAAAGTGCTAACAGGCCGCATTCTTGTCATGCTTTTCATCTGCGGTTCGATGCGTCCTGTGAGGGCCACTGCCTCTAAACTAGTCAACCCATTGTCCATAATCAGGGCTGCTCAAATTGTGCAACGGGGAGGAACACATCATGTGGGGCAGGTTTGACTAAATTATGCGTCAATTATTTGACAATGCGACAAATTTTGTGATCGTTTTACATCATTTTTTTGTCATTTATCAACACTGAAAGGGCAAAGGCTTAATCGTATTAATACCAGTTTAACATCTAAGTACAGTAAAAAGCAGCTGAAAGATGACCAGCCAGCCTTCGCATAGGACTTTCCACAGCCTGCCAACACAAGTAGCCGCAATTTCAGGAACTTTTGATCTGTTTGAGGTAGAAACATTTATTTGGTTACAATAGGCATATAGTGCAGGAGATGATCAATTATGTGTCAAATGGAGCAAATCCATAATTATGCAGAAAGCACTATGGCCACAGAATTGCATAATTCCAGTGGTCCGGTCCAAAGTGTACCATTGTTTTACTATTACAAGATGACCAAGGCATTGGTTGTAAATGATGCAGCCTTGATAGAACTTCAAAACAATGATACACTATGTACAGTACCTTTGTAAGATGGCCTCCCGTTACTTATTCAATTGTACTTGTTATCGCAGGGATATGTCTTACATGTTTAGGTGGCAGCATGTTATTTTTTTTTTCTTTACTCTTCATTTATCTTGCACATGTTGAGTTTTGTGTGTTTTGTTGTGTGTTGCATGTGGGTAAATGCACATGTGGGGCAGCCGAGGGAGTTTGAATGTATCAGTGCAAGGGTGAGTGGCAGTGTGCATGAGCTGTGACTTGAGTATCTAAACCCACTAAAGTCAGAAGAGACGCTTTCGCTTGTTGGCCAGATCTATTGCCACTGCCGAAGCTTGTTTGAAATATTTACATAGCAAAGCCCCGATGCCAGACCCAGAGCCTTAGCGTGGCACATTCCATTGTTTCAGGCAAACCAAAGCGACCAAACCGGTTTTCCCTCTCGCCTCATACTTTTGGCAGCCCAACAGGGATATGAGTAACTTAATATTATCCGTTGAAAATGGCAGACAATGCTGTGTCATTCGCAGGAAAGTATTTTTCTCTGTGCACAAAAAGAGAACAATTGTTTTTTACATTTAAATGCGCCAAAATGTCCTGCATGTCTTGTTCTTGGTATGTTGGGCCAATATATCTGAGTGAACAGGTGCAATAAATGTAGTCCTGGGGTCTCCCTGACCTACAGATAATGCGAAGCAGCACAGCTGCATTAGATGAATATTTGAGTCATAGACTATGTAGGAACATGCAGCTCATTTGAAACGTATCCAGGAGAGCCTGGGTTCACAATCACAGACTCTAGAGGCTCCACAGTTTAGTTGCCCCTACAATGAGACCAGTTGAGCTATCTCCACCATAATGGTACGCGTTTGAACCAATGTGTAATATCCTCCAGGTAACTGAACTTCAAAACACGCTGGCCAGACCTCTGAGGAGTGGCATATTAAGAAGGCAGGACTCCTAGGGAAGAATAAAAGATGCACGAACGTTTTATTGTTCCAGGAATCGGTATTAGAAAACTAAGCTAGGTTTGACGAAAAATGGAGCTGAATATTAAATTACTTTCAATTGAGGGCTAAAGGGGAGTGTTGGGTCTCTTCTCCAGGACTCAGACCTTCTATTGGCTTTAAAATAAGACTCTATGGGACTGATTTAGAGTTTGGCAGCCAGTGAACTCTGTCACAAATGCAACAGAGCAACCTGTCCACCAAACTCTATGTCTGCCCACCTCATTTAAAGATGGATGGACTATAAGCTTTCAGTCAGCGAAGCTCATGTTGGCTCCGTCGATGCAAAGCTCACTCCAGTGGCCCAGTGGAGTTGGGGCAGCCATTGTAAAGTAAATCACACTGCCCACTCTATTTAGATCAGGCAGTATGAGGTTTCTTTCTGTATTTCAGTGCCAGGAAAATGATGGCAGTAACCCGTCCGATCCCATAAGAATACTCCCAAGGTGCGATTTTGTTCCTGAAAAAAAAAGTTACAACTTTGGTGAATGGCCATCAAAACCGATGGTGGCTGTCAACCAAGAAATTAGATATAGTTGATAATAGTGAGGAGGCTTGCCGACTGAGTTGTGGTGTGGCCTGGGTGCGGCAGATAAAGATGCATATCTGAATTGCCTGCTGATGGCGAATTATCACTTACATATGTTTGCTAGTCTGTGAATAATTGTAGGGTCAGAGTTGTGTGAGCTCCTCAGAGCATCATTTTGGAGAATCTTAACATTTTCAGGGACTTTAAAGTCTCAGACCAAAATATTTTATGCCATATTTGTTCGATGCACCCTAATAGCTAGATGCTCGACGGAAGGCGCTTTGTCACTGGTGTGATATATTGTGGTAAGGACTTGTGTAATTTGTTTAGCAGAAAGCGAGAATTTCTGACAATGTGGGTCCTAGTTTGAAATTCCTCACTGAAACCCTTTCTCTCCCTTCACCCTTCACTGCTCTCCACCTACAGCATGAAAAACCAGAGTTGAAAAGCTACATGTCCACTGAACCCTTGGTAGTTGCAGTGCACTCCAACCTCATTTAAGCTTTTCGCAGGAGACAAGCCTTTCAGGGAGGTTCTTAGGCATGCTTAGCCCGTTTAGTCTCTGTTAGCTGGGTAAGGCCAGATGGCCAATCATTCTCCCTTCTGCAGTTTTTGCAGACTAGCTCTTGACCTTCTACTTTGATTATAGTTCTCTCCAATGTCCTCTGGCTGAAACATCACAGTGCTCATGTGTGTTCTTTTTCATTTTTAGTGACAGTGGGTGTGGAAGATGTGGCACACATGATGTATACACTAAATGACTGTCAAAATGTTGGAAGCACATTTTGGACTCAGAATTAAATGCTTGGATGCCACAAATTATTTGGCATGCCAAAGACTGGAAACGATGGGGGAACTTTAAGGAACTTGGCTTGCACATATCAATTTAGAGAATTCAGCGAGTCGTCCATTCGAGACCAACTGTTATGATGCACTGATAATCTAAGATAAAGAAGAAAATATTACCTAAAAATCAAATTAACTTAAGCTGTTGCAATACTTAGAAGTGTAAAGTGCACCGAATGGTGTGTGAAAGAGATGAAGAGAGATGGTTGCGTATATTATTAAGTAAATAGGTGAGATAAAGTAGGAAAAAGGTGGTAAATAAATGGGGTGTGTTAAAAAAACTGTTAATGGCAACAGACTCGGATGATTTAAGTGTGGGTGAATGTTTTGGACATCTGTGGATTTGTGTTGTGTGCAATGAAAGGGCACTATGCCATGGTGTGCAGAACAGAGAAGACCCAACATGCAGAGCAGTGATACGTGAAGAGGTTTGTATTGCAAGTAAGCAAGTGAGCAGTTGCTGTGGAAGACCTGGACATTCCTGAATGTGAAGTGGTGGTGGATGAGAAGAAAAGTATGGTGGTATTAATTAAGATTATAGATTATTGGCCTTGTATGCCCTTGTCAGTGACATGACGTTTGAGAGGAGAAGGAGTTAAAGGACCCAGTGTGAGAATTAGAGGAATCCAACATAAATCTGTAAAGTTAAAGAAAATGAAGATTGACTTAGTTGCTATGTTACGCATTAAAATTGTTCCCATGGGAGATGTACTGTTAGGAAGGTATGTGTGGCTAAGATGGGAGACAGGCTAGATGCATTAACATGATTTAGCAATAACTCTAGATCCCCGTGCAAACGATCAAGCAAGATTGGTTTCACATTCTCCAGAGGGAGGAAAATATTTGTGAACCAGATTCCCATGATGTTCAGTAAAAGTCTTGGCTTACTCTAATAATTTGAACATAAAATTACAATAAAGAAAGATGCCAAACCAGTAATGCCCAAGTGCTGACATGTCCTGAATTTGTTGAAGGAACCTTTGGAGAAGGACCTTCAATTGTTGATGAAAGCAAATGTGATTGAGTTAGTCGAAGTATCAGAATGGTTGCCATGAGTTGTTTCGACAAGCGAGGAACTGAGTAAGAGTTTGATATTGTGGGTCAATTTGAGAGACCCAGAAAAGAACATACTTGTAGTGATCATCCCTGAGGTACATATTTCAGAGGATAGCTGGCACTCTTCCTTTATGGACCCATACGCTAATAACAGCCTTATCATTCTTGAGCTTTACTGGTTGAAAGAGCATGTGCAACCACTTGCACTAAAAAGTGCCATACTCACACATCAGCATACCACAGCAAAGACCCCACCCACCTCGGTTATTCTACACTGGGACTTAGGATTTGAAACTTTAGTGGAAGCCCAGCAGCGGCCAGAACAATATATACCGTGATCACTGCTGGGGGAGAGGCAGGGAGCACATCACAGTGTCTCGGCTATTTGTTCACTGCAACCCTACCCACCAGCGCACTCCATATGTCACTGCATCATTACGTTTGGATGCAGCTGGGCATCTTAAGAGTAGAGAAACCCAAGGGGTCATGATGCATTGTACTAGCCCACCTGCTGCTGGCATGATGCGCTAATACTGTGTTTTTCATCTGCGGACAGCTTAGCAAGTATTGAAGTTTGTGATGCTACAATATGAGGCAGTGAAGGAGATGGAAGTAACAGGGATGGTTTTGTGTGCGGCATTGGTCAATAATTATGCACCTCCATTAAAATTCAAGTGAGAGTGTGGACAATGGTTCGGAGGGTTCTCAGGGCAGTCATGGATAACCACGCTCCAAGTGTGACAGTTGAAGCCTTTAGTTTCTGATGCCCTAGGACTACATTACCGTTTCACCCAAGTAGAGCGCCTAGTACACCTTTTTAGAACCTTCACCTTCAGGGTAGGAAGGTAGAACAGTGCTGTACTTATTTTGGGTGGAGGTACGGGTTAGAAACTCAGAATTCTGCAAAGCACACTTCAGTACTTTTCATATACTTTATATTTACACACAAGTAAACACTTAACTTACAATTACAAATGTACATAATGAAAACCAGAACTCTTTAGGCCTTCCTGAACCAGATATTTTTGCAAGACGGTTTCTCAATATAAAACAAACTCTTTGCTATGATGTTTGTGACAATACACTAGAGGATGGCGCTTTATGTTGGAAACTCTCTGCTGGACACTATAGTAAGGGACTTTACTCTACGAACACTTTGACAGGTTTCCTAGTGTAAAAACTCTTATCCTGGTATTTGTAAAAGAGAGCACAGTGTTAAACATCTTTCTATTTTATTTATTAGAGTTCACAACGTAGACCCCTCCCTAATATAGTTTTCATCGGGTTACACCATGGAAATACTCCTCTTGCCAAGTCAGATTTAACAACATCTCCATCGGTTAGAAACAATAGAACAATTTCATATGTAGACAGCTAACACAAAGGCCACCAATCACATGCTCATACAGCAGATCAACAAATGTATTGAGCCAGTGTCCCCAGCCCCTCACACATCCACAGCACCTTTTAGGTCTGGCTTGACAGCACGGCCGTTGCTAGTCCTTAGGTGATCAACAGAAAAGGGTTTTAAGAAGCACTGCTGAGGGAAGATGTTGAGTACAGGTTTTGATTGGGAAGAATTGGTTCGCTTGATGTGAAAAAGAGTTCTTTGAATGCACTTTTTGATTCATGGAAAAGCTTATGCTTAATACAGCAGGACCGATTTGGTTATGTAACAACCCAGTGATCAAGGTTGTAAGTCACCACAAAGGCAGTAGGCCTGACGTATTCATTGTGAAAAGAATATGTTAAAACCAATAGGCCGTTAAGGGTGAATTGTCATTTCACTGTGTTAAATCTTATAGACCGATATTTTGCTTCATGGAATACCATGGATTGCTATAGTAGGCAAAAAATGTTTGTGTTGGTTATCCCCTGTGACATATCGTCAGGGTAGAAGATTTGGACATTAGATTCCTTATTTTGACATTTTAGGAAGTGTTGTCTGCTTTTTTTGCCAACTGTAATTTTGTACATATTTGTAATATTGACCATATGCAGATAATTACTTCAGAGCTCCCAAGTTTCCCAGGTCCATGCAAGATGTGCTGCTCCAGTCCAGGTTTTTTTCTTTGAATTCTGGGACTTGTAGTATTGTTTTATGTCTCAGAATTCAAAGTAAGAACCTGGACTGGAGAAGCACATCACACTCTTACCTTGGAAACTTGGCAGGGCTGTTGCCTTTTGAGAAAGCATAGGTGAAATATAGTTGACCTGTTATTAGTAAAAAACCAGTAATAACGGCTATAGGCCTGATTAGCGCACTGGAAAAAGCTATGCCTAGGACGATAAGATCTGTATTAAGAAAATGTAGAACAAACGCAGCAAGTCTGACTCATGTTTTGTGAAACTCATATGCTGAAGCCAATAGGCCTTTAAAGGTAGATTATTTTACACTGTGTTATGACCCATAGATGGGTATTGCAATACACGGATTCTCACAGATTACTGTAGTAGGAAGGGTTTCGGTGTTTTTTTAAACCCTACTTCTTAGGAGATGCACTTTGATAATCCTTATTGATCCTTTTTAAACCCACTTAGGAGGGTTGAGTTTTGCCATCTGTAACTATATATATATATATATACACATTTTGTTTACTGAGACTTGCCCTGTGAGAAACTGTATGCAGAATTCAGTTGGCTTGGGGGAAGGTCCTTGGGACAGCTGCCTCCTTGCCGTCTGGTTGCCCCCCCTCCCCACCTGGCCTCCAGAACCCAGTTCTGTTCTTCAGCACCACTGCTGAGAGCACTTCCACCCAGCACCTTTCGCACCCTTGGTCACTGCCATTTGCTGTTATCTTCATGTTTTGTGGTTTCCTCCGTGCCCACTCTGCTCTTTTCCTCTGTGTGCTCTGTTGCTCTGTCACTGCCTTCAGCTGTTGTCTCCCTTTTTTGTGGGTTTCCTCCAAACCCACCCTGCTCTTTTCCTATGTGTGCTCTGTTGCTCTATCTTAGTGCTGGGTAGCAGTTTTTGTTTCCTTGTACTTTTCTCCCATGTGCTTTTCTCTCTGTTGCTCACTACTCTCTCCCCGCTTCACCCTGCTCCTTCCCTCTCTTTTTTCCCACCTGCCGCCAGCCTGCCCACCACCACCTTGCGCCCCTCCCACCCTAGGACCTACTTAATGGAGGCAGCAGCGCAGCTGGTTTGCCACTGGCACAACAAAGGCAAGTCCATCTGCGCTCGGACCGTGCCCTGTACCAGGAACCCTAGTTTGTCCTACCATCCTCAGATACTCAGCCTCCGAACTGTAGGACATGGCCCCCAGGACTTGAGACAACAACTGCTGCTGCGAGACCCCCCAGATCACTGTAGGACCTTTCGCCTGCCACCAATGGCATTCACCTGCAACACCAAAACTACACCGCCGACCATTCATTGCGAAAAACAACTTCATTGCCTGCTTATCAATGTAAGATCCCTCTGCAAACATGCCACGGAGGTCTGGGATACCATAACCACTCTCCAACCTGACCTGATGTTCATCACAGAACCTGATGTTCATCACAGAAACCTGGCTTATCCCCGCATCAGCTCCAGGCATCACCTGCACAACCCCTCAAAACTACAAACGTATCCATCTCAAAACTACAAACGTATCCACAGAGACCGCCACAACAAACACTGAGGAGACATTGCCATCAGCCACAAGGACGGCCTCCTGTGCACCACCGCTGAGGACGATATGTCCTCATCATGGAACACCTTAACTTCCAAACCGATGCCAAAACCACCATCAGAGGAACCCTCACATACAGACCCGCTTGGCCCCCACCCCACCTTCTGCAATACGATCAATGATTTCATCTCCTCCCTTGCCATCGACTCCAGACACAACGTCTTCCTGGGGGACCTCAATTTCCATCTCGCCAACCCAAACGACTGCTACTCCACCAACCCCCTGGATAACCTTAACAATATTGGATTCAAGCAACTGGTCACCAGCACTACTTAGGTCACCCCCTGGTCCCCATTTGTGCTACCAGCTATAGGATTAAATTCTCCCACACGATGGAGCTAACATGGACCGACCACCACATCATACATTTCAATTTCACAAGCACACCTGAACCCTTCTCCACACTGCCCGCCCTCCCACACCGTAACTGGAGAAAAATCACTGAGACCCAATGGACCGCTGCCCTCAATACCAGCAGACCCAACCCCACCGCAGCATCAAGCAAGACGCCTGCAACTTCTCCGACTGGATCAACAACTGCACCGATGAAATTGCCCCACAAGAAATTCCAACACCAGAAGAATCCATCAAGGCTGCCAGGTGGTTCAGTGAACTGAAGAGAGAATGCAAACGACTAGAAAAACGATGGCGCACTAGCAAAAAACCATCAGACCGCACCACCTTCAAAGCTGCCCTCAACAATTATCATTACCACCTTAGGGAAGCAAAAAGGAATGCCCTGATGAACCGCATTGAGAAGAGCATCGACTATGCCAAGGAGCTTTTCGGCATACTGAGAGAGTTCTCCTGCCCTGCAGCCGTGGAGAACACAATCCAGCCCTCCCAGTCCTTCTGTGATTCTCTGACAGACTATTTCCATGACAAAATAGGTGCCATCTACAGCAGCTTTACCCATCAAACCACCAGCCTCGACCACCTTCTAACCCCGACTGACGTAGGAAACCTCTGCCATCATGAGCACAGGCCACTCCGGATCACCCAGCGACCAATGCCCCCACTACATCTTCAACCTGGGACAGAGTGAGATCAGTAGCACCCTCACCCCCTTTCTCAGTGCCCCCATCACAGCGGCCACCATTCCCGACGTCTGAAAACCAGCAGAGGTAAAATCACTCCTAAAACAAAGTCCTCCAACTCCAGCAAACTAAAGAACTGCCACCTAATCTTGCTGCTACCCTTCGCCGCCAAACTCCTAGAAAGACCCATCAACTCACAGTTCTCCCAACACCTAAAAAAACATAATTTACTGGATGCCACCCAAGCAGGTTTCCGTGCCAACCACAGTACGAGACCGCCCTTATCACTGCAACAGGTGACATCAGAGCCCTCCTCGACCGCAGAGAGAAAACAGCCCTAATCCTCCTTGACCTCTCAGCAGCTTTCAACACCATCTTCCACCACACCCTCATCACCAGTGTGCATCACCTAGGAATCCGGAGCAGAGTCCTCAAACGGATCCTCTCACCTTCCTCACAGGATGTACCCAAAGAGTTTGCCCACCTCCCTATACCTCAGAACCCAAGAAGATCATCTGCGGTGTCCCTCATGGGTCCTCTCTCAGCCCACACTTTACAACACCTACATGACACCATTGGCAGACATCGTACACAGCCATGGACTCAACATCATCTCATACGTCAATGACGTGCAACTCATCTTCTCACTCTCTTAAGACCACGCCACCCCAAGAGCCAACCTCAGCAACACCATGAAAAATGTTGCACAGTGAATGAGATCCAACTTTCTGAAACTGAGGACAGACAAGACAAAGGTGATCATTTTCAGAAATGCTGCCTCCCCCTGGGATGACACCTGTTGGCCTGTCACTCTCGTGCAAGCCCCAACGCCGATGGACCACACCCGCAACCTCAGCATCATCAACACCGTATTCACCTTCAAGCATCAGATAAACACAGTTTCTACCACCTGCTTTCCCCTCCTCCGCATGCTATGAAAGATTTTCAGATGGACCATGTAGATGCCAGAAGAACAGTTACCCAGGCCCTCATTACCAGCAGACTGGACTACGGAAACACTTTCTACATCGGAGTTACCACCCAACTCCTCAACTGCCTTCAAACTATATAGAACCCATCCTAGATCTTCCCAGATGCAACAGCATCACCCCACGCCTCAGAAACCTACACTGGTTCCCTTGCAAAACAGATGCAAATTCAAGGTCAAGACCCTCGCCTTCAAAGCCCTCCACAACATCGGACCCAAACACATCAACCACTGTCTGAATTTCGACCAACCCACCAGAGAACTCCTGTCAAACTCCCTTGCACATGTCCCATGAGTCCGCCGAAGACACAGCGGAGGCTGTCCCTTTTCATACCTCGCCACCAAGACCTGGAACGACCTCGCCTTGCAAACCACTCCCTCCTGCTCCGATTTCAGGAAGAAGCTCAGGACCTGGCTCTTCGTTGACGAGAGACCACCAGCACGGAACGGCAGCCCCCAGCACCTGGATATCCCGCTGGATTGTAAAGCCATGCTATACAAATATCAGTTGATTGATTGGGTTGGGTATGGTGAAAAAACAATAATAAAGGCCTGATTGGTTCATTGGGAAATTTTATATCAGAGTCTATAGGTCTCATGTGTTATTTAGGAAAAGTTACAACACATAGTAGGCCTGACCAATTTATTGTGAAAATAGTTTGTTAAAGCTAAGACCAGTTAAGAGTGGATGTCTATGTTAGGTAAAGCCTTTAAGCAGGTATTTTGTTACATGGAATCTCACAAATTACTGTAGTAGAAAAGGATTTGGGTGTTGATTACTTCCGTAGACATATCCTGGCGGTTGAGGAGTGCACTGTGATGCTCCTTACTAGACACTTTTAGGAAACCCTAACAGATATACACGTCTCCCAGGCTCTTGTAATAAAAAAAAAAACATAAATAACTCTACATACACTGAAGATCTTTAGGTCAACACCTTTCTGTCTCCTAGATTGTAATTCACATTCTAATTCTTCTTGTGAAAGCATATTGCATAGGTCAGTGAGGTAGCTCGTTCCTACCACCGCATTTCTCGCGATCACGTGCACATCCACTTGAATCAGCGCTCTTCTGTGCCTTGGTTCATGGACAAGACATTTTGGTTTCCATTATTTCCTTTTCTACCTTCCCTTTTCATTTCTGTCCTTCTTTTTCTTTCAGAGTGTCTTTTAACTCCTAGCAGGTTGCTCGCTTTACTTTGATTCTTTTAATTTATCTTGCATCTGCTTGTTGAGTTCGCACCTATTTTATTGCAGATGGTTATGTGAGTTAACGAAAGAATGAGTCAGTGGGAGAATGAATAGATTAAGGGGCAAGCATTGGTTACACTGGGCAGTGGTTCCCAAACTGGGAGCTGCCGTTCCCTGGTGCGCCATCAAAACTAGCCAGGGGGCGCTGCACACAGTTTGGGAACCACTGAGCTATTTCCAGTTCGGACACAATAAAACTACAGCCAGTGGTTCCCAAACTGTATGCGGCACCCCTGGCTAGTTTTGATGGCGCACCAGGGAGCCGCGGCTCCAGTGTAAATGTGTTACCTATTGAGTGCATTTTCTCATCAGTGACTGAAGGGTTACTTTCAGTGGAAACCAGATCTATTGGGACTGACAGTGCTTGTCAATTCTTTTTGTTTGTGGTTACATGAGCTCTTGCAAACGGCTACAGATCTCCCTAGCGAAACCTAAAAAGATACATGTATCGTCAACCTCTTTCTTATGTATGGCCTAGATGCAGCTTTAGCGCCAGGCTCTTGTTTTTACAGAAAATGTATATTAAAAATACATACAAATATATAGAAATGCTTTTGATAATTTCTGTTCATCCATTTGTGTTTTCGAATGTCTTTCGCATTTTGCTTCTGTCTACCAAAGCTGTGAGTCAACCCACATTATACATTGCCTGTCTAGCGTTCTGATGCTTTGTTTTTTGTTTGATTACATGGGCGCAACCTCTTGAAAAAGAATATAGTTCAGCGTCAGTGCAAGTGTGCCTGGCTGTTCGCCACTCTTGTTTTTATTCATTTGACAATGTTTTTTCGCATATTATATAGGTTTGAAAAAAATTAAATAAAAACAGTTGCACTCTTGCTGCTTGCTTTTCTTCCTCTGTGCTCCCCGTGATTCCAGGCTCAAGTAAGGCATTATCAAATGCCCCTTTCATAGGCTATTTGTCTTAAAGAACATATTATTTGCAGTTGTTTGACTTTTTTTACTGAATCATCTGCCTTCTTAGTGCATTAGGCTGTGAAATCCACGAGTTCAGAAAGGATCTGTAAACGTTGCAACAGCACCGTCTGCTGGATAATGTGTGTTTAACAGGTACACTGCAACATTTAGACAATGGCCCATATTTATACTCGGTTTGCGCTGAATTAGCGTCATTTCTTTTTTACGCTAATTCAGCGCAAACCTAACTCCATATTTATACTTTGACACTAGACACGTCTAGCGCCAAAGTAATGGAGTTAACGTTGTTTTCTGGACGTGAAAACCTACCTTGCGTCAATACAAGGTCGTTCCTGTCCAGAAAAGGACGATTTGGCCTTAGCGCCTTATTTATCCCCCTGTGCTAAAATCCAGCACGGGGGATGGGAGCCTTAAATAATGGTGCTAGCTTGCTTAGCACCGTTATTTAATGCCTGGGTATGGGCAGGCGTTAGGGGACCTGTAAGCGTATTTCCATGGTGAGAGACCATGGTCAGAAACCATGGAAAGAGCCCACAGGTGCCCTTCCCTGGCCCTAGGGACACCCCCACCCCCACCAGAGGGACACAAAAGGATGGGGGACCCATCCCAGGTAAGTCCCGGTAAGTATATATAAATATATATTTCTTTTTCCACACCCGGGGGCCCTGACTTGGGGCCCCCTGCATGGCGTGGGCCCCAATGGCCATGCCCAGGGGACATTCATTCCCTGGACATGGCCACTGGGGTGGTGGGCATGGCTCCTGTCTTTATTAAGACAGGAGCCATGTCCACCATGTCCATGGGGGTTGTGCGCCAGAAAATTGAGCTACACTGCTTAGAGGCATTTTTTTGCCTCTAAACAATGTAGCGCCATAATTCGGCACACACGCTCCGGTTTCCCCTACGCCTCCCCCACTGTTTGCGTCCCTTACAAGGACTCTAACAGGGCATTAGCGCCGGCTAGCGCCATTCCATAAAGATGGCGGCCAGGCGGCGTCTTGGGATGGTGCTAGCCAGTGCTATACTTTTTCACGCAAAACTGCACTAACGCAGTTGTGCGTGAAAAAGTATAAGTCTGGGCCCATGTGCGGAAAAACTGCATTCCGGTAGGGTGTTGGCCATCATAAACTTAAGGCATTCTTTGCTATTGAAAAATCCACCAATATGACATATGCATAGCAGCCAGGTTTTCAGATTGCTTATCTGTGACATTTTCATAATTGCAGTGCAACTATGAGTGGCATTCAACGACCATGTGCAACACTTTCTTGAGAGCAAAATCAAGCAATGAAGACGAGGGAAACATAAATATCAGAAATTACACCCACGCTCTCCTCTAAAAATAAACTAAATAAGATAAGTAACACAGCTGTGTGCAGACTGCAGACAAACTAGTGACTGCAGTGCAGAGCTCAGCAGCTGTAACTCTACTCAGTACAGGCTGAATGATGACGTGTTCCTCTAAATTAATAAATTCAATTTAGGTTTGATGAGTGACACTTGCTCTGTGTCAGCAAGCGCCATGGCGCTGGGCGGTCAGGCCAGCCACGATTTTTCCCGGGCACTGCTACAGTCTATTTCAATTGCTCAGTCAGTGTGGTGCTAATTATCAGCACTGCAGCTTGCTGAAGAGATGCTATAAATGCATGACAATGATGTGCAGTGATGTGGACTACCACACAAAAATACGTTAGTCTAACCTGCGACGCAGGGTACTAGGCAGGGCTGCTGATGCCCCAGCTACTCCATATTACATTCCTATATGGCCTATGCTTAGGGGGTTATCATCAAAGGCACCACTTTCAATATTACTAGTTAAGGTTTAGTTTATTTAGCAAAGACAAATTAATGCTTCTCAATTAAATATTGTCTAAGGACCTCATATGAACCAGGGAAGGAAATGTGGCCTTCTTTTTATTTCTGAGCAGCGAACAACTCAATCCGTATTGCCCTTTTGGTGTCTTCTGAGGAGCCAGGCAGAGGGACAACTTAGACCCACTTGGCAACAAATTGACATTTATAATGCCAGCCTCCAATTGCAACTCCCTCTGTATTTTTAAAAATCATGGTGATCTCTTATCCACTTTCTTGATTTCCTTTTTTTCGCCAAGAGGTATAACTTTTACCTCCCCATCTCCCTAAGTCTTGTGAAAATTCTGTCACTGATCATGCTTTCACTACTCCAGTTGTTCCTTACACTTATCCTTCCTCTTTCTTGCACCACATGTGGTCCAGGACTGTGTTACTCTTGAACCTCACATTTAATCTCTTTACATAAAGAATGATAAATGCAGTGGTGGCTGGTGACATTTGAAAGTAGTGGGACGTAAAAGTTCGGTATGACTTTTATGTAGCGAGTGAAGCTAGCAAGCCTAATGGACTAACATGGAGTCCAGGGTGGGTCCTCCTCCCAAGAACAAATTAAAAAAAGGTGAACAAATGGTGCATTTGAAAGCAAATACATTTAGTGAGAAAGCAAGGTTTATAAAGCAGTGCGAATGTATAGCCTTGAAATATTAAACACTTTAAAAACTGCCCCATATCGTACTATAATAATAAGTTTAACAGTTATTTTAATGTGAAAATTGTACAGCGTGACAACTTCAGGCCCTTTAAAGTGCGTGCTTGCCCAGTGTCTTGCACTGCATGCTGCATCAACTTTGGAAGAAAATGTTCTAACCAGGTGTCAGGAAGCACCCACCACTGCTGGCTGAAATCAGTCATACAGAAATATGTGCAGACTGGTCTTTAAGTGGGATGAAAAAAGTGAGGGTTCTCTAAAAGGGACTTGTAAAAGAAAAATTTCAGTGATTCTCTTAGTGTGCCGCCGACCTGTATTTTGGATTCTCTCTGAGATGTTATTGCATCCAAAAATATAACACAACTGACCTACACCTAAAATGTGACAGTCCTATTGGTTTTGTCAATGATTGTTATCGGTTTAAGATAAATGAGTAACAACAATGATTTCTTATAAATAATTAACATTGTAAATGTTTAAATTCTGAAATTGTGAGACTATGAATTGAGGCCTTTGGAAGGAATATGGCCTTCAGTTATGTGTGCTTTATGTTAGATATGTATGCCCTTTATCTCTGCACCTCATCCATTTGCACGTTTTCAACCTCCTTTCTTTCATGTTTAGCACCCTCTTTTTACTCTCGCCTTAGTGCACTTCCTTGCATCTTCCTCATTTTACCACCCCAAACATACACTGCGCTCATTCACATTTAAGCACTTTATTTCCTTTTGCTTTTGCCTTCTAAATATTTTGACCTCTTTGCACAACCTTCGCACAGATTTACACTGAATTTCAGTTGTAACTGGAATACATGACCCATGTTCTGTGTGCTCTGCAGAGGTGCCAGCACACTGACAGGCACTGTGCTTTGCCGGCTTCAGCCTCAGTGCCAGCACGCACAATCAAAGCCCCTCATAAACACCTGTGAAAGTATGCACTCTACACTATGCACTATACAAAAGTAATGAGATGCACGAAAAAAATACAGAAACACAGCATGATGAAACAGCTGTCTTGGGAAATGCAACGTTAAGTAAAACATGAAAAAAGAGAGGAACAAAATCACTGACATACATTACCC
Source organism: Pleurodeles waltl (assembly GCF_031143425.1). Lineage (NCBI taxonomy): Eukaryota > Metazoa > Chordata > Amphibia > Caudata > Salamandridae > Pleurodeles > Pleurodeles waltl. Next base: position 808,005,733 of record NC_090448.1, on the reverse strand, counting down.
TAACATTTTTAACATTCATTGTTTGCAAATCAGTCCATGTTTTTGGCATTAATGTTAAGGGCATGAAGATAAGGCCAGTTTTATTGGCATGCAGCAGATAAATGTCTTTCCTTTAAGCATGTATTTCTCACCAGTGATCTGCAGACAGGGGGTGTCAGAGTGGGGGAGGGTTAAAGTGAAAGGGGTCTCAGCACAATATAAATAACACAAGATAAGCATTATAACACTCACCATTACCGAGGACAAGGCACTAAACCAGATGTGCTTGCATTCACTCCTATTGTGTGGCAGATGGGGAAAGTGTGGGAACTATGCCTGTGAATGATGAATGCATGCTCTCACACAGGGAGGAAGACTCCAACGCCTGAAACCATGACACTAAAAGCGTCACTGGCCTACAGTGGATACCACCATAGACCACAATGGAAATGAAGGGCTTTATAGCAGTCAACCCTGCATCATGCATCACAGTGTAGAAAGTTGATTTACTGCTTGGCTTCTGTCCTTTGCCTCAGAGAGAGACGGGGCAGGCAGCCTGGGAAGACAGCCTAGAGTTAAATACTGATACCATTGTATCTCTAATTTTAAAAAAAAATTTTTATGTAGGTGTGCTGTAATTTCAGAGGGGTGCAGCCCCTTAGCCCTAAAGGAGAAACTGCCGCTGGATAAATGAGATCTAGAGCGCGATTCCAAACACATGCTATACCGTAACTGACCTTGTGATATAGGCTTCTCTAGATCTCTAGAAGGTGGCACTAGATCACAAAAATGTTTTTTCCACAAACCACATCACGCAACTTTAAAATTGCCAATTTGTTTATGCGGGGCCCATTGTAGACAATTTAAATTGAAAACATTTTTATTTCAGTTAAAAAAGTAAACATTTGTACTTGTGCATTCAACTCATTAAGGGGTCTGTTAGAATAGATGGGTGGCATTGACATGTCCTAATAGAAAATTGTATTTATCATATAGCAGCAATAAACCTTTAAATGAGCACCCCTTAGATTACTTTTTGAAAGGGGGAACTTACGTCCCTGTATGGCATGCTGCCTGAAGGTTTTATGGGGCTTGAACAGCAGGCTAACTTGTGACTCTGAAATTAATTGTGTGACTAGGTGACCCAAAATGTAAACTTTTGATGCATGTGATCTGGCTGGGAAGTTAGTTTTAGTAGCTTGGGCCGGTAACAGAGACAACTGTGCCACAAACTCTACCTGGCCGGAGTGTGTATAGGAATGAGTGAGTGAATAATCTGATTATTATTTTAGCCCGCAGGCACTTTGGTGCTGATGAAACAAAACCCACTTCAAGGGAGTGGTAACAAACAGGGCAGTCGGAAGAGATGATGTTCAAAACAACAAAAGAAACAAAAGTATTAAATATTTTTTTTTTTTAAATGGTTATGAAGAGAGAAGATATATGGTCACTTTGCGTCTCTTTGATGGGGAATGCAAGGGCCTCCATCTTTTGGACATGTAACAGCTGAAGTGACTCAAAGTGAAGGGATTGAGCAGGTCTGCAGTGAGAAAAGCAGGCCACAAGTGTACTCGATCTAGATCATAGTGTGCTTCGTGCACCAGACAATAAACCTTGATCCTTAGGTTCACATGTAATCCGCGTGGCGAGCTAACTTGTTCATTGGGCAGAGGTTTTTGGTTGACTAGAGTATGGATTCATTTGTGAGGAGCAATGTTGTGGAGTGTTCTATGATTCTATGAGAGTACCTTTAAGAAGACTTCCTCCCCTCTCACTCCCTCCCCACAAAACTGCTCTTTAGGCGCGAAAGAAGGCTTTTAGCCTCCCACATGACTCCAGAATCCCAACTGCAGCAACAGTTGTACCCACTGTGAGACAACCTACTCTGGTGGTTTGTCTATTATAATCGTAACTGTAGGTACATCAGGATAGCTTGCATCTGACCAATTGGGCCCTTGAAGTCTGTAACGAAATGTGCTCAGTAGGAACAGCGTTTATAAAATAGGAAATATTAAACATTTCAAGTGTATGTATCCCTAACTATAAATGCACTAGCTTAAATCACATTACACCTTTTAGCAATATATAAAAGTTGTTTCATTGAGTTTTTATGTGTAGTAATTTATTCCATGCCATGGGAAGTGTCTTGAATTTGTGCACAATAGACAACCCCCCAGGAGATGCAGTCAGCCCTTTTTAAAGCAAGGAAGAAAGCCAAAGAGCTGACAAGACCACGTCGGGGTTCTAAAAGACAGGGTAGGCAGGGAAAGGCTTGTCCTTTCCCCACAGGTTCCCTCAGGGGAGGCTGGGTTTCAGATAGTCATACAGTACGACGCTCTGGCTCAAAGCATTTGAGTTGGCTACTGCGTTAGTGTATTGGTACTTCAGGAAGATTCGCAGTGTATTCAAGGACCTTGAATAAAACCCACTACGCCACGAGCCACCAGGCAACATTCCAGACTTGATTGAGCCCAGTGGCACCTTTTGGTAATAAACACACAAGCTTTATGATTTTACTTCTCATGAAGATTCCCAATTCAGGTTCATGATAGTACTGTTGGATCAGCCCCATTCAGATGTCTTCCAGTGAAAACGTCAAGTTTCATCACGGGAGCTTTGTTAATATTTATAACCTCTAAAATGATATCTATTTTTGTTTAGTGGTCTTGCCACACTTTAAAAAGAGAAATATATATATTTTTTTAACTCTGCTTATCTGCAGCAAAATGTCAATCTGAAACTGTCTAATTGATGGTGCAGTCTCTCTGATAGACTTCTGGGGGTGTCGTGTTGGAATGACCCTCAGAAATGTCAGATAGAGTTGCAGAACCCATCTCTCTCTCCAAGCTCTTTGATTGTTTTGCATCCGTGTCATTCAGAGAGGAGGGTTTTTTTCTGAAACGCATTTAAGCCCTCATTACGAGTATGCCATAGATATCGCCTCAACAAATTCCATTGATTATAAGGTTTTTCCTAGAATGTGGAATAACTGCATAGGCCCGAGGATACCTAGTCTTTTTCTGGGTAGTTTACCCAAAGCTGGGGAGAGAGTTGCTGGCGTTTTCAGCCTGCTCTGAGCTTGTGTTTTTCCTGCTGGAGCATTGTTTGCTCTCTTCTCCTGTGCAGCCTTCCATGGCCTTTGCCCCTGCAGCAACAAAGATAGGTCAGTTATCTCCAGGCACTGAATTTCTGATGCATACTTATAACTGCAGATTCCTCACATGTAGAATATTCCCAGGTTTCCAGGCTGGACCTGGAAGATTTTTCAGATTAGTCCCTGTGCACTGGTAGCTCCACTTCAACCCCTCTGCCTGAAACTAATAATTCGAGCCGCATATACGCACAATCCAAGCATGCTGATGTCAGTTCCTTTATTTCCATGCCTCCGTACTCTGATGCGGAGCTAGCTCCTAACTTTTTCTCACCACTTGACAAGTGTTCTGCTAAGAAATTCTTTTCAGTGTGCTGGGGAACCTGTCCCCTCCAAAGACTACAAAGTTTAAACCTACGAGAGACTGTCCCAAACAGATGTCTGTGACAGATCCCCACACGATATGTCTGGTGTTTGGGTTTCGGCACCAACAACAAGTCATGTGAAGAGCATGTCCTCAGGCACCCAAAGGTAATTTGGGACGGCAAAGCCAAGATGTTCGTAGCTGAACACTGTAGAAAGTCATAAAAGACCAGTTCCCCGCTCGAAGTGGAGAGTGCTGACCAGTTCCCATTCTTAGGACCGCTCCATTGACAGGTCGTCTTTGTTTTCCAAGAGTAAGGGTAAGTCCCAAAAAAGTAAAAAAAAGTCCAAAGGGGCTTTGTCCCAGTCTTGCCACTGTCCTTCTGAGAAGTCAAGAGGAGGTGAAGATGCCCCTCAGTCTTGTTCCCTGCTCTATTCTCCGAGGAGCCAATTTCAAAACAGATGTACCCAAAATTTCCAGGCTTTTGGCGACGCCACAACACAACAGATAAAGGTTTTTAAGAAAGCCATATTGCTCCCTCATCCCTCCTCCAAGAAGCCAATTTCGCAACTGATCCCTGATGTACCCAAAATGTCCGGTCTGTTGGCAATGCCACAACACATTAAGAAAACTAAGGAAGCCATACGGAAAATCTTTGGCATCCTGCTGACTCCCTCTGCATGCCTTCCAACCCCAAGGATAGGTGAAATCCTCCATTCTTGTTACCATTGGCACTTCCACCCTCGTCTAACGCCAGTGCCTCTTGAACCCACTTCAGATTCAGATCTAACTCTGGAGCTGACTACATCCAGCACCACAATCCATGCCAAACGTGTTTCATTGTGTGTGTAAATAGACAGGTAGCCCTGCTTCTGACAACCTTGATTTTGATGCACTACCCTATGCTGGATAGTTTGAGGGTTCAGGCTTCCACTAGGAGGATCAATCCAAACTATTTTCCTATGACTCCTCCAGACAGGGAGTCGAAGAGACTAAAGGCATTCAAGAAACAAGTGTTCTGTACAACTAGCCATGCTTTTCGGTAAGTAAATGCTTACTGTGTGCTCCCACGTATTATGGGACTCGGCCACACAGAGATGTTGCCAGCTGACCCGGAAGAGTTCCCTGTCAACTTGGTGGAGACCATTCAGGATGTCCAGGACACAGCCATATATGTCATACAGCTGGGCCAGGACATGATCAACTGCTTAAGTAGAGCAGCCAACTAGAGTGGTGCTTGGGCGCCTTGAATAGATGAGACCTTTGGGCATTTTGGTTGATGTTCATAAATATCCCTTTTGACAGATATTGCTGTTTTGGCGAGAAGACTGACTCTGCCCAAGGCCTACCACCCCAACAACAGGCACCCTAGTCCTTTCGGCGTCAGGGTAAAGATTCTGCTAGAAAGCATAGAGGCCTGCATGGACAGCAAATCTCCCATATGACAGCAACCTCCAAGTCGCTTCAGTTTTCCCTTAGCAGGGCACAACAACCTTGTGGAAGGCACAATCATTACTTTTCTCCTTGGTGGCAGGCCCTAGCATCTTTCAGGTAGGTCCTGCAGATACTTCAACAGTACAATGCCTTGCCTTTCCTTTTTGATCCACCACCTCTTTCACCTAAATCAGAGCAGCTTTCAGAGGACCACTTGTCCATTTTGCTGAAGGAAGTTCAGGCTGTCTTGTTTAAAGGAGCCATACAGAGTCCTGGATCGGAAATCAGGACTAGGTGTTATTCCTGTAATTTTCTTGTGCTGAAAAAAGGACTAGATTTTTGACCTCTCAATTTCTTCATACAGAGGTACAAATTCAACATGCTCACTCTGTCCCAGATTCTATCTGTCTGATCCAGGAGACTGGATTGGTAGCACTAGAACTGCAAGGCACCTATTCCCATGCTCATGTCCTGCAGTTCCACAGATGCTACGTAAGGTGGGCCACAAGCTTTTCTGTTTGCTGTGCTGCCTTTTGGCCTCAATACTTATCAGTTGTTAACTCCGGTAATGGCGCTGGTTGCAGAATACCTTCCTAGTTGGGTGTACCAGTCTTCCCATACCGCAACGGCTGGCTACCTGTCATCAGAGCCAACTTGGATATGGTGCATTACCCTATTTTTTCTTTGGATTTTAGTCATAGAGGTTTGAACTATGATCCAGATGTTTCACCCTTGGTCCTGGTTCTCAGTGAGCTCTGAGGCTTCTTGGACTTTTGCATCCTGCTCATCATGACAGATGGCATATGCATGTCTCGCAGTGGGATTTGATGTCTCAGGGGGCCCAGCTCCAAAGGAACTTGTCAGATTAAATTCAGGTTTGTAGGAGACTACAAAAGAACTGCTGTGGTTACTGACTGCTCAACCGACATTGTATCAGCTGCAGACCCCTCTCCCCACCTCACCCAAGGTTGTAATGGATGCTTTGCTATTGGTTTGGGGAGGCCATCTGGAAGAGGCAGAGATCAGAGGACGCTGGTCTCCACCAGAGTCCGTCTCCACATTAATCTACTGGAGTTGTGGGCCATTCACTTTGCATTGAAAGCCTTCCTGCTATCTATCACAGAGAGGTTGGTTCAGGCCCTCCTGGACACCATCATTGCCTTGTGGAATTGCAACAAGCATGGCAGAGTGTAGTACTGTGTCCACAGCCAATAGGCATGGCGCCTCTAGAACTGGCTAGATCGTCAGGGCTTTCCCTGATTGTGCACCAGCTTGCAGGACTGCTAAATGCTGGGGTGGTCAAACTCAGCCGATGATGCATAGTAGATCACAAGTTGCAGTTACACCCAGAGGTGGAGCAGGGCATCCTCCAGCAATGTGGGGAATCTTGGCTCAATCTCTTTGCCACTCGTGAGAAGATGCAATGTCGACAATCTTGTGCTGTAGTTCCCAACAAGGCTTGTGTTTGGAGGTGTATTCCCCCTAGAGTGAAGCAAAGACTCCTGTTTGCCTTTCAGCTGCTAATTCTCCTGCCCCGAGTTCTGAAGAAGATCAGTAACAACTGACTGAAGTCTCCTGGTGGCTCTGGACTGGGCCAGTAAAGGTAGATAACCTGAAATTCTGGGCATGAGCATCTGTCCTTCGATCAGTCTTTGACTTCGGGAGGCTCTTATGTTGCAGCAGCAAGGCAGGGTCTTGCACCCAGGCTTGTACAATCTACACCTCCTTTTGTAGGGATTGACCAGTGCCAGTTGACTGCATTTGATCTTCGTCCCGTAGTAGTGCATGTCATCCTTGTGGCCAGGTATCCTTCTACAAAGTTTGTTTACGCCTAGCACTGGAACAAGTATGTGGCTTGGTGTGGCTCGTGTAATAAGGCCGTCTTCAGACCAAACTTTTGGACGTCCTATTAACTATTTTATCTTTGGCCGAGCAAAGACTTGCAGTGGGCATGGTTAAAGGTTATCTGTCTGCCCTTTCGGCCTTTTTGTGTTTACCAGACCAAAGTTCCTTGTTTAAGTCACCTGATGTGATGCTATTTTTCAACAATTGAATCCATGTTTACTCCTAAGCCGCTGCACAGCTGTCCTCTATGTTCAGATCCTGAAGACAGTCTTGGCAGTAGCATAAACTTAGCTCTGTTTGTCCAGCCACTCTACGCCCCATCTTTCCAGGCAAACTTGTGTTGAAGACTAGAGTGGCGTTTCTCTGTTTCATATCACACAGTCCCCCACACTTCGGATGTTCTTTACTCCGCCTCACCGCTGAAAAGAGGAGGAGAGGCCCCATCATTTGAATACTAGGAGAGCGCTGACTTTTTATATCTGTTGTACCATGATGATGTGGATGATCAGCTCTTTCTGGAATTGTCTGGGGTGAAGAAAGGCAAGGTAATGCAGAAGAGGACGTTACCCATTTGGATAGTCCTCTGAATTTAGGTCTGCTACACTTTGGCCAAATAACAGGCTCCAGAAGGATTGAGGGCCTATTTCACAATGGCCAAGGATGCTATCACAGCCGTGACACGTGGTGTGCAAGTTCTGGATATTTATCAGGCTCCTACACGAGCATCAGTGCACATGTTCACTGATGCCCATGTAGTGCCTCACCAGGTGGGACTGACAGGAAGGCCCTTTTGGACCTGAAGTCCTTAAGGACTTTTGGGTCTGAGTCATTTCACAGACCCACCACCAAGGGAGGTACTGTTTTGGTGTCTGTTATACTGGTGAAGAATGTGCAGTGAGAAGTATGTAACAGAAGAACAAGTTACGTACCTTCTAGTTAATACTCTATCAAACTACAGATTCCTCACCATCGTTGTGTCTCTCTGTTCTACAGAATTGACCTTTTGCCATTTATTAAGGTCCCAACTTACAGATTTGTACACTAGCACAAATAATTGATATTATGAGTTCCATGTCCAAGGGCATAGACTGTGTCAAGAAAGAAACTTGAGTTAGCCGCTTGGGTGGAGCTTATATGTGGCTCCAGCCATCACTTTCGGGGTGGGGTGTGGTTGACACGAAACAGTACAACACCACTTACCCACGTGTAGGGGCTATGCTCACCCATTTTCTGTATCCAGACTGCCACACGATTATGTGGAATCTTCAAGTAACTTGTTCAGCGGTTCTGGTGTTTCCATACACTCTGAATTGTGGGTTGCAGAATTCCACTCAAATTCTGCCACTTGTAATGGGAGCTTCTGAGTATTTTACTCAGACTTCATGTGGCCGTTGGTACTTAACTTTCTGTTCTTATCCTTCATCCTTTTGTATGGAATTTCCTGACAAATAAGGTACTTAGCCACAGTGTGATTGTCTGGAAGACAAACTAAGGAGAGAGCTTGTCCAGCTTTTCTTGGCGTATTCTCACCATGTGAAAGAAGATTTGACAGAAAGTGGGAGCAGGAAGACTGAAGAAGAAAGCTAACAGCAAAGATCAAGGCCTTTCTGACTTGCTTTGACAACCAAGGCACCAGGAGGTTTTGAATGAAAGAAAAAATGTGCTTTAAAATCATTTTTAACTCAAAGACAGAAGAAATGGTAAAACCAGCAAGATGATTGGTGTGCTAAATGAGATCAGTAGACATCTGTGTTTGCAAGTCACCACCTGAAATCCATGCTTAGTCAACTCAGTCTTCCATCCTTCCGAAGAGACAAAATTGAGTACCATTCACTAAGTGAGAACTAGTAACACCTATTTATTATACCACTTGGGGACCCTTGGTTCAAACATTAAATGTTTGCCGTCAGCTTTGATTTTTCTCTTTCTCCTTTTTAAAAGTAGTTATTGAACATTGTCAAAGCTAGTAGGCCTGATCTTAGCGAGCACGTATTTTTTTAAACATACACAATAAACATAACATATTTAAAAGTAATAAAAACATTTTTTAAAGTGCCATGGTCTCGCGGTGGCATGCATGGTATTAAATGAATGACCATCACAAAACAAATAAAACAAGAAATGAAAGCATAGCTTTTCTTACTAGTCTTGGCAGTGAAGTGGACTACCTTTTAGGCTGATGAGCATATGTCCACATGCAAAAATAAAACTTGCTGCCACTGACAGTGAAGTGGTCTGACCCTTTTCCACATGTATACTGTGGTGGGCGGAAGCAAACTGTGGATGATACTTAATCAGTTGTATTTCAGAATTGCCAGTTCATGAATATCATGCTAGAAAAATTATTGCGTCAAAAATATGGACAAACAAAATATCAACAAGGCTACACACACACATATATGGAAGTATTACATTTATTATTCTTAACTTCATATATACTAACCTTGAACGTATGTACCTTTAACTTTCATGTAAGTAGAGTTTAGTATAGTAAACCTGTACTTCTTTTTATATGCTTACACTGTCAATATTTTAGCTATGATTTTTTTTGTGGCTTTTTGTATCTCAATATTCTGGTACTGCACCACTTCAACAGACCAACAGATGGACCAAAAGCCTTTACCTGTACGTATATATGTGTGTATATTTTTATAAATTTGATTAGAAACCAGAGGCGAGCGAGAAATCTAGCGCAGTCTACAGGTCAGACCTAAAAAGTCTTAATCAGCCGTCTTATTTATTAGCATTTTTAAAGCTAGTGTTAATTACAATTGGGTTAAGAACATATTTCCTCAAATAGGCGTAAGACTATTTTGGAAAAGAGAGATTTCTAATTTTAAAGAGTGTTCCGGCAGGCCGGGTTATAATAGTGATTATGACTTTAATGAAGATAACTGCTACTGGAAAACTAGGATACAAACAGGCAAATACCTTTATTGTAAGGCCTGCAATGAAGAGAACTGGAACTAACAGGATAACAAAAATAGACACACAGGTTGCAGAGAAAACAGGCAGTGATGTCACTTGTTTTACTTAAGGATCAAAGAATTTTGAAAGCAGAAAATGTTGAACTTGTCGGGAGGGGAGAGTGATCCCTTGCTTTGTCTTAATACATTTTAGCATAGTGTTCCCAGGAAAAGAGTCTCTTAAAAACCTTTATTCTGGCCCATGTAGTTGCAGGATCACCACCCACCTAATACAGGAGCAGGCACATAGTGATGGCTCACCCAAGAGATGGGACATGTATGGAGCCTTGTGGTGTTGTGAAGAGAGACTGTTGTTGGAGACCTGATTGGAACTGGTTTTTTCTTGGCCAGGGGCAGTAGGCGAAATCCAAAATGAGGTAATTTAGTAAGGCCCAGAAGAGTGAAATAAGAAAAAACAGTAGGAGGTATAATAAATCCAGGGTAAGTCCGGGGTCTAAATATGGTCTGTAGTGCTAATATAGGTTGGGAAATGGAGAAAATGGCTGGGCCTGCGCTGCTGCTTGGTGGGGGCAACTGCATTTCTTTGGGGGACCTGCACTTCTACCTTGTGTGTGTGTCTGTGTTTTTAGGTTGAGCCTTCAAGGAAGCACAGCTGTCTGGTTGAAAAGGATCTATTGTGTGCTTACCTAAAAACTACAGCAACCTTAAAGCCTGCCCATTGCTTGCCATTGGTTGGCTTTATTTACACTCACCTTTCCTTGCTTCTTATTTAATGGTCTGCCTTATCCATCTTGTTTTCTGTTTGTCCCTCCAGTGGAGTATATCTGCATGATTTGGCTGGCTTGTGTCCTTCCATTGATCACTGTTGAGGAACTACTTGTTTCTTCTTAGATAGGCATCCCATGTGAGTGCATGTGTTTTCCAGCTCTGTTACTCCTGTGTTCCCCTAAATGTCCCCTGTGCTCTGTGTTCCTCTCTCATGTACTTCTTCCCCGCCTTCAGGGCTCCTCGTTATTCTCATCCTCCTGTGTTTCTACCTCACCCCATGTTACAGTCACCCTTGTGTGCTACGTGTTGTATCAAGTGCTTCTCTCCCATCCTCCCACTCCACTGTGTGCTTTTCCCCCACAGTGGCCTTCGCCCCGTGTTGCCCTCTCCGTTGCGCATGGTTTTCCCCCTGTTCGCCCTTTTCACTCCCCCCACCCTGCGTTTCTTTTTTAAAATAAAATTTGCACTTTCAGGGAAAGCAATCTTCATTTCTTGTTTTTCAAGATTCAAGTGGTTTCTACAAGCGGTAAACAAAAAAACTAAGAAAATAGCACCTGCATAATTCCACTTGTGTGCACAAGCATTGCAATGCATGCACAAATCAGCGGGGTGTCATGACCGGTCGCATCATAGTGCCTTTTTTTTACCGATATTACACAGCATTTTTAAAATTAATTTTCCTTTTCCCCCTGATGCTGTACACTGTACAGTATTTGAAAGAGCCATCAGCAAAGCCCACAGATCACAGAAAGAAGACCTATTGACTTTGCCAGTGATTGTTTTGCATGAAGGCTCGGCAGAAAGGCATTCAGACTGATTCAGCTTGCCATGAAAACTATCAGCTGGTAGGAGTTAAAGGTCAGGGGATCTGAAGATAAGCTGGTTGACCAGAGGTTGAAACATTGAAGGTACTAGTAAAGTTTGAGAGAGCAAGTTAGAAATGAGGACTAGATAGAGATGGTCACTCAGAGAGGGTGAGTATATGTAACTGATTGTGAGGGAGTGGAAGAAAGGAACTGAGTGGTCAGTGTATGCTGTGTTCTGAGTTTTAATGATCGGATCTATAAGTATTAGGGTGACCACCTCACTCCATGCCATCACAGATATTGTATTCAGTCCCCGGCTTTAAGCCTATAAATCATTGGTATCAGATGTGTTAATCTAATTAACTCAGTGGAAGCAAAGTAAGACTACAACTCCCAGAACACATTTGTTGGGTACGAGAAAACACAGGACTTGAAACGTTGACCTGGAGTGACGTGAACATCATACCTTGCATAATGAAGGCAGGGGATGGACCGAGTTGTTCAAAAAATGGAGTAGAGGTAGTCAAAAGTATGTAAAATAAATGTACAGGTTGACACTATTAATGTGTTTATATGTTTTAATATGTGTTTTGTTGGTGTAGTGGTAATAATGTTATGTGAAACCAATCTCAGTATGTAGGTAAACTGTTCCTAGTGATCCCAAAAAAGTAAGATAGTGCTGACTTTCTTTTTTGTTTATTTCTAGATTGGAAACCTTCCATTGTACCACAATATACTCCCCGGAAAGCATCCTTTCATCTGCAAGTGCCAAGAAGACAGATATTTGGTCTTGAAGCTTTGAACTTCGTTGCGGTCCCAGATTGCCAAAAGCATCTGGCCCCGCTCATTTGTTTCCATCCAGCTTTGTAAACTAAAAGATTGCACTGGTCTGGATAATATTGTGGAGTTAATTCCAGGGACGTTTGATTCTTGTTTGTTAGAAAGATAACGAAAAAGACTATTGGGCCTGACACTTTGACAAGCGCTGACATTTTTTTCCTTAGTGACTCATCTAGATGAGTGAAATTAAATATAGATTTGATACATTTGCTTGAAATAATTCTGTGGGGTGAACGTTGGCACAGAAAATTAAAAAAATAAATTGGATTTCTGAACGACAGCGATGTCAACAAAAGCTCCGATCTACCTGAAGCGGGGGAGCCGCAAAGGCAAGAAAGAAAAGCTGCGGGATATCCTGTCGTCTGATATGATCAGCCCTCCTCTGGGGGACTTTCGGCACACCATTCATATTGGAAGTGGGGGAGAGAGCGACATGTTTGGCGACATCTCCTTCCTGCAAGGAAAGTTTCATTTGCTGCCACGGACGCAGGGGAACCGAGGGGCGCAGAGAAGCAGTCAGTATGAGGTGCCTTTTGAGTTTTCACGAACTGCTACCATTGCTGGCCATGAGCAGCCGCACACAGAAAACTCGTCCCCTCTCCTGAAAAATGCCATCTCCTTGCCTGTCATTGAAGGGCCACAGGCTGTCACACTTCCTTCCACCCAGGTTCCACCACCAAAACCTCCAAGGCTTCATTTGGAAGACAGAATTCAACCACCTGCCGCCTGTATTCAAGACCATAAAGACACCTCACAACACAAGACCACAGGCGGGCTTCCATCGCCTTCAGACAACAACAGGACTGACCAGACGTCCCTGAGGTCACCTTCAGTTTTCAAACCAGAGCCAGCTCCTCACAACGGATTCGCTGCAGAGACGGCAGGAGAAGAGACCTTCCTGTCTCATGCAGGGTCAATGCTTTCCCTACATGTCGATCTTGGGCCTTCCATTATGGATGATGTGCTCCAAGTAATGGACAAACACCATGCTAATGCCCTCCCTGCACCCTTGCATGAGCCTAGCAGGCGGGAAATCTTCACGTAGATGTTGAATGCTGCAGTCTGAGAGACATCAAAAATCTGCAACTGTGCCAGTAGAGTTGTTTTCAGGGTAAATGCAGTGCCTGGTATGATTTAGAAAGCTACTTGGGACACAACGTACTCTAAATTGCCCCAGTTTGTTATGTAGATGTCCCTTTGCAGTGGGAATTATCCCTTCTTGTTTAGTCTGGCCATGGGACAATAATGGCAAACCAGGTTCATAAGGTTGTTAAAGAAAAACTACCACAATATCCCTTTTCTACAACAATATTGATGTTTGTGTAGCTTTCATTTTGTGTACAATAATCTATCGCAGCCAGTCCATTAGGGTCAATAAAAGCAGTTTTCGAGATACAAGGACGTCTAATTATTTTGGGGATAGGCTGGAAAAAGATGAGGATCCATCCATGCTAGGTGCACCAGATTTTAAAAAAAATAAAACAAACCTGAATGAGAATTAAATCAGTGGGGTCTTTGACCGCCAACTTCACAGAGAGTAAAAAAACCTCTTTACAGGAGTCTTATTCGCATGGCATATTTCGCCCCAAAGTAAGTGTCGCCTAAGCCTGTCTTATTACTGGTTAGTTGTTTCTGCCTACAGTTTGCTCTTTCATCACTTTTACTGAATGTCGTCTTATTTCGCTGTCCAGTTACCTTGGTGTGTTGTGTTTCTACGTCCACCCATCCAGAGGTTATATCACGAAATGTGCTGTTCAGTAAGCATCTAACTCAGATATAGCATAGTGAGACCTGGAGGTGTACATGTTGACGTTGTAGAACTACTACCACAATAGGCTTAAACATGCGAACTGCCTTTTTTAAATTCTTTGGTAGTTTTCATTAAAGTAAGTCCTGGGGAAAATAACGAACCTCAACAGCACACAATAGACATTGCAGGCAAAGTACTTGCAGCCGGATAGGGGGTGAATCATCTGGGTCATACATTTTATGCAAACCCTTGATGAAAAAGGTGCATTGAAATAATAGCATGCAGAGTGAAATTCCCAGTGAAGTGCCCATGGTGGTCCTAGAATCCAGCATATTTAACATAATGGAACTTATATTCAGTCTTTATAATGCCAGTAAATATTCTCCTTTAGGCCATACATTTCGGTCTTAATTGATGAGATCTTGTCAGTTACGTCCTTATTCTGATATTTTTAATGTTAGCAGTAGTGGTATTAGGCTATTTACAGATCACAGCATTCACCTAACCAGGTCTTTTGGCTTTTTGGAAAATGAACTGCAGTTTACTCAATTTCCTATGTCAAATACTCTATTCTTAACCATTTATTTTTTATAAGGTGCACATTTATCCAGAAATAGGGTGTCCTGGTGCTGTACTATCATCCGACAGTAAGCTCCCTAGGTAGGAAGTAGTTTTTTTTAGATGTTTAAGGAAGGTATATAGGCATGGATTATTGCATAGCTTAGTGGATAGGTGCTTCCATGCTCTAGAAGTTAGTATGGAAATCCTCTACCTCTGGCTTTTTCAAATCTTAGAATCTGAAGCAAGTTAGCCATGCTGGAACGTAGCAGTGGCGGCTGGCCACAATATTCAGTGGTGGGGCAAGCAAACTGGCACTGGGAGACATCAGCTGTGCCTTTAGAGTCAGTGCCAACGCTCTCAATCGTGGCTTGTAATAAACAGTGTTTCTAACGAGCCACGACTGAGATCTCTGGAGATGAGGCTGAAGGCAGCATGAGTTTCTCAAGTGCTGATCAGTGGGTTAAAGAGGCTCTTGTGCTATAGAAAGTCACTAAATCGCTAACATGCATTATATTAACCTTTTCAGTTAAGGTTTATATAATGCATGTTAGCGATTTAGTTACTGTTTTAAAAAGTGAAATAAAAACATTTTATTACCTACTGCCTTCACCCCCTCCAGTCCTGGTGTTCTTGAGAGTCCTAGAGCTAATGTCTGATAGGAGTGAACTTGCTCAGTGCTCTTTCAGGCACTGGCTGCCTGTGCTTTCTCTCCACTCCTTCTGTCTAAGACAGCTTGGGTTGGAGAGGTTTAAAGTGCGAATTTTAGGCTGGCTGTCGCAAGACAGCCTGCAAAGTGATATGCATACTTTAAACTGCTGTCACCACTCCTCCCATGCTGCCAGTCAGCAGGGATGGCCCCACCCCACCCTCACAGCTCGGGCTGACTGAGGAAAAATAAAATAGTAATAAGCTGAGTTTATTACGTTTCTGTTTTTCGATTTTGCTCCACCTGCAAGACAGGCAAGGCGACGCTCCTCTGCTCGTATGGAGAAGCCGCCTCTGGAACATAGGTTCTTAGCACGAGTGAACAAAAAAGCCACCTAAAGGGATGTGGATGTATATATAGCTTTATGTCTCATACAAAGGGGGTTATTCCAACTTTGGAGGAGGTGGTAATCTGTCCCAAATGTGACGGATTTACCACCAGCCGTATTACGAGTTCCATAGGATATAATGGACTCGTAATACGGCTGGTGGTATATCCGTCACTTTACCGTCACTTTTGGGACGGATTACCACTTCCTCCAAAGTTGGAATAACCCCCAAAGTGCCTTAAAATACATCTTTTGTGTATAGGTAACCAGTGTAGAGATTTATGATGATGGGAGATCCATGTCACGGTCCATGATCAAAGGACAGGCGTGGCTGCCATGATTTGAATGTGTTGGGGTTTTGTTAAAGAAAATGCAGGAGGAGCAACAAAAAAGGCATATCTAGGCGATACAGTATATGGGTGAATGGTGGTCTTTTTGTAAAACGCTAGAAGGGGAGGGACTAATGTGTGGATAGTTTTGAGAAGGAAGAAACATACAGTGGAAAGATTGCCAGTATATAGTGCAAAACGTCAGGTGGGGGTTGAAGATGACTCCAAGATTGTGTGCTTAGTTGGCATGCCAAGGACAGGGACCTAACGTTTGAGGCCACCATTCGTGAGACCAAGTAGATTTGTCCCCAAAGACTAATATTTCCACCTAAAATAGAGTTTAGGAATAAAACACATCTTTAGTTACTTTCGAAGTTTCAGGTGATAATAGGTCGAAACTGGGATGATGATTATTGTCTATGGATGTAGATATGCAATTAGGTGTGAACTGTGACCTGTATGTGAAATTCCATTGTAATGAACAGGAAAGGAACCATCTAACCAACCTCTTGTTTTACATCAATTACAAACAAAGCCCTGGGACCAGATTTACTAAGAATTCATGCAACGCAGTGCAGCAAGCAGCCCCAGGGAAGTTCAGGATTTTGGCGTAAATCCATGTCTAAAGGTTTTTGGAGATGTGGATATATGTCAAAATCCATTGGAAGATGCAAGGGAGGGCCCATACACCACCCAGGGAACGTCTTCCTCACACAAAGGCAAGGCATCACATTGTGCTGCATTGCATTACTTTTTGTTGCAAGCCAACACAAATCAGCATTTGCATTGGTTTTTATATTCCAAACAGGATTTTGCTTCAAGTCTGCGTTAAAAAAGTAACACAAATTAGATGCAAAACCTTTGTAAATCTGGGAACCAATATATAAATAAATTATGCAATGCAGCACAGCAAGTAAAGTTGCTGTGCTGCATTGCATTAATGGGATGAGAGCATAACAGCGCTTGAAGGGCCCTCAAGACCTGGCTGTTTGAATGAGCCTCTGGGACCTGCAAGCGCCTGGATACCTTGTCAGGTGATTAGCTGCGCTTTACATGTCTTGATTGATTGATTAATATACAAAGATGTGGTGCTGTTCAGCTATTTCCCTGCACTGGAGCACTTAATGCTACTCTTTCCCTGCACTGGCCCACTTTATGCCGCACACTTTATGCTCTTCTTTGTCACTGTGCCCAAGCCCATAATTCAGTGAGGCACTCCCCGTGTGTCCCCTGAGAGCAGCCCTCTGGAGGCTGGAAAGGGGTTCCTATGGACCCCCACAGAAATCCCCTTGCAGGAGGGTGCAGTCACTCCCTGCACCTGCCTGCAAAGGGATCTCTGCCCCCCTTCGAAGTGCAGGTGGGTACCGCTTTCACAGAAAAGACAGGGAGGCTGCTATGATGAACCTGCTACAATCCATCTTACACTAATGTGCGGCCCCCAAGACAAACACGAGTTCCTGGCTGCTCTAGGGGTAAAGTATTGATTGCAATTGGGGGAGGGGCACTGCCAGTGTTGGTGCCTGGTAAACCGTTGAAAGGTGCGCAGTGGTGCAGACAGTGACCGTGCACTCATTACATAAAACGAACCCTGGTGTCCAGCTGTCATGAATAAAGCTTATCTTGTCTATATCGGGTGTATTATAAAACATGACCTTTTTTCTTTCCGAGCTGGTAACGTCTACAGTCCAGTGAGGACCTTCCGTAAGGTGCCGCTTAGTTTTGTAAAGTGCCTCATTGTAAAAAATAACATGCTGGAGGAAGGACCTTTCGATCACAGGATCCCAGACTCTGGAATAAGCTGCCACTGGATAATTGGACGATCCAAAACTTCACTGCATTTAAAAAGACACCGCATTCTTATCTCTCTGCTTAAATTTAGGCACAGACACCTCCCCTCTAAGTCGTTGTTAGATGTTGTGATGTCTTTTGGGGTCTCCTGGTCCTTGGTTTGTTGTTTTTCCTTCTTTGGCTGTTCGTAGCGCCAAGATGCTTTGGTGAATGTGCACTGAATAAATATAAAAATAATAATTTTCAAAAATGAATGCAATGGAAGTGCTGGTAAACTTAAACCTCTTTCCTACATGGCAGGTCCAGCCTGCCTGGATGCAGCCTTAATGTGCTCTTTCAATTAGAAGGAAATGCAGTCGGTGTAAGTCAGATTGTGCCTTGCATTCAGCACTCTTATTGTCACATGATGAATGTTGCTCCACCAGTCTCATTAAAAGTAGGCGTCCTTAGTGAGCTTCTAAATGGTCCAGAAATATGCTCTTATTAAGTTTGGCGGGCAGCGGAGGCCGTCCGCCAAACTCTTTGGGTCGGGAAACTGCCACTCCGGTTTTCCACCCGCCTGCCCTATTATAAGTTTCCGCTGGGCCAGCCGAAAACTCACCACAACATTGAGGCCGGCTTGTAATAGAGCCAGCGGCAATGTTGTGGTGTGTTGGGTGCGACAGCACCGGTTGCACTTTTCACTGCCTGTAATTCGGGCAGTGAAAACCCCAACATGGCTGTCCATGGGTGCCCCGGCACTACCGATGACAAGTTCAGGTGCCCCCAGCGCCCTCTTTCGGCCAGCCTTTGCATGGTAGTGGGACCGCCATGCAAAGACTGGCAGAAACGAGGGTCGTAAGCAGCGCTACTCTGGCGGATTGAGACCGCCAGCACCGCCTGGCCATTGAATGTCGGCATCCTGGTGGTGCGGGTGGTCGGAGGGTGATTGTGGTCGGACGGCCCCTGTCGGCGTCAGTCCAAGCACCACTGCGAGTCTGGCGCTCCACGGACTGCCAGATTCGTAATGATTCCCATGGGGTCTTTCGTAATTGTAATGCGCATTCCTGAAGTCTAAGGGAATAGGCTAGTGGATGGAACATATGCGCAAATATTAGCATAAAAAAATTATAAAAATGCAATTTAAAGGATTAAAGAATATCAACTGATAAAAAGAGCATTACAAGTTTGTATTAAAAATGTAAAAAGTTGTAGCAGTGCAAACGGACGCATGTATTATATGTCATTACATAACATCGCAAAGGCCTTTTCTCTTTGATCTTGCTGTGCAGAAAAACAGGGCTACAGGAAGATGTACGCTTATTAGAGAGGTTCCTCAGGTGTCTGTGAGCGCTCTGAAGGATCCTAAAACAAGCACACATGGTGGCCATATTCCCAGAACGACCCTCTTCTTGACTCACCTCTCTTCCTCACAGATCAATATGGTTCTCCACATGCACACTGCCCTGGACAATCTCAACCCCCACCACAGTTCGAACCACCCTCTCCCCCACCTTCTTCCAACTAACAAGCATTTCCCTTAGATGCAGATCATTCACCTACCCATGCTGAACCATCCCTTTTCTCCTGTAAAACCATCAGGGGCTCCTCAGCAATGACACCTACTGCCGAGTAAAAGTGCCTCTTATCTCTCCATAGCCCCTCTCTCACATATATTTCATTTGTCTTAATGTGCTGGTAAAGGGTGGCTTTACTAATAAAATGTATATTTACGCAATTGGAACCTTCTTAGCAACATTAGAAATAGATAATGAAAGATGGGGGGGGGACATAACGTCCTCACCTATTTTATGCTGTTTGCATGCAGCTCTTTGATGACATTTCGTAAGTTGATGTTATATATTAGTATTGTATCATATGAACTGCGGTACCAAAAGAATCTCTGGGACAAAAGCAGTATTCCACTCAGCCATCCACATAAAATACAAATCTGTGATCTGCACAGTAGTTCTTTGCAGCAGGCATATTAACCCTCTGTGTGCTACTTTATGGGGAGTCAAAACTTCCCCGAGACTAAAGGACTCTCTCTAGCAGAAACACTCATTACAAGAGTCATCTTGACATGTTTATCTCTGCCTGAAACTGTGACAATGAACTCTGCAGCAGGTGTTTTTAATTCAGAAGTTATTGCTAAACACAGCGCCCCATCAGGTCAGTGCCCGCACCAGTCGTCTGCCCTAAAGCCGGTCCTAACCCACAGGTATTGCAAACACAATCCATCACATCAAACGTCCAAGCCCTCAACTTCGCACACAGACACAACACACAAGATGTAATGTTAACTCCACGAACTCATGCCATGGTAACATATAGACGCATTCGGTTCACAGCTAGAAATAGCGCAGTCAGAAAATACATACCAGAAACAGCTGAATGAACGTGTGGGCAAACAGATAGCTGTGAAGACATCCACAGGAAGCACGCACAAGAAAAGGACCTCAGGAATCATCAAAAAGATTAAGACATTGAAGACAGAACTTGAAATGCTACATCATAAATGAGGAAAGTCAAATCGTGTAACGCCACAGAGAGGGCATACAAGTCAGCTCTTTAATGTGGAAAGAGATCACTTTAGTTATTGTGCTTCGCCGACAAAGAATGCTCCTCAATAGAATGTTTCAGGATTTGTAAAGAATGGCGCAATCTAGTCAGACTGCACTCTTAGGGTCATAGCGCCACCGGAGCTTCACTTTTTGTGTCGCTGTGCAGTGCATCACATTTACAAGGTGGCGCTAAACCACTTTTTGTGGCTTTACAACTCTGTGTAAATATGGGCTCCTGCAATACAGTTTTCTGCGTCAGAGGGGCGTGCAATGGATGTTGCTGTGGGCGTTCCACCACAACAACCATTGCTTTTGATGATGCCCCAGATTTACAAAAGGCATAAATCTGTGACAGCATCAAAAACCAATGGTGGCATTAGCATGGCGCAACAAGATTAGCATGGCGCAACGAGGAGAAATACTTTTCTTCCTCCTCGTTTTTGCTTTTTCCATTTGTACTGCGTTCTGCAGTACACATAGAAAGAGCAAAAGGCCATGAATGACTGTTTATGTGCAGGAAGGTGTCCCTTCCTGCACATAAACAATCATTTAAAAAAGACAATTTGGCGCCAAATCGCCATTGTAGATTGTTTAGGTGCAGGAAGGGAAGCATTCATGCACATAAACAATCAATCCCCTCAATGCAGACAACCTTGCACTATGGTGCAATGAGGCTTGCGTTGGCGCTGGCACCTAAATTTAGCACCGACGCAGACGGAAATACAGGGGTGCGCCGTATTTTATTAAATATGGTGCATCTTTGACTTTGCAAAGTGACGTGGTGCTGCCAATTTTGGCACAGCACCGTATTGCACCATATTTTAGAAAATCTGGCCTTAGTCTTTCTGCAATACAACTTTCAACAAGTAGTTCTCAAAAATTAGGAAACTGTAAGATTAACTCAGAAACAATACAACAAACATGCAACAGGCAAGGGTCCGCAGCCACAGGACTGTAGTTGAATACAACCAGCATCCTCTATCTTTCGGTTATCCAATGCTGCTGTTAGCAACCCAATAAAACTGGATCTCCAGCAAACTAGGCACCAGCTAACATATTTAAAAGCATTCTACTAAATACTTGTGCTGGGTCCATGACCAGAAATATTTTTAACAATTCCCTAGATGTGGCATTTTTCATACAAGATCTAAAGACGTACTGCATCTTATCACTCCTGAAAAATAGAACCTTGACCCATAAAATCAAGCTATCTACAGACCGCTTTTCAGTGGCCTTTTCTTGAGAAAAGTGGTTTTCTCTCCACTGTCCACTTTTGTTGAAGAAAATACTGTACGTCCGGAACAATAGTCCAGGATGATGCCAGGCAGAAAAAAGAGACAACATTTAAAGCCAGCTGGGAGGATCTGAAACTAACAATGGACACAAAAAGAGAGGCATCATTACAATTTTTAGACCTATCGGATTCTTTTGCCACTGTACGCCATCAGACACTCAGATGGAGCATTGACGAGCTGCACACAAGGAAATTTACCTCTGCTCCTCACTGCTCACACTGTAGGGTCCCACAAGGCTCAATCATTTCTCCACTCCTGTTGGTATCAAGGCCCCAAGCTCCATGCTTAGGACCTTCATCAGGTCCTGGGCATAGGCGCATTCCCAGAAGAGATGGTAGTATGTCTCTTCTGTGATGCATCCTCTTCTGCAGGACTTGTATCGGCTGAGCCCTCGTGCATGCATGAAGGCTCTCAACGGCAGACCTTGGATGGCCATCCAGGGGATGTCTTTGAGGTGGTTTGCTAGGCGCTTGGAGACAATGTTCTCCCACATGGTCTGCTCTAGCAGAGGGGAGGGCGCTGATTGGTTCACTGACGTCCCTCACACGGATCAGTTTTACCCAGATTGAGGCCCTTTAGTTGGGTGTAGCTCGGTTCCATTTGCACAGTGAATACAGGACCGATGTCAGGGCATACCTTTGCCACTTAGGGCAGTACATCAAGCACACAAAAGATGAGATGAATGC
Source organism: Pleurodeles waltl (assembly GCF_031143425.1). Lineage (NCBI taxonomy): Eukaryota > Metazoa > Chordata > Amphibia > Caudata > Salamandridae > Pleurodeles > Pleurodeles waltl. The sequence continues at coordinate 807,983,693 of NC_090448.1, read as the reverse complement.
TTGCAGTGTGTCAAACCACTGGCAGTCACTTGGGTAGCGTAAGAACCAACTGTTTTTTTTGCTTGCCGTTTCACCTCAGTTCGGACCCAGCCATATGCAAATTGGCCTTGACCCTACTCCAATAGAAACATTCCAGCCCGAACTGCCAGGCCTGGTCCTCACTGAACCACAACACAAGAAAACCAAGACCAGTTTTGCCTTACTGCGGCTCTTCAGTCGAGTGTAGCTAGGTTCCAGTCACACAGTGAGCAGGGGACCGAACTGAGACAAAGTACCTCCCCTGCCAAACCGAAGGTCTGTCTGTCTGATGTACAGACAGCCAAACCTTAATTATGTTAGTGATGGATACTACTACATCTCGGTCCATTGCAGTACTGTAAATCACCCACTAATTGAGCCTAGTTATTTAGTGATACCTGTGGCTCAGAAGAGAGGTTGTCATACTCAAGCGAAGTATTAAATTGTGTTTGTGGTGCAAAGTTTTGGTTCTGTCAAGGCGACATGCTCAGAATTTTGAAATTCAAGGAAGATGCACAGCGATTTATTTAATCTTATAGTCCCAAAGAATTTTGCCATTATCCAATATATCTACTATGTGATGGGGTAGAGCTTGAAGTTGCCTGGTGAATGGGGAACCTAGTAAACGATGGATAAATCTTAATGCATGATAAATATTAATTCACGAATTAGGAAAATGCGACAGCAAAAACCAATTGAAGCTACCTATGTTTCATACTCCTCAAACACAAATTGACAAAGACTGCCTTGACTGAAAAAAAAAATTTGGACACAGGATTCTGAATCTGGGACAAATATGCAAGCCTATTAACTTGGGTCTCTGAATTATCAGATGGTTATTAGCTTTTGTAATTGGATGATAAAGGATAGCAGGAGTGTAAGCTCACCTGCTGCATTTGTTTCAGAGACTCATCTAAAGCCCAGAAAATTTGTAAATATGGATATACAGGTTAACAGAGTAGGCTTTCATTAGGAGCCCAGAGCAGCACCATTTGAAGAATGTGCAGTTACAACTCTAGAAGAACGATAAGAACACATATTATTTATGGCACATAAACAGTACTGGAAAAGAATAGGAACCAGTCGGATTATAGTTCTTAACCTGGAACTGTGCTGATTCCAAAAAATCATCTTGATTGTCTGTCAGCTGTGTGCCAACTCTGGTACACAGGCAACAGTGCCTGGGGATAATCAGTGTGTGTTAGACTTTTCATCCTTGGCGTGGTCTCCCTTAACTTTTTGCCCCTGTTTCCTAGGTTGTTGATGTGTGCTGGACTCTGTTTTTGCTGTTTCTGTTACTCTGGGCACTTTACCACTGCCAACCAGTGCTAAAGTGCAAGTGCTCCTATACAAAATGTGTATGTAATTGGTTCATCCATGATTGGCTTATTTGATTTACTGATAAGACCCTAGTACAGTGCACTAGAGGTGCCAGGGCCTGTAAATCAAATGGTACTAGTGGGCTTGCAGCACTGGTTGTGCCACCCACTATAGTAACCCTGTAAACATGGCTCAGACCTGCCACTGCAGTGAACTGCCAATTCGACTTGGCAAGTGTACCCACCTTCCCTTTTCGTACTTGTAAGACACCCCTAAGGTAGGCCCTAGGTAGCCCCATGGGCAGGGTGCAGTGTATGTTTAAGGTAGGACATATACTAATGTGGTTTATATGTCCTAACAGTGAAATACTGCTAAATTCGTTTTTCACTGTTGCAAGGCCTATCCCTCTCATAGGTTAACATGGGGGCTGCCTTTAAATATGATTAAAGTGTAGATTCCCTTTGGGAGCGGATAGACATGTGGAGTTTGGGGTCCCTGAACTCACAATTTAAAAATACATCTTTTAGTAAAGTTGATTTTAAGATTGTGTGTTTGAAAATGCCACTTTTAGAAAGTGAGCATTTTCTTGCTTAAACCATTCTGTGACTCTGCCTGTTTGTGGATTCCCTGTCTGGGTCAGTTTGACAGTTGGGCTGTTTGCACCTCTCTCAAGACAGTGACACAAAGGGAGCTGGTGTGTAGCCTGGATATCCTAATGAGCCACCTGTGCTAGGAGGGAGGGGAGGAGTGGTCACTCACACCTGAAAGGGCTGTGCCTCCCCTCACACAATGCAGTCTCCAATCCCTTGGTGTGTGTCTGGGGCTTGGCCTGGGCAAGGCAGGATTTCACAAACAATAGAGACTTTTCTTTGAAGTAAGTGTACTTCAAAGGGCAAAATGGGTATAAGAAGGGCACCCAAAACCTCAGACTTTAGATCACTTCTGGAAACCAAGAGGAACCTCTGCCTGGAGAAGAGCTGAGGAGCTCAGGTAGAAGAGCTGCCCTGCCTGTGACTGTGCTTTATGGAGCTATCCTGCAGTTGCTGCTTCTGCCTGTGCAAGAGGACAAAGACTGGACTTTGTGTGCCTTCATGCTTGTGAAGAACTCTCCAAGGGCTTGAAATTGAGCTTGCCTCCTGTTGTTGAAGTCTCAGGGACAGCAAACACTTCTCTCTGCCAACACCTGGAGCCTCTGCTGAGACTCCTGCCCTGCCAAGTGGTGCCCTATCCAGTTCCTGGGACCCTGACAGGTGAAGCTGGTGGACCAATGTAGGAACTCCACGCACAGATTGCTGTGCGGGGAAATTTCCGACGCAACCTCCGAGAGTGGCTGATGAAACCAGCTCCGTTGCTGAAATCGACGCATCGCTTGCAGTGCGGCTGTGAAATTGACGCACGCGGCTGGAGAAACGACACTCAGCATCGCTGACGGAGGTTTCAATGATGCAACATCGCTGGGCGCAAAAAAAACAACGCAAGACTGCCCAGACCCCAGGTGTTTCATCCAGATCGACGCATCTCATCTCCTGCGGGAAAAGATACGGCGCACGCCGATCGGACCGGAGAAGGAGAAATGACGCTCGACCTCGCTTGTGGGTGAGAAATCGACACACCGCTTCCCTTTTTCAAAGCACAGTCGCCCGTGCGGGTTATTTTGACATGAGCCAGGTACATTTTCGCATTAACAGCGTTAGCGTTGTGTTTAAAAGAACATGAAGACTCTTTTTGCATTTTAATTAATAACTTGACTTGTGTATGGTGGATTTTTGTCATTTTGATCTTGTTTTATTTAGATAAATATTTTCTATTTTTTCTAAACCTGTGTTGGGTCATTTTGTAGTGTTTTCATTACATTACTGTGTGTGTTGGATCAAATACTTTACAACTAGCACTCTGAAGTTAAGCCTGCCTGCTCTTGCCAGGCCACCAAGGGGGTGAGCGGGGGGTTAGCTGAGGGTGATTTTCTTTTACCTTGACTAGAGTGAGGGTCCTTGCTTGGCAAGGGGTTTTGAAGATGTAATAATTGTGCCCCAACCTAGATGGTGGACCCCATACTAAAGAAGGTCACAATAAATCGTAAAAATTACCTTGCACTTAAATTATATGTTTAGTCATACATTACGTTGCATAAATACAATGATTCTAATGTATATTGCATTTTAAATTATAGTTACTCTTGAAATTACTATAAAATGAGGTGGCAGCATTTTATTCTCAGGGGTACACTGACCTGTGAATGACCACACACACTGCTAGTAGGAGGAAAGCCAGACTTAGGGCCTGATTACGTGTTTGGCAGGCGGTTTTGCCCATCCGCCGAACTTCTGACGGGAAGGTTGCCGCAATTGTGGCTACCTCCCCGCTTGGCCCATTATGAGTTTCCAGCTAGGTCGGCGGGTGGAAACCTAAGTTTCCGCCCACCTGCCTAGCAGGAAACTCCCTACAGCATTGTCTCTCGGCTTGTAATTGAGCTGGCAGAAATGCTGTTGGATGCAGGGTGCTGCCCATGCCAAGTACATAGGCAGTGCAGGGCCCCCCTGGGGCACCTGCACCCTTTCTCCGCCAGCCTTTTCAGGGCGGTGTTACTGCCATGAAATCGCTAGCGGAGAACAAAGTTGTAACTCTCAGTACTTCCCTCTTGCAGCACTGCCTTGGTGGATTAGGACTGTCACAACCTCCAGACTGCCGGGACAACTAATCCTGGCAGTGCTGATGGTCCAACCGCGGCACAACTGCCATGGTCATAATGTGGCGCTTGGACCGCCACAGTGAGTCTAGTGGTCAAGAGACCGCCAGACTCGTAATGAGGGGCTCAGTGTGTTATTGAAACACTGCCATCTACCTTTCCAAGTAAGTATTACTGAAATAAAAAAGATATTAATTGAAGTAATATCTTTTTAAATACCTTTGAATATATACATATTTTATATATATTTATATATAAATTTCTTTTTTTACACACTAAGATATCATCTGTAATGGACAAGATATGCCACATAGTGGAGATTCCCTAATGTACAATTGATTTAAAAATACAGAGTAGTATATTTCCCTTATTTTTAAAATATAAATTATTTTGTATTAACCATGTACAAACCCGAGGGATGTTTATATATAAAATGGGCATAATATGAAGAAGCACATTGTAACATATTTTTATGAACAAATACTAAAAGAATGAATAGAATTGATAGACAATACAGTTGTTAAATTTAATTTTTCACTTGAAAACAAAGCCATCTTAGAGATCATATGGGACAGTTGAGAAATTGGGTTATTAGTTGAGAAAGATTCAAATCAATTGGAAGAGTGACCATGTTCAAATGCATTCATTAAAATGGTAAACAGAGTATTGTTCATCAATAAAGCATTTTAAATTAAAAAATATGTGTGAGTCTTCTTTTTTACTATTTTTGGACTGCTTCTGTAGTCATATGACCAACCTCTAGGGAGCCCCACACTTCCGATTGCAAAAGCTCCAGCTGCGGGAGCACTTAAAAACAATGAAAACCCACGCTGAAAACCAATTTATGTATCAAAGGCAACCACTAATTGATTGCTTATCAAAACTAGAATATCTCTTTTGTACCCCTCCTAGGCTAAAAGTTCTATACCTCTTTGATTGAAATATATGGATTCACAAGTCTCCAAGAACAGGTAGCCCCCTAAGGAATCCCTCCCCGTACCCACGCAGGGGCCTCCCATTCTAGTACATTACACCCACCAAGGTACAGGATGTGCTCCTACCATAGATTCCTGGTTCGTCCCTCTTCCTCCCCCACCCCCAATTCTTTGGGGTCTGCCCTCCTCCAGGTGTTGAGAAGGTGATGAATGACTTTCCCCCATTTTTATGGGTGAGAGCAAAGCGCTCCGTCCATAAAGTAATCTCTCTTTGGGCTTCAAACCACACCCAGGTCATGTCAGTCTCTTTCATTGGTTCCTGAGCTTGCTCTTTAACATCTGCTTGCTTTCATTTGTGAAAGGCATGCATACATCATGCCTTTTCCGGTGTTTAGCCCGCCTACACAGCACCGGTAAACTACTAGAAACATATGAGGCTCGATGTTTTGAGGCTGGTTTCTGGACTACTTTATCTGTTAATTTTCCCCGCAGCGCGATCTCTCGGGTTTACATAGCGCGATCGTGCTCCGTTTTTTCGTTTTCAATTTCAGTGCGATCGTGCTGCATTTTACATAGCGCAATCGCGCTGTGTTTTTTGTCTTTCAATTTGTGTGGCAAGAAAAGTTAGGTTAGGAGTTTACAACGCAAATAGCTCCAACTCGAGCAAATGCGAGCCCCTTTGCATTGAAAATGCTTGTTAATACATGTTGTTTGTTGGAATATAGACCATCTGTCATTTTATGAGGCTGTTAATAATCCAACCTCTCATAACATACATAATGCATCATGTCTATCTTCGGTAGGACCTTTTTATGTAAGCTTGTACACTTGATTTTTGAGATGACAGTCTGTTATTGTTATACCTTACCTGAAATAGTTTAATAATGAAATGTAAACAAAAAAACTATGAATAACTCTCCGGTGTCAGAGTTTTAAGGCCCCAATAGACTTCAGGTTTGTTTTACTAAAAATAACCCTGGCAGCTGCTACACCACCTGCAGCCCCCAACAACACATTGGTAAAATATTGGTGGAGACATGTACCTTTTAGCCCCCTCGCAGGCACTCTGACGCACTTTGTTTCCGTTTCTGGATGCAGCTTAACCATTGGTCTGTTTGATTTTGTGGGGTGCTGCGTTCCCACTTGGGGGCTGTGGGAGGAGTCTCAAGGCCCCTGCAACCCCACCTAATGCCTATATGTAACCCCCACTCTCTGGGATCACATAGGAGCTGGCAACATATGTTTGTGGTCCTGCCCAGTGGGAGTAGCATTTTGGCTTCTGCCTGTGATGAGAGCAAGGTACACTCCTCTGCCCTTAAGGAATGCGAGCAGGGAGACTCAAGGTCACCACACCCCCTGATACACAGGTGTGGTGGGCAATGCACCAGGACCAGGAAGCACTCATGTCCTAAGGGATGGGGTCACGGGACCCATTCTTATTGCACCAGCACCTGGGGGGATGGGGGTTTCAAGGGCATAGCTTAGCATGGGGGGGCCACACGTACACCTTCTACCCAAGGGGAACTAATAATTAATAATGCGCTAAACCCTTCACCAGGAATATACGTTCGATTTTTCATTTTTTTCCGGTTTGGGGGAAAACTTTATCTGGCCCCATTGGGCCATTTTCAACAAACCTGGGTTTGTTTTGCTCTTGGTGTCCGGCCCTAGCCATCAGGAGCATTTTCGTCTGGCCTCCTTTCCTCCAAAGGTACTTTTTGAGGGGAGCTTGATTTTTATCCAGTGCCAGATCTGTCCTCTTGTTGGCTTATGGTGCTTTTCTTCTACTGGTGGGTGTGTCTTGCGTACCACTTCCAAAACGAGCCAGCAAAACACCATCCTTGCTGCACTCTTTGGCTTCAGAACTGCCGGGCTTCTTGAAGAGCACTTGTCGGTGAACGGAGTCAACAATCAATCTACAGAAGTCTCCAGCAGAACTATCCAAGGTCCCCAGCAATTTCATTCCCCAATGTGTTCCTCAGGAGGCACAAAAGGGCCTGCACCACTGGCCTTGAAGAGACCATCATATTCCTAGGGGCAGCTGGAGTCAATGTCCCAAAGACTATCCTTGCAGGGCATCAGGTAGCTTCTCCTTCCAGCTGGGTATCCTTTGACTACCATCGCTCCCAGGTCCAGGGTCTTCTCATCTCTCTCTCATTTGTTCAGTGGCTCTTAAGTGGGGTAGACTGTTGTAGGAGCCAGACAACCCGGGCAAGTTGTAGGATGACACATCATCACTTCACCCCAGTTCCAACCCTCCTGCTCAGCATTTTGGGTCAAACAGTGTTGAGACTTAAGGTTGTCTATGGCAGTGGTTCTTAACCTTGTGGCTTCTGTGGACCCCCACATAATCATCATGACAACCCATGGACCCCCACCGAATCATTGTTGGAATCCATTGACCCCACCAAGTAATGATTGTAAGGCGGTGACCCCGGCTAAGCATTTTCCATGTTTTGAACCGCAAAAAAATACACAAAAATAGAGAAACAAAAATGCTAAAATATTTGATTTAATTCACAAACATAAGAAACTCAAAATGTAAATTTTAATGGGAAAGTTTATGCTTTTCTTAATTCAATTGAAGCCATTCATCGTCCCTACTGCATTCTGTTTGATGCAATTGCACTGCTCCCGCAAATCAATCTGAGGATCCTATCCTCCTTTTTAACTTCCAATTTCAATTTCTTCCACATTTAGAGAACATTTTTTTATTTTTTATTTTACATGTTGCTTCTTTATTTATAAACACTTTCTTGATTTGTTAATTTTATTAAATTTTTCAGGCAGTTACAGACGACCCTGTGAGAAGACTTTGCGGACCCCCAGTGGTCCCTGGACCACAGGTTAAGAATCACTGGTCTATGGAAAGTGCTCCCCCAAGAACCTCAGCACCTCCCCCCCTTAATGACAGCTGCCTGATCCCTTACCACCAAAACTTCAGAGGTGAGCCCCTCCTGTGTTGGCTGCAGAGGTCTTGATCCAGTGAGCCTGGCTGTCCAAGCCCAGGTATAGTGTGACAAGGTAATTAACATATGAAGATTTCCTCCCCACCCCTTCCTTTCCCAGGAACTGGGTCAAGCACTATTAATTGCTGTATTGTTTGTGGAGGTCTTTAATCCCTCTGCTGGGGAGCAGAATAATTAACTTGGCCCAAGAGGGGGTCAGAGGTCTGGAATCTGATTCTGAGCTGAGCCAGGAAAATATTACAAACCTTAAAGCTCCATAATAAGTGTATGTGGGATGTTAGGGGCCGTACTTTAACACTGTTTATCCCCATATTGGTACCTCGCTCAACCTAGTAGGCCTAAGTAGTTTCAAACATTACTTTAGGGCACATTTTGTCTATGATGTGTTAGCACCACAGACCTGCAGTAAGTACGACAGGATTACACTATGAATTCCCACTAATAATACAAGGCCTGCCCCAGGCCAGCACTAATGCCTGAAAAGTCCCTTTTGCCACAGGCTACCAGTGCACAGATACTTGGGCCGAGCAAGACAGTAGTTTCACACGCCAGGCTCGCACAACTATTCATATGTACCCAACCCCAAGCACCTTACACTAGCTGCACAGCTGCAACCTTATCTTAAAAGTCAGACATTGGTGGTTAGCACCCTCAATCCAATTACTGTGACTTTACTGTGAGTGAGACTCAGTTAATAAAGTTCGTACACAGTAAAATTCTAAAAACTGGGTAGTCACAAGCATAAAATCCTGGGGGACTAAATGGGCAGAAACCGTTTGTTACAATAACCATTAAATCTGCATTTCTATACCTCATGCCTGCGTATAGTAAACATTCTCTAATTACAATTACTGGTAGCGTGCATCATTATCATGACCACACATGACATTGCCTTAAGACCCGGCATCAACAATGAGCAGTCTACTTATTAAGACACCCAGCCACTCTACAGGGGATCACTGACACAATATTGTGGAAATACTGTTGACAAAAATATTGTGTCAAAAGTATTAATTATCACAATATTGTGCTTCTATACTTACAATGGTAAGTACCAAAGCATCAGAAAAAATATTGCAGCCACTAATAGGGTCCAAACATTTACAAAAATCATTTTTTTAACATAAATTGAGTTTAAAGTAGCAAATATTAAATATTATAATACATACATTTAATATAAAGTACATTTAATAAAATTCACTGCTATTTAATAATATATATAAAAATATACTCACATAAACACACATATATATATATATATGTTGGTGTTTATATAACTATATATAGTGTAACATAATAAAACTTAAATTGATTATATTTTTTAATATTTTAAATATTTTAAATGTATTACTATAAAAAACACGTGTGTGTGTGTATATATATATATATAATTATTATATATATATACACATATATAAAATAAAACCACAAAAAATATAAACAATTCAGTAACAAAAAAACAAAAATATATTAATTAATTTAGGCAAGAAATAAAATATTAAAAATTGAAAGCCCCAAAAAACACATTTACTGAAAATACTATGAACATTAAAATAAATTTAAAAATAAAAACAAATAGTATAACATTATAAGGCAAACAATTAATGCTATAATCTTTTTAACCAATATTATAAAAAATACGGGGGTACAGGAATATTAAATATACTACCCCTACTCTAGTTTATACACCAGGTGGGAAGTGTTGTACTTCAAAGGGGTTAGATTTAGTATTCCTACTCCAGACCCACAATAGTAGGGAAAGTGTTGAACTTCAGAGGGGTTAGATTTACCATTCCTACTCCACTCAGTGCAAGAGTAGGGAAAGCATTGGACTTCATAGGGGTTAAAATTACCATTCCCACTCCTGTCTGAGCAACAGTAGGGAAAGTTTTGGACTTCTAAGGGGTGAAATTCACTATTCCCACTCCAAACAGCGCAATAGTAGGGACAGTGTTGGACTTCACATCAGAGGGGTAAAATGTAGTATTACCAGTCCAGTCTGTACAATAGTAGGGAAAGCGTAGGACTTCAGAGGGGTTACATTTACTTTTCCCACTCCAATCTGTGCAAGAGTATGGAAAGTCTTGAACTTTGGAGGGGTTAAATTTACCATTCCCACTCAATACAACACAACAGTAGGAAAAGTGGTAGACTTCCGAGGGGTAAGATGTACTATTCCCACTCCAACAAGCGCAACAGTAGGGAAAGTGTTGAACTGCAAAGCGGTTCATTTTACTATTCCGACTGCACTCTAAGCAAGAGGAGGGAAAGTACTTCACTTCAAACACGTTACTTAGATGAGTTAGAATTAAAATGATAAATTAATTGTTAATTACTTACGTAACTTCCCATGCTAAACCCCTTCAAATCCAAAAGCCCACAAATAACATAACAAAAATGAATCAGTATTACATCATTTACATAGTAAATATCAATCATATAATTAAATAAAATGTTTTAAATAATTCATAATTAATTATTACCTAGTTAACTTCCGATCCTATCCCCCTACAAGCCCAACAACCTGCCGCAACACTATGGCCCTCAGTACAAGTTTGGCGGGCAGAAAAGGCTGCCTGCCAAAAATTCCCGTGGTCAGGTCACCGCCAGTATGGTGACCTTCCCACAGCCCCTACTACGAGTTTCCTGCTGGGTCAGCAGGCGGGAACAGAGTTTCCACCCGCTGGCCCAGCGGGAAACAGCCCACAACATTGACACAGGCTCATAATGAAGCCGGCGGCAATGTTGCAATGCTTAGGATGCAAAAGCACCCTAAGCAGACAATGAAAAGTGCAATGTGTCTGTCAATGGGGGCGCCTGCACCGCCCACGCCTAGTGCATGTGCAGTGCAGGGGCCCCCATGGGACCCCCTGCACCCTGTCTCATCCAGCTTTTACATGGCGTGCAACCACCATGTAAAAGCTTGCAGGGTGGGGGTCGTAATTCCCAGGGCAGCGCTGCACGCATCGCTTCCCTGGCGGATTAAGACCGCCAGCACCAGCAGTCCCTCCAGTGGAGGGAAACTGGTGGTGTGTCAATTAGACCGTGGCCGAACCGCCACGGTCATAATGTGGCAGTCTGACCGCCACCAAAGTGGTTGGACCACTGCTTTGGCTCGAGTCTGGCAGTCCTAGAACCGCCAGACTTGTAATGAGGGCCTATAAATTAATATTCATAATTGAAAAAAACATTCTAGGTAACTTAAAATGACAAGCTATATTTAAAATAACAAAAATAACATTTATATAAACAATAGTAACATAAAATTAATGTGTCAACTAAAACACATTACAATAAAAAACAATATTTTAACAACTATATTTTTAAAAACTATATTAAATACATAAACATTTTTAAAACGATATTAATTACCTCAAAAAACTAAATTCTTGTCAACGGTATTTATGCATCAGAATATTTGTGTGTAAAACTATTTAATTTCCGATATTTATGATTTGCGATTATTTAAACGTAATATTTAGTCTAAACACCCCTACATTAATTTGCGGACAGCCAGTGGGATCTGGGTGAACATGTGCAATTTGTGTCATCACAGAAAGTATGCCTTAAAGTTATGAACATGAAGAAAATTGATAATGAGTATAAAAATCAGACAAATACTTCCAAATGGCAATCAGTGCAGCAAAGAATGACACCTGAAAAGCATCTCTAGATGGTCATAAAAAACAAGGACACTGTGAGACTGTAAGCCACAGTACCCTGACTATATTATGGATGATTCATCATAAATTAAGCACTACTGAAAATGGCTTCGCCTATGTGTCGTCCCGAGAAGCCTGAGAAAAAGTTATCCCACTAGTACACAAGTGGCATGAAAAATGGCAAAGACCAAGGCCATATTGAGAGAAAATTTGTGGGACCAAAGCATGGACGCATTAGAGGAGGAAAGCATTGAGTGTCAGCTGTGCCAAGCCACCAGTGTGGGTGATTGCCCTTCTTCTGTGATAAAAGATGATTAGTGTTGGCTCGTTGGACCAAAGTCAGTGCTGTTTTCTGCATGCTCCTAGATTACCAATATTTTTTGGTGCTGATCGATGTCTGGTTGAGTCTGTACAGTCAACTACTTTTAAGTGTGTCAGACCCAAGCTGCAGAAGATACTGGCAATAAATGGACGTCCAGCCATTTTCAAAGCAGATAATGGCCCTCTCTTTCAGGGAAATGACTTCCAAAGAAACATGAATCTGGATAAAGAGAGAAAAGATGAGGCCTACCTGAAGCGAGGAACTACCTAGCGTAGGCCCCAAGTCTAAAGGCCACTTGCCCCCAGACTCCAGGCAAGCGGTCCAGTGAGGGGACGAATTAGGCGCATAGCGAGCGCCTCCTATGACGCAAGTGTGACTATAAGGAGACACTCCCCCTCCTGGAGTCTGGGGGCAAGTAGCTTTTAGTCTTGGGGCCTACGCTAGGTAGTTCCTCGATTCAGGTAGGCCTCATCTTTTCTCACTTTATTGTACCCACTCTCTTACTGAGTATTGGATGTCTGTCTCTGCAATGCATGACTTTAAGGGATCCTAGGCCCTGAAGAATGCCCCCAGACCTTCCTTGGCTCTTTGCAGAGGGCAGAAACATGTCAGCCATTTTTAGATAGGTGACCCAGTGAGTCCTTGTTCTCACTAAGGTGTCCCATCCTTGTTTTTAAACACACCAGCAGACACCACTATTAAAAGTGTAGATTTCACACTGGTAACTGCTTAGGTGTTTTTATATCTTTCCTTAGCTTAGCTGGATCCCACTAAATTCCAGAAAATAATAATTTACGCACTCCCTCACGTTCTTTTAACGGTGAGGTTGAGTCCGCCCAGGTGGCATTGTCCTACCTGGGTGGGGCTAGGTGGTCAAATGATGAAGCATGACACTATATAGTGTGTGAGACCACCTAGTCTGTAAAGGAAACACCCCCCATCACCACTTCACAGCACTTACACTTCATTCATACACCCAGTGTGGTCAAGAAGCTCCAGGAAAATCTCCTTTGGGTACAGCTCCTCATTATAAGTGAACCCAAAACCTTTTGGTGTTTTTTGGTCCTATATTTTCTGACCTGTTTCTGTTGGCTTTTGAACTCTGAGCACTTTACCACTGCTAACCAGTGCTAAAGTGCATATGCTCTTTTGTGTAAATTGTATTGTTGATTGGTTTATCCATGATTGGCACATTTGATTTACTAGTTAGTCCCTGGAGAGACTCCTACTCTGCCAAGTGGTGCCCATCCAGTTCCTGGGACCCTGAAAGGAGAAGCTGGCAGCCTAAGAGGAAGAAATCCATGCACAGGATGCTCTGCGGGGAAAAGATCAACGTGACTCCGATCTGCGGCTGACAAATCGACGCGCCGTCGGCTTCGCAGCTGAAAATCAACGCTCGCCTGCAACGCCACCGAAGAATCGACGCACGGAGCTGGAGAAACGACATGCAGCATCGCTGACAGATGCTGGGAGATCGCAACCCGCGCTGCGTGGTTTTCGGATCATCGTGCTGCTGGATTTCTGACCCAAGTACCGCTGGGCGTGTAAAAACAACACAAGGCCTGCCCGGACCTGAGAGTGCTGACCGGATCGACGGATCGCTGTCCTGCGGAGAGAAGAAATGACGCACTCCGACCCGACGAAAGGAGAAACAACGCAAGGTCTCGCTCGTGAGTGAAAGCGATGCATGCAAGCCCTTTTTGATGCACACTTGCCCCTGCGGGGTTATTTTTGGCACACCCAAGGTACATTTTCACGCTAATAGTGTTAGTGTGTGTTTAAAACTACATGAAGATTATTTTTGTAATTGATAACTTGACTTTAACAAAAGGTTATTGGCAGATCCTGCTACAGGAATCAGACAGGGGAAAAACAGCTTTCTCAACCCCCTCAGGGCTATATCAATTCACGGTTTTACCCTTTGGGTTGTGTGGGGCACCAGCTACCTTTCAGAGATTAATGGATATTGTGATACGCCCTTATCAGGAGTATGCGGCGGCGTACCTAGATGATATTGTGATATACAGTACCACCTGGGAGAAACATTTAGAACACTTTTCAGAAATACTTCAGGCCCTCCAAAAAGCCGGACTAACAGCTAACCTGGAGAAGTGTAACATAGCTAGCAATTCGATTAATTACCTGGGTTATGTGATAGAGAAAGGAGCAATCACACCACAGGTAGATAAAGTGGAGGCTGTCACACAGATTCCCATCCCAAAGAATAAGAAAGACGTAAGGGCTTTCCTGGGTATGGTTGGTTATTATAGACGATTCATTCCACATTTTTTTGACAAAGCCGCTCCTCTCACGGCTCTACTAGAGAAGCGACAACCCCACCATATAGCCAACTTGTCTGAGCTAGAATATCAACCGTTTATCTATCTTAAATCTCTACTGATCACCGAACCGATCTTACACTGTCCTGACTTTCAGAAGCCTTTTCATTTACAAACTAATACTTCAGATCAGGGACTGGCAGCTGTGTTATCACAGGATGGGGAAGATGGGCAGTTCCATCCAATATTATACTTAAGTAGGAAGCTTCTACCAACAGAAAAACATTACCTATTGGAGGCTCATTGTTATCTTAGTTCCCAAACATTGTTCCTGTACATCATGTTTGCTTCATGGTTGCAGTCTATCAGCCCTTTGCCCCACCTGAGTGTCACATGAGGGGAAGCTCAGGTGGGGCAATTTGCTGTGCCATTATTACTAGGTGTGATGTGTATCCTTACTCTGGCTTAACACCATCTTATCATTGTCAACCCTCCCTATGCATCCATTTGCATGGTGAGGCCTTGCAATCGGTGTTGCAGTGTTCAAGCCACAGCACCACATGTCAATATGCTGCGGTCCCAGTCTTACATGTTTCACTTAAACCCATGCGGTACTGTAACCTTGCCCCACCCCAGGGTTGGCATTGCCAGGACACTATGCTCTTGCTACCACTGAAAGCTCCTCTTGTTGATGTATGTGTGCTACATTGCACAGCACACATGGACCTAGCATAGTTCAATTTCATCTTCTGTCTGTGCAGGTAGGTGCGCCTTACTACACACCTATTATCTCCCCCTCAACGCAGCCATCCTTGCACCATGATACATGAGATGCAGCATGGTTGCAGTGCAGCTAAATTGACACAGGCACAGGGGTAGACCCAGGGATGGCCAGCTTGGCTATGATATTATTTCTGTGTACATCATTATGTATGTGACAGTGCCTGATGGTAAATGAGTTTATCGACTTGGCCAGTTAACTGGAGTTTAACTTAGGTCAGGGCATCAAGCTAGTTTGACGGTGATTCTGCAGGTAGTCATACTGGTCCCTCATTTCAACGGTGGCAGTCCTATGACCACCTGACTGCCATTGTCTATATGACCACCCCCAAGCGCGCAGGTGGTAGTGGAAACTGTTGTCAATGATGAATGCCCCATGGGCCAATGGCCTGGCACTGGCAGGTTTCCAGCATCTTACAGACTGGCAATGGCACCTGTCTTGTGACACCAGATCAGTATTACGTTCAATGCTACACTCCAGGTCTGTTCCCGCATTTCCACCAGCCTTTGCATGGCAGTAAAACAACTGTGCCAAGGTTGGTGGTGATGAGGTGTGGTGTGCCATTGGGTGCCCCTGCACAGCCCTTGCACCTGGCATGGCCTGCCCCTTTGCCCTTTCCACTGCCAGATTTGCAGGGCTAAGCGAAGCCTGTCCTGTCACACCCAATGCACCCTAAGACTGGCACTGACTCTATTTGATCCATCAACAATGTTGTGCTGAGTGCCCCACAGAGCTACCATGACCAGACAGATCTCCACCGGCCATCCCAACCTGTGGCTAATCATGCCAACCGCAAAGGGTACACTGCACTGGCAGAGTTACTAACACCAGACTTACCCATGCACCATTCCCTACCCGTCAATGTAGAATTATACATCATTATGTTCACAGTCATACCCCATGTGTTGTATGTGTGTGTTTATTTCCCAATTCTTATGTGTCTCACATGGTTGTGTCAGAGTAGTTGTGGGCTTAGCCTGTATCTGTTGTGACCTACAGTTCGCTATCTGTGGTACATATTTTCTGTAGCAGCACATTTCTGTTCAGCATCAAGGTGTGTGGTTCCACACTACACCAGTTTAGTTGGTCTGAGTGGTGGCATGTTTCCAGTGATACATGACCACCCTGCTATTCCCCCCAGCGCCTGCTCAGATTATTGTTCCCTGCACCCAGGTGGCATCCTCACTGTATGATGGAGTGGTGGCTGCCTTATGTGGATGTGTTGTCAATTTGCGGGATGGTTGTGCTACCGGCACACCTGGGACAGTTGCAATGAATTGTGTGCTGTAAGATGCAGCACACATGTGTTTGGGCAAGAAGGCAAGGTAGTTGCAAGGTGTTGCGGCAAGAGACACCCCCAGGACGTGACCCCAGGTATGACATTGACTACTTGGTAGGGTTAATATGACTATATGCAAGGGATGTTGTGATGACACAACAAGAGGCACTGTCATTATACATTCCATCGATCTGATGTGCTCCATATCTACATGTAGGCATTTAGGCCTGGTGATTGACATATGTCCAGGTTGTGTATGTGTTATGGTGCATGGCACTACCAAGGCGTAGATACATGTGTAGCTTACGTCAGCATGGTGTAACTTGCTTAATGTGCAATGAGTCCCTCTGCGATCCTTTGACAGTCATTGTGTGAGTCCTATGTGCCTCCAACTTCTAGCACTTGACAATTTGACATTAATGTCCCCCATGCAGCTTACCCTGCATTTTTGGTGTTTCCTTGTAGTCTGCGCTGTCCTGCGATTCCAGTGACCAGTTCCTCAGAGATGACCACTGCAACCATCTCCTCCACCTCGTCCTAGTCCTCTTGTAGTGCTGGACTACCACCTCCAGTTTGCAGTGCTGCCTTCCTGAACCTTGCCATTTTGTCCTTTGTCCTTGGCTTACACTCATGCCAGCGTTTCTTGCACTCTGTGCCGCTCTCCTCACCTCTGCCACACTGTTAATCTTGCATACTATCTTCTGCCAAATTGTCTCTCTCCTGCCAATTGCCAATTTTGAGGTGATGAAGAGTTGATGTTGATGCTCCGTCGCCTCTCTACCCAGTATTTCATGCTCCTTGGCATTGAAACAACACTTTCTCTTTTTCTTCTCCCTCCCCTGGGTCTTGTCTGTGTCCTCCTGACTGGTTCCTGGTTGATTGGGGTCCCCCTGGGGTCTCTCCTGGCTTTCTGGGTCTATTTTGCCTCTCCTTTGCACTGTTTTCTCCATTAGTGTCTGTATTTGACGCTAATGTGGGTAAAAATTGTGCATTTCTGTTTTGCGATGTTTCTGTGTCGTAAAATGTGTTAGAGTAATTTTTCCAGAGTTGACGTCATTTTGCCTTACGACAAGGTGCAATGGGTAACGTCAAAAAAATTTGAATCTAACCTATTTTTAGTGCCATCCAGCAACATAGTATAACTATGATGCCCTGGTGGTGTTAAAAAATGGAGTTAGTTAGTGCTAAACCTTTTGATGCAAAACTGCATTCGCGCAGTTTTGCATCAAAAAGTATAAATCTGGGCCCATATGTGCAATTTCCTTTGCAACTATTGTAATACACCTCAATGCCCCACAACATTGCTGATATACCAGGACTGCAAATCCCATGTTAGAAATTGGGTTTCTGGTTTTCAGAGTATGCACCCTGCACAAGCAGGAACCACAATCCTAGTCAGGGTACAGCAGATACACACTGACCCACTTGTAGATTGGAACAGAGCTCACCCTCTGGTAGCTTGGCACAAAGCAGACATGCTTATCTAAATAGGCCACGTGTAAAGTAATTGTGCAACACACCACAAAGTAACACAATGACAGCACCACAAAAAGACTCCACACCAGGTTACCAAAAACAATTATTTTATAAATAAATCAAGATCAAAACAACTCAACGTTGTTTTCCCATCGGTTTTGTAGGATTTCGAGCTGGTGTAGTGTATATGATTGTAAACATAGGTACATACGTGTGAAGCTGTATCAGCTGACAGTGCTATATACCAGCAACAATGGTGTGTTTTAGGTTCAGTGCCTTCTGATTTCCAGGGTCAGTTATGGCTGCAACCACTGGCCCATGGAGCAAAGTGTTGCCCTGGGGTAGGTCGAAGTCTGTCCGGAAATCCTCAAAAGGAAGAAGGGTTGACTCCCAGAACAGGTCACCAATCTTGTCAACCCCCACTTTTGCCCGTTCCTGTAGTCTCCCCACCCCAGTTCTCCAATTCAGTAGTGAATTTAGAAGTTTAAGTGGTAAATCAGAAGAATACAGAACCCAGGTGTGTTTTTTCTGCAAGCAGTGGGCCCAGCACTTTCAGATAACCGTGTATTCTCCACAGTCATTCATTGGAGCACCTCCAATCCTTAAAAGCTTTTTTACAAGGTCTTCTAAGGGAAGCACAAGAGGGGCCATGATCCTGATGGCGGTCTGTCTGCCAGCGACCCACTGGGTGAACCATTGCAGCTGGGCCGCTAAGTAATATGATTCAAAATCAGGGGCTCCCAGTCCCCCCTGGGAGTTGAGGCGTTGCAGTGTAGTGAGAGCTACCTGTTGGCATCCAGTGCCCTAGATGAAGGTTGTTATGATTGAATGGAGTTCTGTAAAGAACGATCTGGGTATCTGAAGAGGAAACATCACAAAAAAGTATAGAAATCTGGATAATAATATAATTTTTAAGATAGCTATCCGTCCAGCCACCGCTAGGCATGTTAATGCATGGACTACCAAATGTGGTCATACCCAAAATGTCACACTGCAGCACAGCCCATGCCATATGTATGCTGATTCAGGGTGCATCTAAGGACAATGCAAAAAAACACGCAATCAGGAATTGAGTAAATAAAATATGATACAAATGCATCTAAAACATCCACAAACGCAAAGTAAATGACACATGGCCCCTTAGCGTGAATTCCACCTTTGCACTCCCCTCAATGCTGCCTTCAGTGAAATCGGCGCATAACCTCCATGCGTCTATATAAACGATGCACGTGCATCTAAAAAAAACTACGCAAATGTCAAATGCATCCAATAAATACACACATAACTGAAAAACGTGACACACGGGGACAGGAAGTGATGTAATAGGAAATTCTGCTACAAGCATGGTACAGTGCGTGTAGTTTCACTTTCTCTTTACAGTCTGTGCCTTTCTGACTGTGTTTGTGTTTTGGAGCTGGTGGTTGTGTCTTGGTTGTGTATTGAAGTCTGTGGTGTCCCTCCTGTAATATCCTGTCATATATTGTGTGCATTTTCTGCCAGTAGTTGTGTGTATTTTTGTCTATATTTGTATTTGTACTGTGGGGTGTCTGTCCGGGGTAGTTACGCATTTGGGATAGTTGAGATTAGTTACTGGGGTTAAGTTTTAGTTCATTTTTATTTTGTCCTGGTATCTGGAGTCAACTTTGATCATTTACAACATGTCAGGTAGGGGGAGGCTGACGAGCATGTCAGAGCATGAGCTAGGTGGATTTGTGTGGCTGGTACGCCACCACCTACCTATGATGCTAATGATGGGTGGCCGGGTCATCCAGGGATGACGGACCGAGGCCAGGCGGCTGCGGTGGGACAAGGTGCTCCACCACCTGAAGAGAGTGTATAGGAGCGGCAAGAATGAGCACCAACTCAAGCATCGTTGGGCAGATCTGGTGGCCAGGGAGCAGGCTCCGCTTGATCACCTTGGGGTTGAGATCGGCGGACCTGTTGGTGAGTCTCCCATTGGCATACTATTTACTGTTCACTGCTCTTGAATGACAGTAGGAGAGGAGTTGGAGTGCTGCATGCAATGCTTGTGGACCAGAATGAAGTGTATCTGCACCAGTCTAGGTCTGGAGTTCACATGTCCAGCCATGATACCAATGCAGGTCAGATGTCTGGTGAGTCCTGCACAACCATCTTGTAGGCACACATTTCAGAGGCCATGGCGACACCTGTGCCCGCATAGTGTCATGTATGAAACGCCAAGGCACCGCCAGCCTACCATATTTTCCCTGGATTGTGTCAACAAAGTTGGCCAATGCATGTATAGCGCAACTTTGTCATCATGTAATGCACACAAACCCTGCCCATGCCGTTATGTTAGCAAAGGGGGCTTACCCGCCTTGGGGGGGCAATGTATATGGTGCATTTGACACCATTAGACAACTTTGCCACATCAGTCATGAATTAATCAACGCATGATCATTGCAGTCTTAGAATTGAGCGGCATGTCTATCACAAAGCGCCTCTGGGTGCCTTGCAGGACATGGTTGAGTACCTGACTCATATGTCTTGCAGAGTGCCAGGGTAGTGTCATGTTTTTTTACACAAGCCCCCCTTATAACTTGTTGTTCAATCTTCTATAGATGGGCCCCATATGATTGTTGCAGGGTGTAGCACTACATGAGACTCTGGTCCAGTTTTAGTGTTCAGATGTGTGGCTCTTACTCAACTGAGTGTCTGTGACATTGTGTGATTGTAGTGGTGTGTCTATTGCACTGTTTTCTACTAGGATAACTTACTCACTCCTGTCAACTAGTTCACACTGAAATTTGTTGTCCACTCACAGTGACTGTGATATGACACTAAGCATGGTTTTCCATTCATATCTTCGAGGTGGACCTGCCCCCTACACAAACGGCGAAGTGGCGCGATGAGGTCCCTGATGTATCCAGTAAGTGTGATAATGTGTGTCCTGTGAAGTAATCCAGTGTTTGAAGTGAGTGAGTATTGTGTGTTGAATACAATGCCAGATGTGATATGCCGTCCAATGATCAGATATCAAAGTAGGCTGGATGCTGACATTATCGCCTATTTAAAGGATCCCCATGCACCACCACAGGGTCACATCTTGTGAGGCTCGTGGTGCACAATGGCTAGCATCGTGTACACAAGGTGATGACAAGCCACGTGTAGGGCCACATGTGACTAAGAATGACAGAGTGCAACGCTGTGAGAATATTGGTAGTGGCACATTCCATCATTCTCACAACACAGGGATGCACCATAATGAACCCAATTTGGTGCATCCCTTTATTGTCATGAAGATGGAGGACTGGGCTAGCAATTTTCCCCCAGCATGGCGCTCTGTCTTTTGCACTCCATGTATGTTACACTTATGTGGAATGTAACTGACTTGCATGCAGGTCAAGGCCAAACATGCTGGCATGGAAATGGGTGTGTAGTGTAAGGAATAGTAGTGGCACATCATGTACTGATGTGTGTCTACACGTGGACACATGAATGTAGATGTGAAAGACCTATGGTTACCAGCTTCCTAGTGGTCAGCCCTCCTAACATATGATCCACTCCTTGACTCCATGTTTGAGTGGGCATGCCTTTGTGGATGACCAGGACAGTTGAGATGATGGATTGCATGGCCATCCCCCCTTAGGTTCAAGGGGCGTGGAATACCAAATTTGTAGGTAGATGTGCTGCTCACAGTGTAGGTGACAGTCATATTGATCAGGCTTGCATGTGTACCTATCAGCTCTGACCCCTTATGGTTACCAACAGCATCCCATCCTCCCAATAACATGTCCAAGTTCCTCGTGATGTATGTTTGTAAATAGACACAGATGATGATGAGGTTTGGGCCTGATCTATGTAAAGTTTGCACTGCCTTTGCATTATTCTCTATAATGCAAAAGCAATGCACACTTCCATATGTTTGGTTCATTTTCACGTTTTGCGTCGCTTCAGTGTCAATAAAATGATGCTAAGGCAGCGTTGTCGTTACATTTATCAGGGCCATTGTCTTTTCTGGAATGTGAGTTGGAGTGCATGTGTAATTAGATGTAGCAGTGTAAGCTACTAATTTGTACATACTCCACTTAATGCTGACACTGATGGCTGCCTGTCTCCATTTCACAGCTGCCAACATGAGCAATGATGAGCTATGCCCATTTCAAAAGGCGGCAGTGAGGTATTGCCATATCCTGACAGTAGAATCTGGGTTCTGAAAAATGGCTCGCCTCTACCGTGCTGAGAGGGCAAAGGGGAATGGCGGGCATTCTGACAAGGGGTCCCCACAGTGGCAAAGAAGGCACTGCAAACACATTTCTCCTCTGCATTGCAGGGGGGCACATCTGGAACCACTCCCACAACCTCGGCTGCAACTACTTCAACCACAACACTGCAACAGCCCACACCACTTGCTGCCCTGGACAAGCAATTGCTGCAGAATTTGAAGAGGGACCTTTCCTTGGTCCTGAAACGTTTGGACAGTTTGGAGAAGGAAGTGGCCGCCAACACTAAGAGACTAAAGTTCATTAAAAAAACTGAAGAAGGCCAAACTCTGAGTTACATCTGAACTGCTAACTCCAAGTTCTGTCCCCTACCTTCTGCCTTTAAGTTATGTTTTATTGTGGGGCGTGGCCAAGGGTCCAGAGATGGCACACGCCTAAATTCCTCGCTCCGGAGGGGCCGACTAAAAGTCGAGGAGAAGCGTGCCATCTCCGGGCCGATCTGAGCCCGTGCGCGGGCACGGAACTGGAGGCTGGCCCTGGGCGCTGCCGGGCTCCGGAGAATGTTGCTGAGCGGGCCCAGCCGGCCGGAGAGGAGACCGGCGGCCTGTCTCGCCTCAAGTTGTGCAGAGGACCGCAGCGGGATAAGGGCGGACGGCCCGAGAGCGGCGGGGGACCCCGGTCGAGTCTCCCTGCTGCGCCGGAGGTGCTAGGGCAGCCGGCGGGGGCCTGGGGGTCCTGGAGGGGCCTGCCCCTTGGAGCGGTGGAGCAGTGCTGCTGCTGGATGCGGGCGCGGCCCCTATTCGTGGTGGGGCCGGCCCGCGAGCACGACGCCTGACCCGGGTGGGGCATGGAGGCATTGAAGAGGCGGCGCGGCCCCGGAGCTGAGATGGGGCCGGCTGCCACACCCGTGTGGCAGGGGGCTAGTGCCCCGAATACGGTGAGAGCGGGGGGCCCAACTCACTGAGGACCCCGGTGGGCCCATGAGAGCCCCTGCAGGATCGTAGGAGGCTGGTGAGACAGGTGGGGGAGCAGCCCAGCCTGGGGCAGGAGCCGGCCTGTGAACACACTGGGCTGTGGTCCCTCGGAGCTTGACTGGGGACGAAGTGAGGCCGACCCTCTGGCTGGACTTAGCCAGCGAGGGAAAGGAACGCTCGGCAGAGCTGGCGAGTGAGGAGGCAAGCCCTGCAAAAGGAACAGAGGGCAGATTGCCTGGCGGGTGAAGACCACAGACCGCCCCGGGTACCCTGGAGTGCCAACGACCCCTGAGTGAGTAGCACTGTGGACGGAGTGCCTGGAGAAGTTGGAGCTCGAGGGGTGGGTGAATGTGCCTGGACGTGATGCTGGGCCGCAGGGGGAACAGTGAAGAGGTGGTAACGACACCACGAGGAAGGGCGACCGGACCGGGACTACGACGCACTAAAGGGCCCGGGCGGAGGGGCGTAGCCCTGGACACGCAGCGCGCGGAGGTGCGGCCGGGACAACCGGAGCTGAAGAGAGTGTCAGTTTGTCACGGACCGACAACGTGGAGCCCCCAGCTCTGCGACCGGAAACTAGAGGTAACCGGCGGGGTGTCTGGGACCTGCCCGGGACCGCCTAGGGGCTGTGGAGCAGCCTACAGAGACCAGGGCGCGAAGGCAAGGATGGAGAAGAGCTCATGATAACGTTTGGCCCACTGCCTGGGCCTCTGGGGTGCGACCCCTTACTCATCCGATGCCCCCCAAGAGCCGTCACAAGAACAGAACCATGGACCCCGCGGCGCCGCCGGGGTACAAAGAAGCGGACTCACAGGACCAGGCACAAGTTAAAGTACAGGACACCCTATATAAAATACTTGGGGCGATAGAAGACACAAAGACAACATTACAGTGGGACATCAACCAAGTCGCGGTTGAGGTGGGTCTACTGAGAGTGGACCACCATAAACTGGTAGACAGAGTCAAAGAAACGGAATCCACGTTGGCGGACATTGTACCGAAGCAGAAAGACCTGGCGGCTGAAGTGACTTCCCTTGCTGACAGAGTGGCACGACTTGAAAAGAGAGCTGAGGATGCGGAAGGGAGGAACAGGAGGAACAACGTACGTGTGGTGGGCCTCCCTGAGGGGCCGAGGGGACGAACATGGTGGAATTTCTGGAGAAGTGGTTCAACACTACAGTTGCACCTGGGTGCCTGACTCCCTTCTACACGCTGTAACGGGCGCATCGGGTGCCGTCGAGGCCTCTTGCCCCTGGTAGACCTCCCTGTGCTGTGATCGCTAAACTATTACATTATAGAGACAGAGACATCCTCTTGCAGAAGGCCAGAGAGTCGGGCCCGTTTAAAGTAGCAAACGGAGAGGTGACACTATTTCCAGACTTTACAATGGAGGTTCAGAACAAGCGAGCTTCATTTCTTGCAGTCAAGAGGGCCCTAAGAGAAGAAGGGATCCAGTATTCGCTGCTTTATCCAGCCAGATTAAGAGTGATGTTGGAAGGGAAGACCACGTTCCTCCAGTCCCCTGAGAAGGCATGGGAGTGGCTAGAGACACATGGGTCCCAAACGGGGCGGTCGACAAGAGAGGGCCCGACTGGGAGCGGGCCTCGCCGGGCCCCGAGGGGACGGAGACCCAGGGAAAGCCCGCGACTAACACCAATGCAAACACATAAAGAAAAGGGCAGGAAAGCGGCCCTGGAGGCGGCGGCCCGCGTGGGTGGAGAGTTGTCTCCCCAGGAGGGCTCCCAGGAGGAGTCGGATGACACATTGGTGTCCTCTGCCGGAAAATTGGGGTGCTCGGCCCATGCCCCGAAGGTGACCCCGCAAACGGCTGACAAACTTGGCTAATCCAAAATCGCAAAAGGCCCTGGAGATATGGCACAACGTGTGAACAAGTGGCCCCTCCGGACCTGGCCACCCCCCTGACCAGATCCTCGCCTGTCTGGCCAGGCTGGCGAGTACTGCTGATATATTTTTGAACAAGTTGCACTGTTGCGCAGTTTTCTGGGCAACCTACAGTTTGGGAGGCGCCCTGGGGTTTGGGAGTTGGGGTACACAGTTACAAGTTAAAATGGCAAGGTGGGTGGTGAAGTCCGACTACAGCAAAAGTCTGAACATGCGAAGGGGCAAATCCGAGGCCCGGGAGAGCCGGGGACACTTTTACCAGACTGATATACTGAGATGGCAGACTACAATCTGTTAACATGGAACGTCAGGGGGATGGGCACGCCGGCTAAAAGACATAGAATTCTCTCCTACTTAAAGAGAAGGGGTGTAAAGGTGGCAATGCTGCAGGAGACTCATCTGGCACCGGGGGAGGGAGAGAAACTGAGGCGCAGATGGAGGGGACAGGTGTTTTCCATAGAGTATTCGTCTTATGCAAGGGGTGTACTGATATGGGTCAGAGCAGGGGTCCCTCTAACAATAGACTCTTCTAACATAGACCGGGAGTGCAAATTTGTGATACAGGAGGGGAGGCTACACGGTACCCCGATAGTCTTGAGTTGCATTTACGCCCCTAACCAGGACCAGGTCCTCTTCATGACAGGTTTATCGAGCCACCTTACCTGTCAATGCACTGGAGAGTTATTAATTGGGGAACTTCAATGCAGTACTAGACATAAATATGGATAGGTCAACGCCGCCACTACAAGGGGCAGTGGCAACTAAAACAGCCAAAAGACTGTGTGAATGGCTGGGCACTTGGGGGCTGGTGGATGTCTGGCGAGAGCAACACCCAAATATTAGAGACTACTCGTATTACTCGGGCCTCCACCGGGTGCACACCAGAATTGATAGAGTGGTTTGCACAGCGGGTCTTATGATTAACATGACACACTCAGAATATCTTGCCCGCACCCTGTCTGACCATAATCCCTTGTTGCTGACGTTGGAGCATAGACCCCCCATACCGTTGTGGAGATTGACCCCCGCAGCACTCGAAGATCAGGCATACAGAGAGGCCCTGCCCTACGCTGCCACCTGACAGAATATATCGAGATAAATAGTGGGTCTACCCCTTCCAGGGCCACGGAATGGGAAACACTCAAGGTGGTGACGAGGGGCTTCTGCCTGGGGCAATCAGTGGGGGTGAAACGCACACTTGAAAGGGAATTGGCTGCCCTAGAGAAGGATATGCATGAGGGGGAATTGAGACAGGGACCTGCAGCTCAGGAGAATGAGGAATATAACCGTGTCCGTAGAGAACATTCCCGGATTGAGGAGCAGCTCAGGTGTCACAGCAGGCAAAAAAAATTGGCATCCCTACAATCGGAGGAGGACAGATCGGGGAGACTGCTGGCCTGGCTGGTGCGCCCAGGCGGGCATAACGAGCCCATCACGAGTGTACTGGATGGGGGGGGACTTCGCAGACTCAGGCCAGGCCCCATAAATGACGCATTTAGGGAATATTATACACAACTATATGGGAGACCTAGTGACCTGGCAACGGAGACCTTTGATAATTTTCTACAGCAAATCCCACTGCCAACACTGAATTCAGAAGAGAGAGATAGCCTGGGGGGACCAGTGACAGCGAAGGGGATAAGCGAGGCCATAGCGCAATTAGCCCCCGGGAAGACCCCTGGTACAGACGGTCTCCCCATGGATTTTTATAAAAAATATATATCTCTATTGGTATCCCAACTGGCGGAAATGTACACGGAGGCATTACACTGCGGTGAGTTGCCGCGCACGCTACGTGAGGCCTTGGTGGTGCCACTCCCCAAGACAAACGGCAGGGAAGCATCGGTGATGGACTTTCATCCTTTATCGATGCTAACCAGCGACTTTAAGATCCTTAGTAAGATCATGGCTGGCCGGTTGCTCCCTCTCATGACCACACTCGTGCATGCGGACCAGAACGGCTTTGTTCCAGGTCGTAGTACCTCCCTGAACCTGAGGCGGATTTTCGCTGTTCTGCACATGCCTAACGAGTCGAAGCCGCCAGTGGGGGTCTTGCTTGCTGTAGACTTCGAGTAGGCCTTCGACTCAATCAGGTGGGACTTCCTAAGAGCCGTGATGCTAAAAATGGGACTCGGGGAGGGTTGGGTAAAATGGGTGGATCTGTTGTATTCGTCCCCACTAGCAAGAGTGAAGACGAGCAGATCAATGTCTAGTGCATACCCAGTATTTCGGGGAACCAGACAGGGATGCCCCCTGTCCCCACTGTTATTTGCCCTGGCAATTAAACCCCTGGCGTCCCGGCTGCGGTGGGAAGGTGTGGGTAAGGGAATTCAATGGGGACCAACTGAACATATTGTCTCTCTGTACGCCGACAATATACTTATTTACCTGAGGGACGGGACCAGTGGACTCCCATGGGTTTTGAGGATCCTAGAGGACTTCGGGGTGTTGTCTGGGCTTCGCCTTAACCGAGGAAAAACATTTGTGTTTCCCATGCTGCCAGGCAGTGTACACCCTGGTGCATGCCCAATGGACATGAACTGGGCCCCGCAGACCTTCAAATATCTGGGCATTCAAATATTCCACGAACTGAGTGATCTCCGGGATGGTAATCTTGGCAGGGCACTCCGATCCCTGCGGTCCTCGGTTGGGTTCTGGCGCTCACTGAAGTTAACAATAATGGCCAGAGTAGCGCTATCTAAAATGATTATGTTTCCTCTCCTCCTCTACTACTTCGCTAACTTACCACTACTGGTCCCCTCGGCCTGGTTTCGCGAGTTGAACGCTTTGCTCAGGGAGTTAATATGGGATGATGGTCGTAGACGCACGGCACTGATGACCATTTGTAGACCGACTCATATGGGTGGACTGGGTGCCCCTGACTTCGAGGCATATTACCTAGCATCCCAACTACAATGGGTGTCTGGTTGGCTGGTGGGCAGGGGACATCTGGATTTGTGTACCGCCCACGGTGAGATAGACACAGCTCCGATTGTAGCACGTATGGCAGACAGGAAGATTGCCCCCTTAGGGGACAACATAATGAATAGTGTTGCAATGAAATGTTGGAAACAGTGCACGAGAAGGGTCGGAGTGGGCCCACCATACTCCCCGGCTTTGCCGCTATCGGTCCTTGCCCTGGACCCGGGAGGAAAGGGACAGGGGGGGGCTAGGGCTGGGACCGTGGACAAGAGCAGGAGTAGTGACAGTCGGGGGCTGTTCAACGAGGGGGTGCTGAGGAGCTTCACTGACCTAGCGGGGGGAGTTCATCAGGGACAGGTTTTACTCTTCAGGAAGTTAGTGCATACCTTGAAGGACCATTGGGATATGATTAATGCGCAGCCCACTGTCCACGGGGTGTTACACCTCCTGTTGACCTCAGGAGAAGAACCTCATTTGGTTGCTAAAATATACCGGGCCCAGATCGAGCTGCATTAGACCCTCTGCATTCCCTGAGAGAAAGGTGGGCGAGAACGATTGGGCGGGACCTGTCCGAGGCAGAGTGGAGCAGAGCACTGGCTTATCCCCGGGTGATCTCATGCAACACGAGATTAAGATACATCCAATACAACTACCTACATAGGACGTACCTCACTCCTCACCGACTGTTCCGTATAAATGGGGGGACCCGCAGGACATGCCCCAGATGTAGGGACGGGGAGGCTGACTTTGATCACATGGTGTGGGGATGCCCAGTGCTCCAGGCTGGTTGGGGGGCGATGATGGCGGTCCTGTCAAGGCTATTTGAGGCGGAACTGCAGCCAACACCTACTATGTGCTTGCTGGGCCTCAAGGCCGGTGCCCCGCGGGGGAAAGTTAGGGGTCGTTTCCTGGACCTGACTCTGGCCCTTTATAAAAGACTGATCACGAGGGACTGAAAGGCCTCCAGCCACCCCTCGCTGACTGAATGGAAAGGCGATGTTACGAGATGGACCAGGGCTGAACTGCAAGTCCTAAAGGCCGAGGAGGCCAGGGGAGTTCACCAGACCCCCATTGCTCCGGAGTGGGAGGACTTAGTGACAAGCTGGGATGACCTAATGAAGAGACTGATAGCTCCCGAGGTGGTAGGATTAGATGACCAATACGTCCAACAGACTTGGCCCTTGGAGAAGGTCCCCGGAACTAGAGCTGAGGTATTGACGGACACACCAACAGGCCGCACTCAATGACAAAGGGTAGAGAGGGGCTGGACACAAATAGCTACATAACTGCTGGAAGGGGGGAGAACAGTTGGCTGGCCATCCCCGCTCAATGAAGTGCCCCGGCAGAGTCTTCCTTTAAAAGATGCAAAGGCCCACCCACATAAGTCATTAAGTTTATACATAGTTTGAAGTTGAGTTAAGCCTGTTATGAGGTCACATAATTCAAAATGGTCACAAAGAATCACGAAGTAAGTAACCACTTAAAGTAGAAATGTTAGTATATTAGAATCAGTGATTAATGAATACTATATGGTAATCAAAATGACTAAGAAGTTATGTAACAAAGTATCTGTAAAGTATAACATGAACACGGATTACTTGACTGATATCTATGATAAGAACAAGATGTTGCCACAAATGGACTTGCATATGTAAGACAGCGAATAGTTAATAAACATATATTTGAAGAAAAAAAAAGTTATGTTTTATTGTGGGTTTTAGGGTGTTCGTGTTAGGTTAGTGTAGGTATGTAGTTTAGTTAGGTTAAGTGGATTTGGGGTGGGTTATTTACTTATTATGTGTTCATTGGTAGGTGGTCATGTTGGGATTCTATGTGTTTAAAAAAATAAATAAATGTAAAAAAATTGTTTTTTTAAAAATACCCAAAAATATATATTTGTTTAGATTTAGTTAGTATATGTGCAGTATTAGTATATGTTGTCCTGCACGTGTCTTGTAACTTAAGAGGGTTGGGGGGGCAATGTTTAGTGTGTGGTGTTAAATGTGTTAGTTAAGTTTAGCATAGGGTAGTTAGCTTTAGTTGTTGATTGAGTATAGTTAGCATAGTTTATTTTAGGAAAGGGTAGGTTTTATTTATTTTTTAGTTCAGTTTTATACTTATTAAACATTTTTGCTTACAGGTTTTTCGCATGAGTGCACAGTGCAAATGGTGTTTTGGCCTAGGGATTCTGTCCTGCCTCCGAATCCTTCTCTTCACATGTGCATCACCTATTGACAACTGCGCTGTCACATTGGCAGCAACAACACATCTACTTGTCCATGCATCTGCCATCCAGTGTACCCACCAATCAAGGTGACTATGTTAACTTTGTATTGGACAGAGAGATCTGGTAATTCAGCTGTCAGTGTTGGCGTCCTGTGTAGGACTGTTGGGAACCGTGGCACATTTGAGAACAGCCTACATTTGAACTCTTTCCTGCAAAAGTGACAAGTGGCAATCACTAATGAGGTTAGGTACCTCTGTTTCACACCAATGTGTTCTACTGGTACTCCCACCAGACAATATTGCCCGAGAACTGTTTCACAGCTATTCCTGCCAAATGTAGTGAGTGAAGCATACATGTGTTCTTCATTTTTGACATACTTAGTGAATTGCTTGTAGGGGATGAGACCAGCATTGACAGTTGTCATGTTGGAACCTTGTGTGTAGGTATGTGCCCCATATTCCTGCACTCTTGTACTGACACTCTGTGACTAATGACATGGTTACACACATCACAACTCCTAAGCGTAGTAGATGTGTCACAATACACGAAAACATGCTGTTTGTGTAGGAGGTGTTTATTTACAAGTGTTGTAGTGCAATATTTACAATGTCCAGGTTAGTGACCCCATTTGTGAAATCCATACAATTGTGACCCAACACAAGTCCAGGGTTGAGGGACATGTCATGGGATATGCTTGGGTGAAGTGTTGTTAAGTGCGGAGGAACAAGAATTGCCAATTGGTAATTGAGAGACAATGACAGTCCATAGCAGACAGGTCAACAGTGTGTTGGTGAAAAGTGCACATATCCAACTGTGCTAACACTGGCATGATCTCAAGCACAGGATAAAGGAAAACCCTGCCCATGTGGCATGGGCTGGTGCTAACGGTAACTCTTACTAGTGAAGATGATCTGTTCCACATCCTCATCCACCGATGTGTGTGGTGTCTCCTCTGCCTTTGATGGTGGTGGTGGGGAGGTAGAGGCGGCTACACACACACACTTCAGTGGTTGGAGATGTGGACTCCAAATTCCCGGCAGCTGCCATTTGTGGAACAACATATGGCATCACTGCTGGCAAAGAGGAGCTGTTGAGTTTTGAGGGTAGCAACATCCCGGTGGTAGACAGCCATGTCTGCCCTGAGGGAGGCCACTTCCCGGTGCCTGGAGTCCAGCTTGTTCTCAATCACGCTGCTGCCAGTTTGGGAGGGCAGTTGTTGTGGCCTCACCCTTATGACAGCAGCAATGACCCTGTAATAGGGGTTGCGCAATGATGACACTAAGCCCGTGGTTAGATTGCACGCATACAGTCTTTATTGCAGACTACAAGAACATTTTTGTTTTTCCTTCATATGTTGCGTTGTTTGGCCTCTCTTCCTCTGGCGTTAACTTCTTGCCTTCTTCTTTCCAGGGAGACTCCCAGGAGGCACATGTGGGAAGAAAACAGACAACGGTAAGTGGCCTATTGAGTGTTTTTCTTTTTTTTTTAGATTTCTTTTTTTTTCTTTTTCTCTCTCTTTCCCTCTTTTTCTTTCTTCCTGTTATCGTCTCTGTAATTAGTTTTCTTCTGTCTCTTTTTGTTTTTTCTTTTACTTGTGGTTCTTTTCTCTCTCTCTTCTCCTGAGTCATCCGCCCTTTCTTTTCCTTCCTTCTCCCTTGTTGTAGGTTAAGACTGACCTTAGGAATATGACCTTATTTATCTTCCCTTTTCCTTCGGGGGGGGGAGTTATCTAGGCTACTCTTGAATATTAGGCACTTTCCCACTCCTTATCTGGTAGCATACCTCAGAACACACACAAAAATTAAAAGAAAACAAAAACCAAATGAAACTGAAGTGTGTAGGAGGGAAAATCAAAAACATGGACCAAAGTAAACCAGCAACAATGAAAATAAAAAGTCCTCCTGATGTCCCTCCCTGCGTTTTTACTTTCCCTCCTTGCTCCCCTTGACATTAGTGCATCCTGCCCCACACACCTGCTGAGGCCACGCTCTTCCCAGAGCGTGGCCAGGGTTCTGGGGTACTGCCTCCTGGTCCTCTGCTGTTTCGGGTTGCCACTGGTAGTCCTGGTGTCTTCCCTTCTCTCCGACGTCCTTGGGCTCTTCAAAGCCTCCTTTCCTCTGCCGACGTCGTGCTCTTCTCCGCCTTCCTTACTGCTGTCGCTGTCTTCCCTCTCGTTGTCGCATTCCCCTCCGCCTCCTCTTCCTCCGATCTCGGGACAGCGCGAAGAGTCTCTTTTCTCTCTGCCATCACCTGGAAGTCCACCACGATTGCCTCCCGTCCGAGGACTTCCGGGTCGGGAAGCACTGCGCCCACGGGCATGGAGGTAGTGTTGGCCTGTCACAGTCCCTCAGACACTGCTGGACTCCATGCAGTGGGGAGTGTTTGCCTCCTTTGGCTGAAGTATGTTCATTGGCCGTAACGAGGCATGTGCGCATACCTACTCTCTAGGCTGCCTGCCACAGTCTCCATCCCCACCGTCACCTCCTTCGCCAGCTCCCGCTGGACTCCTACCGCTGTCCTCTCAAAGCTGGTCCCAGGGTCCTCGGAGTCCTCAGCTCTGTTGGTGCTGGCAGGTTGTACTGTTGGGTGTTGGGTGGGGCATCTTGGATGGCTGCTACATTATTTGTCCTTCTTGCGACTGGAGGTGGTGTCTGGAGGGATACCAGGACTTCTTCGAGGGTCTCTTGGCTGACGGTTGTCAGCTTGTCATCCAGGTCATCGGGGTACTCCAGGACAGGCAGATCAGCAGGAGAGCCATCATCCTCTGCAATGAGATGGTGTAAAATCAATCTTTTTGTGTTGTGGCAGTTGACATGTCACATCACTGACTTGCTATTAGAGCAAGGGTACTCGCAAACATTTTCCCAGGGGCCAAAAGATGTGGTCTGTTATGTGTCCGAGGGCCCCATTGGTGTCAGCGGGGTGTGGTTGGGGTCGGGGTATTGTGGGGGCATTGGTTGTAAGGTGCATACAAAACAAAACAAAGCATATATATGTAGTTGCTGAATTGCACAATGTGAAACCAGAAAACCTTGTATTAATCCCGGCTTCCCCACTTTACCAAATTGTGTGATCCTAGGCAATAGTTTTATTTCTCTACCCTTCATTATCTCATAAACAGGACCTAAAAAATACATGACTTCATGATGTCCGCTGTACAAAAACTTCTCCTATGTTTGATTTTAAAAAAACTATAACGTTTTACTTGTATAATAGGAACCCATGGCATATAACAACCTACTTGGCACATTTCACTGTTGGCATTGTCAGGGTAGGGGGAAGAATTGATGTTTCTAACTTCATGTTTGAAAACTATCACTTTTAAAATAATACTTCTCAATCCGCTGGTATAATCTGATGTACTGAAGTGAAAAGCTTCTGCATGTAAATTAAATACACAGTTTGAATTTTGAGACTTAATCATATGTTTTCACTTCGCTGCAAGATTACTTTAGAGTGAAGGTGCTCCTAAAGTTAAATGATACAGGACTTAACAGTTACCTTCTTTTTTTTTTAACACTAATAATGCTTTAAATAAATGCTTGCCTTTTTCTTTAACATCTTTTTTTATTGTTAGCATCTATTAGTGTAAACAGCAGCAGAGTGCTGCTGTGCATCAGGGGGCCACATGTCAAGGTCGAGAGGGCCGCATGCAGCCCCCGGGCAGTACTGAGCTAGAGGCTCATTGTCATCTTACTTCCCAAACATCGTTCCTGTACATCATGGTTCCAGTCTATCAGCCCTTTGTCCCACCTGAGTGTCACATGAGGGGAAGCTCAGATGGCGCAATTGGCTGCGTCATATCGACTAGGTGTGATGTATATCCTTTTTGTGACTTGACACCATCTTGTTATTGTCAACCCTCCCTATGCATCCATTTGCATGGTAGGGCCTTGCAGTGGGTGTTGCAGTGGTCAAGCCACAGCAATACACATGGTAATATACCCCTGTTCCAGTCTTACATGTTTCACATATACCTGTGCGGTACTGAAACTATGCACCACCCCAGGGGTGGCACTGCCAAGACACTATGGGGGTCACTATGACCCTGGCGGTCATTGACCGCCAGGGCCAACGACCACGGAAGCACCGCCAACAGGCTGGCGGTGCTTCCTGGCCAATTCTGATCGCAGCGGTAAAGCCGCGGTCAGAAAAGGGAAACCGGCGGTTTCCCGCCGGTTTTCCCCTGGCCAAAGGAATCCTCCATGGCGGCGCTGCAAGCAGCGTCGCCATGGGGATTCCGACCCCCCTTCCCGCCAGCCTGTTCCTGGCGGTTTACACCGCCAGGAAGAGGCTGGCGGAAACGGGTGTCGTGGGGCCCCTGGGGGCCCCTTCACTGCCCATGCCAATGGCATGGGCAGTGCAGGGGCCCCCTAACAGGGCCCCAGCAAGATTTTCAGTGTCTGCTTGGCAGACACTGAAAATCGTGACGAGTGCCACTGCACCCGTCGCACCGCAGCAAATCCGCCGGCTCCATTCGGAGCCGGCTTAATCTTTGCTGGGGCTTTCCCGCTGGGCCGGCGGGCGATCTTTTGCAGATCGCCCGCCGGCCCAGCGGGAAAGTCGGAATGCCCCCCGTGGTCATCTGACCGCGGGGCGGTGTTTGGGCGGTTTCCGCCCGGCGGGCAGCGCCCGCCGGGGTCGGAATGACCCCCTATGCTGTTGTTTCCTTTGATAGCTCCTCATGTTGATGTATGTGTATGTGTGCTACATTGCACAGCACACATGGACTTAGCAGATTTCCATTTCATCTTCGGTCTGGGCTGTAAGGTGCTCCTTCCTACACAACTATGATCTTCCCCTCAATGCAGCCATCCTTGCACTATGATGCTTGAGATGCAGCATATTGTCAGTGCACCTAAACTGACACAATCACAGGGGTGGACCTAGGGATGGCCACCATGGGCATCATTTTTTGCTGTGTTCATCATTTTGTATATTACAGTGTCTGATGGTAAATTAGTTTATGGAAATAGCCAGTTAACTGGAGTTGAACTTAGGTCAGGGCCTCGAGCTAGTTTGATGGTGATTCTGCAGGTAGTCATACTGGTCCCTCATTACAAGTGTGGCAGTCCTATGACCACCTGACTGCCATTGCCTATATGACCACCCCCAACTGCACAGGTGGAAGTGGCTCATGTTGTCAATGGTGAATGATTCATGGACCAATGGCCTGGCACTGGCAGGTTTCCAGCAGCTTACAGACTGGCAATGCCACCTGACTTATGACACCAGACCAGTATTACGATCAACTCTACCGTCCTGGTATGTTCCCTCTTTTCCACGAGTCTTTGCAATGCATTGAAAACCCATCCAAAGGTTGGTGGTGATGTGGTGTGCCCCTGGGTGCCCCTGCACAGCCCATGCACCTGGCATGGGCAGTGCTGGGGGTCCCATGCCCTGCCCCTTTGCCCTTTCCACTGCCTGATTTGCAGAGTCACACCCAATGTCTGTCACACCCAATGCAGCCCAAGACTGGCACTGACTCTATTTGATCCATCAACAATGTTGTGCTAAGTGCCCCACAGAGTAACGTAGAGCAGGCAGATTTCCACCCGCCATCCCAATGTGTGACTCATACTGCAACCAGCAAAGGGTACACTGCACTGGCAGTCTAACCAACACAAGACTTGCCCATACACCAGCCACCGCCCGTCAATGTGGAATTATACACCGTTATGTTCACAGTCATTCACCATGTGTTGTATGTGTGTGGTTATTTCCGCATTCCTATGTGTCTCACATGCTTGTGTCAGAGTAGTTGTGGACTCAGCCTGTATCTGTTGTGACCTAGAGTTTGCTATCTGTGGTACATATTTTATGTATTGGGACATTTCTGATCAGCATCAAGATATGTGGCTCCACACTACACCAGTTTAGTTGCTCTGGATAGTGGCATGTTTCCAGTGATACAGGACCACCCTGCTATTCCCCTAGCACCTGCTCTGGATATTTTTCCCTGCACCCAGGGGGCATCCTCACTGTATGATGGAGTGGTGGCTGCCTTAAGTGGATGCGTTGTTAATGTGTGGGGTGGTGGTGCTACCAGCACATGTCTGGATACTGTTGGGATGGTTGCAATGAGTTATGTGCTGTAAGATGCAGCACACATGTGTTTGGGCAATGAGGCAAGGCAGCTGCAAGGTGTTACTGCAAGGGACACCACCATGACATGACCCCAGGAATGGTATTGACTGACTTCCTAGTCTCTGATGTCTTGGTCGTGTTAATTTGACTATATGCAAGGGATATTGTGGTGACACAACCAGAGGCACTGTTATTAGACATGCCCTCCAACCCATGTGCTGCATATGTACATGTAGGTATTTAGCCCTGGTGATTGACATATGTCCAGATTGTGTATATGTTGTGGTGCATGGGACTACCAAGGTGTAAGTACATGTGTATCTTCCGTCAGCATGGTGCAACTTGCATCATGTGCAATGTGTCCCTCTGCGCTCCATTAACATGCATTGTGTGTGTCCTATGTGCCTCCCCCTTCTTGCATTTGACAATTTGGCATTAATTTCCCCCATGCAACGTACCCTGCATTTGTGGTGTTTCCTGGTAGTCTGCACTGCCCTGCAATTCCAGTGACCAGTTCCTCCGGGATGACCGCTGCAACCATCTCCTCCATCTCGTCCAAATCCTCTTGTGGTGCTGGACTACCACCTCTAGTTTGCAGTGTTGTCTTCATGTTCCTTGCCGTTTTTTCTTTGTCCTTCACTTGCAATCATGCCAGCATTTCTTGCACTCAGGTATGGTTCTCCTCACCTCTGCCACACTGTTAATCTTGTCTACTATCTTCTGCCAGATTGCCTCTCTCCTACCAACTGGCAATTTTAGGTGATGAAGAGTTTATGTTGATGCTCCGTCACCTCTCTACGCAGGATTTCATGTTCTTTGGCACTGAAAAAACACTTTCTCTTTTTTCTTCTCCCTCTCCTGGGTCATGTGTGTGTCCTCCTGGCTGGTTCTTGTTTGATTGGGGTCACCTTGGGGTCTCTCCTGGCTTTCGGGGTCCATTTGGCCTTTTCTTTGCACTGTTTTCTGTATAGTAGGTAAAAATTGCAGGTAAAAATTGTGCTTTTCTTTTTTGCAACATGTTTACGTCTCGTAAAACAGGTTAGAGACATTTTTCCAGCGCTAACGTCATTTTGCCTTACGACAAGGCGCAATGACTAACGTCAAAAATGTTGACTCCAAACTGTTTTTAGCGCCACCCATTGTCATAGTATAAATATGATGCCTGTGTGGCATTAAAAAATGGTGCTAGTCAGCGAAAAACTTTTTGATGCAAAACTGCATTTGTTGGGTCTGAAGAAGGAGACCAGCGGAGATCCTTAGGTACTGCCCCTTCCACTATCATTTGGCGGGCCTCTGGCACTACTGTGATCGGGCTGTCAGGAGGCAGTGCCCGCACTGAGGCTAGTCGCTGTCTGCGTGGGCTGGCCGGGGCTTACTAGAGGGAGTGGACTGCCGACTGGGGCCGTGAATGAGCTGGCTGGCTGGCCGAGTGATCCTGGTGTTGGCCCTCCTCCATGGCGTGGTGCTAGTGGGAGATGTCAATAGTGGGGCTTAAGGAACTTATTCTTACGAAGCGTGGAGCAGAGCGCTGTGCCGCGATGAGGCCAGTGTGGCCTGAAGAGGCCCTTGGTTCAGATCCTGCCCTGGCTGGGGAAAGACAACCAGGAGGCAGTGGAGGAGGCTATGGGTCATGCTGCGGTGGTCGTGGCCTCTCCCTACATTGTCCCCCTTACTGCAGTGTGAAGGAGGAATGGTGGCACTGTCATAACTCCACACTGCTGTACATCATAGTGTTCCGATGAGTGGCTGGAAGAAGGGGGGACTGATGACAGGCACAATTGACTGGCCACCACTGCTACACTGATGCCCATCCACTTGTGGTATGCATGGGGCATGCAGAGGAAACGTGTGGCTATAAATCCACCAATGGATTTAGATACTGGTTCCATCCTCATTGCTTGTAGTGCATTATATGTGATACATTCTCCCCTTTGGTGGACCTTTGGATCTGCCCCTCCTGCTGGCGTTGAGTTGAAGGGCACTGTGTACATTTGGACTGTCTGGGATATTGGATGCTGGTTTTTTCTCCCTATGATCCTGCAAAACCAACGCCAGTCATAGATGGTACCCTGCAAGTTGCAGGGATTGTAGTGGCCAGGAGGCGTGGCATAAGGGGACTTTGTGAGTGGTGCCCTGGGACCTGTGTGAAAGGGCGACTCTTATTCCTCCCCCTTGGTGTACGCCCGGATGGGACAGCATATACAAGTGGCTCCTTCTCAGGAGAACACTATGGAATACTATACAACTTCCACCCCTCTTTCGCAGCGCCAGATGCGACACACCAGGCAGGGAGAGGAACAGACAATGACTACTTCCATGGAGGAGCCATATCATGCTGAACTCCTTGCAGCGATACGAGGCTGCAGGGTGGCTATTGAAGATAAAATAGAGACTGTGGCTCTGGAAGGGCTTCAGACAGACCTCAGGAAGGTCTCTGATAAGGTCAAGGTAGTGGAGGGCTTCATCGTGGAGTTGCAGATGGAGGTTGATACCCTGCATAAACAGTTGGCGCAAGACATCGAAAAATCCAGGACTCTGGAGGCGAGGCTTGAGGATGCCAAGGGCAGCTCACGGTGGAATAATGTCTGCCTTCTTGGGTTCCCGGAGTGTGCGGAGGGTGCCTCTACAGAAGCCTTTGTTGAGCAGTAGAGTAGGGATGTGCTGAACCCCATGGGGTTATCCATTATGTTTACAATAGAACTGGCACACAGGGCTCTGGTTGCTCCCCATAGACTTGGGGCACCCCTCGGGCCATTATTGTTCAGATCCTCAATTATAGGGATCAAGACTGTGGGGGTCATTACAAGCGGTAACCGCTGTGCGGCAGTCAATGCGGCCGCACTCCCGTGGACCCCATTATGACATCCCCGCTGGGCCGGCGGGCGCAAACCAAGTTTACGCCCGCCGGCCCAGCGGGGATGAGGCCGCAACATAGGAGCCGGCTCGTAATGGAGCCGGCGGTGTTGCGGCCGTGCGACGGGTGCAGTAGCACCCGTCGCGCTTTTCACTGTCTGCTATGCAGACAGTGAAAAGCTGCCCAGGGCCCTGTTAGGGGGCCCCTGCACTGCCCATGCCAGTGGCATGGGCAGTGCAGGGGCCCCCAGGACACCCCTTACCGCCAGCCTCTTCCTGGCGGTGCAAACCGCCAGAAACAGGCTGGCGGTAGGGGGGTCATAATCCCCAGGGCAGCGCTGCTTGCAGCGCTGCCCTGGTGGATTATCACCGCCAGGGCTAAAACGGCGGGAAACCGCCGGCCCCGGCAGTGCGACCGCGGCGCTATCGCTGCGGTCGTAATACGGGTCTCCGTGCAGCCAGCCTATTGGGGGTACGGACGCCACATTACCCCTGGCGGTCATAATGACCCCCTGTGTCCTGCGCGGGGCCCGGGAAAACCAACAGTGCTGTTTTTGAAAATCATAAAATCTCCATATTGCTGGACTATACCAAAAAAGTACAGAACTCGAGAAGCAGCTTCCTGGAGGTGAAGGCCAAGCTCTACTCCATGGGTGCGTGATATTTGTTGTTGTATCTGGCGCGCCTGAAGGTTATCTCTGGGGGTAGGTCCCACTTCTTTGATTGACTGGAGGATGTCTGGAGATCGCTTGAGGTGTGGGAAAAAGAGCCACTGGATGGATGGGCAAGTTCAATGTATTAGTGAAGAAATCCTTTTGCAGCCCAGAATCCTAAAAAAACAAGGACCCAGTATTTTGAGAAAGCAGAAGTTATGATGCCTAACACGACACACCGTCCAGGGTCCAGCAGTCAGATTCTGCAGTCCACGAAGCAGAAGCTTGTATCTTTTTCTCTTCCCAAATCCCCCTTACCCTTGAGGACTTGTGAGAGGGCAATGTACTGTTCATCGCAGTCACGTTAGTCCTCACTGGGATTGGGGAATTGTCAATGCCCATCGGAATGCCTGGAATTCAGGTGAGTGGCTCGCACAGAACAACAGCGTAGCACTGAGCAGATGGACACTTCACGAGTCGTACGGGGGGTGGCCCCTCTACAGGGAGTGCAGAATTATTAGGCAAATGAGTATTTTGACCACATCATCCTCTTTATGCATGTTGTCTTACTCCAAGCTGTATAGGCTCGAAAGCCTACTACCAATTAAGCATATTAGGTGATGTGCATCTCTGTAATGAGAAGGGGTGTGGTCTAATGGCATCAACACCCTATATCAGGTGTGCATAATTATTAGGCAACTTCCTTTCCTTTGGCAAAATGGGTCAAAAGAAGGACTTGACAGGCTCAGAAAAGTCAAAAATAGTGAGATATCTTGCAGAGGGATGCAGCACTCTTAAAATTGCAAAGCTTCTGAAGCGTGATCATTGAACAATCAAGCGTTTAATTCAAAATAGTCAACAGGGTCGCAAGAAGCGTGTGGAAAAACCAAGGCGCAAAATAACTGCCCATGAACTGAGAAAAGTCAAGCGTGCAGCTGCCACGATGCCACTTGCCACCAGTTTGGCCATATTTCAGAGCTGCAACATCACTGGAGTGCCCAAAAGCACAAGTTGTGCAATACTCAGAGACATGGCCAAGGTAAGAAAGGCTGAAAGACGACCACCACTGAACAAGACACACAAGCTGAAACGTCAAGACTGGGCCAAGAAATATCTCAAGACTGATTTTTCTAAGGTTTTATGGACTGATGAAATGAGAGTGAGTCTTGATGGGCCAGATGGATGGGCCCGTGGCTGGATTGGTAAAGAGCTCCAGTCCGACTCAGACGCCAGCAAGGTGGAGGTGGAGTACTGGTTTGGGCTGGTATCATCAAAGATGAGCTTGTGGGGCCTTTTCGGGTTGAGGATGGAGTCAAGCTCAACTCCCAGTCCTACTGCCAGTTCCTGGAAGACACCTTCTTCAAGCAGTGGTACAGGAAGAAGTCTGCATCCTTCAAGAAAAACATGATTTTCATGCAGGACAATGCTCCATCACACGCGTCCAAGTACTCCACAGCGTGGCTGGCAAGAAAGGGTATAAAAGAAGGAAATCTAATGACATGGCCTCCTTGTTCACCTGATCTGAACCCCATTGAGAACCTGTGGTCCATCATCAAATGTGAGATTTACAAGGAGGGAAAACAGTACACCTCTCTGAACAGTGTCTGGGAGGCTGTGGTTGCTGCTGCACGCAATGTTGATGGTGAACAGATCAAAACACTGACAGAATCCATGGATGGCAGGCTTTTGAGTGTCCTTGCAAAGAAAGGTGGCTATATTGGTCACTGATTTGTTTTTGTTTTGTTTTTGAATGTCAGAAATGTATATTTGTGAATGTTGAGATGTTATATTGGTTTCACTGGTAATAATAAATAATTGAAATGGGTATATATATTTTTTTGTTAAGTTGCCTAATAATTATGCACAGTAATAGTCACCTGCACACACAGATATCCCCCTAACATAGCTAAAACTAAAAACAAACTAAAAACTACTTCCAAAAATATTCAGCTTTGATATTAATGAGTTTTTTGGGTTCATTGAGAACATGGTTGTTGTTCAATAATAAAATTAATCCTCAAAAATACAACTTGCCTAATAATTCTGCACTCCCTTTAGAATCAAAATACAAAAGGATGGTACGATGGCAGTGGTCTCGTTCCCCCCCCCCCGGTTGGTTACCGGCCTCAGATGGACTTTCACAAGCACCGGACTTGGGAGTGTAGTAGGGACAGGATGTCAAGTTAGCCTTACTTTTAAAGGTTATGCTTTTTCCC
Organism: Pleurodeles waltl; assembly: GCF_031143425.1. Classification (NCBI taxonomy): domain Eukaryota; kingdom Metazoa; phylum Chordata; class Amphibia; order Caudata; family Salamandridae; genus Pleurodeles; species Pleurodeles waltl. Next base: position 807,941,948 of record NC_090448.1, on the reverse strand, counting down.
TTTCTTTTTCCATGGTATATATTGTTGTGGTGACTGTATTTTGACTATGTTGCATGGGGGGAGGGGGTGGATGTATAACTAATATGATAGAGTTGTGGTCAACATTAGCCGGAGCAGGTGGGCACTGGGCAGGCGGGCACTGGGCCACTGCAAACTCACTGTATCTTCTTGTGGGGTGTGATCACCAGATTCTCGGGGTTTGCAATAATCACAATGCAGACACAGTATAAACTGTCAATGGGGTGGGAGATGCTACCTCCTGTGTTGTGGTAGGCTCAAGCTTAGAGGGTTTGGGTTTCGGCTGTTAGTACTGGCAGTGTACATATATATGGATTTACAGTATGTTTTGTTTTTCTTGTTACACTGTATCCGGGGTGGGAAGGTGGGTTTGGGATTAGTTTTTCCTGTGCATTTTTTCATATGTAAATTGTTGTGGTTGGTGTGTCCCTCGTGGCTGGGGGCAGCCTCTGCAAGATCCTCCTAACTGGTTGGATTTTAGGAGGTGGTATTGTACGTTTTTGTTACAGTGGAAAATATTATGTGAGACACAGGAGGGGTAAGCAGTGCAGTGGAGACATGCTGGCCACTGAGGGAGTAGGGGCTTGTAACGGTCTCATGGATAGACAGGTAAATATAGTGACTTGGAATGTCAGGAGGTTGGAAGATTATACCACTCAATATAGGATGCATTTATTTTTGTGGCACAGGATACAAATAGCCTGCTTACAGGAAACACATATGACGGATGATGAATCCCAGAAACTTGCCAAGAAGTGGCAGGGCCAGTTGTTCTCTGCATCCTTTTCAACATACACCCGGGGAGTGACGATATGGGTGGCGCCAGGTGTCCCTTTCAAGCACATCTACAGTAAGGCAGATGTGGGGGGACGATATTTGCTCCTGCAGGGTACAATAGACGGTGCACCCATCACTATTCTAAACACTCAAGCACCCAACATCGATGATCTCTGTTTTTACGCAAACATCCAAGCAGTGCTTGAGATCAGTATAGGGTCCTCCATCGTCTGGCTGGGGATTACAATTGTATATTGGACGGGGATAGGGACTGTCATCCCCAAAGATAGGGCACTAAGCCATTGATGGGGAGTTTCCTTACTTCTGTTACAAACAATTTGGGGTTGTGGGTTGGCTGGAGGGGGTTGCACCTGGAGAGCAGGGAATATACATGTCACTCAAAGACACATAACACGTACAGCCGCCTAGACCGTTCTCTGACGGGTGACTTGGATTGCTCACAGGTGACGGAGGTAACGCACCTAGGGCGGTTCTTATCTGTCCATACCCCTGTACTTCAGCGGTTGGGGTGGGGGTTGGGCGACAGGGTGGCACAAAGCTGGTGCATGTCATCTAAATTCCTGGCAGACAACGCATGCCATGAGACACTGGCCACAATGATGACAAATTATCTGGACACAAATTTGGGTACCACAGCACCCAGGGTAATTGAATGGGAGGCAATGAAGGCAGTTGTGCGGGGTCAGGTATAAGCACCACGTGTGGAGTTCCTAAACAACTGGAATGTAATCTTGAGGAATGGGAGGGGCGACTAGTGGACATACAACGTTGTGAATACTTCACTACAGGGGCGCAAAGAGAACATCTTCGCCTAAGTAGGAAAGTAGGTAGAAGTTGGGAGACACTGGATAAATTAACACTTATGTCTTATCACCAGAGACTGCACAGGGAAGGGGGTAAGTCCTGTAGGCTGTTGGCATGGATACTAAAATCCAGCTGGAGTACTGGTCACCAACGGTAGAGACATTTTAAATGTGTTGGCGGAACATCTGCAAAAAGTGTCTCGGGCTGGCTCTTTGGCGTCTGACGAGGTTATACAGTGGTTCTTACGGTGGTTAGAGCTTTTACAGTTGGACCCCAGCAGCTGGAGGGAGCCAGACAATGATATAACTTTAGAGTAGGTGGGTGTAGCTATAGAGGCGTTACAAAAATCTAAAGCCCTCGGAGGGGCAGATTCCCTGTTGAGCTCCGCCAGGCTGTTAGAAATGAGGCCTTTGGTTGTCAGTCAGGTTACCCCCTGTCCAAGCAAGGACCCTCATTCTAGTCAGGGCAAAGGAGAAACACACCCGGTTAACACCCTCTCACCCCCTTGGTAGCTTGGCACAAGCAGAAAGGCTTAACACAGAAACAATGTTTAAAGTATATGTACCAACAGACACAGTAATACAGTGAAAATACTACAAAATGACTCATCGTTGTATCCAAACAAAACAAGACCAAAACGACAAAAATCCAACATACACAAGTCAATTTATGATTTTTTAAAGATTAAACACAAACATAGCGCTTAAAAACACAAATGCTTCGAATTGTGGATATTGCGGTGTCGTGACAGAGTGGTTCCCTTCAATTCGATGCCAATGGCACCAGTCACGGAGTCACACGAACTGCCAGGTACAGTACCTTGTGAAAATGAGGAATCAAGCTGGGTAAAGAGTCAGGGATCGCGGCGTCGCTGGATCTGAGGCAGCGGTGGTTCTGGTGCTGTGGAGCGAAAGAGCGGGGCATGACGAAAAGGCATCGGATCCTTCCTGTGAAGCGGTGGAGGTGAGGTGGCATCAGTGCAAAGTGCTGGATCCACGCAGTTCCGGCATGGTCGATATCCGGCGGTCACGATGTGGTGCAGCGACTTCCACGGAGTCGCTGACTTCAGCGAGGCTGCAGCAGCATCAGGCCTGCGGGGTTGCCGCACTTCGACGAGGACCATGGCTTTGGTTGCAGGCGACATCACAGGATTTGGCAGCGCCGTCAGTCCAGAGTCCTCCAAAGTCAGTTTGCTTAGTTTTTCTTGGTTTTTCCACTAGCTTCTCCTTTCAAGGGCCCGGGGACTGGATTAGGCATTACTTGGCAGGGCAGGAGTCTCAGCAGAGAGTCCATGTGCTGGGAGAGAAAAACTTTCATGGCCCTGACTCCAGTCTGTGTCCCCTTTCACAGACAGAAGCAGTAACAGCAGGATAGCCCAACAAAGCACAGTCTCAGGCAGGGGCAGCACTTCTCCTGAGCTCTTCAAATCTTATCCTTGGCAGAGGTTCCTCTTGGTTCCAGAAGCAAATCTTGCAGAAATCTAAAGTCTGGGGTTTGGGTCCACTACTTATACTGCTTTCTGCCTTTGAAGTTGCCCAAATTCAAAGAAACGTCTCTGTTATTTACAGGATCCTGCCTTGCCCAGGTCAGGCCCCAGACACACCAGAGGGTTGGAGACTGCATTGTGTGCCGGCAGGCACAGCCCATTCAGGTGTAAGTGACCACTCTTCCCTCCACTCTAGCCCAGATGGCTCATCAGGATATGCAGGCTACACCCCAGCTCTCTTTGTATCACTGTCTAGAAGAGATTCACAAACAGCCCAACTGTCAGTCTGACCCAGAAAGGGATTCCACAAACAGGCAGAGTCACGGAATGGTTAAAGCAAGAAAATGCCTACCTTCTAAAATGTGGCATTTTCAAACTAACAATCTAAAAACCAACTTCACTACAAGATGTATTTTTAAATTGTGAGTTCAGAGACACCAAACTCCACATCTCTATCTGCTCTCAAAGGGAAACTATACTTTAAGGATAATTAAACCTCTGAGACAGATAGGCCTTGCAATAGTGAAAACTGAATTTGGCAGTATTTCACTGTTAGGACATGTAAAACACATCAGTACATGTCCCACCTTTAACATACACTGCACTCTACAATGGGGCTACCTAGTGCCTACCTTAGGGTTGCTTTACATTTATAAAAAGTGAACGTTTAGGGAAATTGGCAGTTTAAAAACTGCTCACACAGACACTGTAGTGGGAGGTCTCAGCAATGTTTACAGAGCTACTTGTGGGTGGCACAATCAGTGCTGCAGACTCACTAGTAGCATTTGATTTACAGGCCCTGGACACCTCTAGTGCACTTTACTATCTAGTGCACTTTACTAGGGACTTATTAGTAAATCAAATATGCCAGTCATGGAAAACCCACTTACACACACAATTTACACAGGGAGCACTTGCACTTTAGCACTGGTCAGCAGTGGTAAAGGGCCCAGAGTGGCAAAAACAGAGTCCAGCACACAGTAACAGCCTGGGAAGCAGTGGTAAGAGGTTAGGGGAGACAACGCCAAGGATGCCAGGTCTAACACAGGCGTACTCTTCCCTCCTTCAAGAGAAACTGCTGGCGATGTTTGGGGAGGCACGGGATAGGGGTATCTTGCCAGAATCAATGCGGCAGGGTATTGTCTGCCTTATGCTTAAATTTGGGGTGATCAGAGTGCCCCCTTCTCTTATTGGCCACTTACGATGTTCAGTAGTGATGTCAAAATTCTCTGTATGTACCGTGAATTTGAGATGCCTAATGGCCGTACTGCGGGGAATGTGGTTTTTCCCCAAAGTTTTGTGCCTGGGTGCACTCACTTTACACTGAGCACATAGGGGGTCATTCTGACCCCGGCGGGCGGCGGGAGCCGCCCGCCTGGAGGGAACCGCCGAATGACCGCACCGCGGTCAAAAGACCGCAGCGGCCATTCTGGCTTTCCCGCTGGGCTGGCGGACGACCGCCAGAAGGCCGCCCGCCGGCCCAGCGGGAAACCCCCCTCAACAATGAAGCCGGCTCCGAATGGAGCCGGCGGAGTTGTAGGGGTGCGACGGGTGCAGTGGCACCCGTCGCGATTTTCAGTGTCTGCAAAGCAGACACTGAAAATCATTATGGGGCCCTGTTAGGGGGCCCCTGCACTGCCCATGCCAGTGGCATGGGCAGTGCAGGGGCCCCCAGACACCCGTTCCCGCCATTGTGTTCCTGGCGGTAAAAACCGCCAGGAACAGGATGGCGGGAAGGGGGTCGGAATCCCCATGGCGGCGCTGCTTGGGGTAAACCGGCGGGAAACCGCCGGTTCCCCTTTTCTGACCGCGGCTTTACCGCTGAGGTCAGAATGGCCCAGGAAGCAACGCCAGCCTGTTGGCGGTGCTTCCTCTGCCCTCTGCCCTGGCGGTTTCAAACCGCCAGGGTCAGAATGAGGGCCATAGTCTGGGTTTGGGTGGGTGGTGAGCTCGCAGAGTCCTGGGTGGTTGGCAGGGGAACCAAACAGCGGTATCCTCTTTCACCACTCCTTTTTTCCTTGGCAGTGGAGCTGTTGGCCCTGTTGTTGTATGGGGAGCTGGCTACCTGGGGGATTTGGGTGGTCTTTCTACCCATATCAATTCTCTCTATGCAGATGACATGCTGGTGTACCTTAGGTCACCAGGCAAGTTGGTTCTCCTGTTATTGCAGCTGCTGTCAGAGTTCGGGTTGTTTCGGGTTTGCGAGTGAATGTGCATAAGTTACCTCTGTTCCCTCTGGGTACACATCGTGGTAGACCCCTGGATGACCTGCCTGCGGTGGTCCTTCGTTGGGAGTTAGAGGGCTTTCGGTATTTAGGCTTCTAGGTTACTCACACTGCAGCGGCCCATAGGATGCTTAACACAGAGAGAGTTGTGTCGGGTCTGGAATACTCAGTTTTGTTCTGGGACAGAATGCCACTGTTTGTAATAGGTAGAGCAGCAGTCGCCAAGATGGAGTTCTTACTGTGTTGTCTTTACTTGGTGCAGAACTTATTGTTTCTGTTGGCCCCTCAGGTGTTCACTCAACAGGATAGTTTGCTGTTTTCACTAGTTTGGGCTGGGTGCCGCAGCAGGGTGGCCGTGTCCACGCTTCAGAGGGATCTGGATTTGGCAATCCCAAATATCAGGCTGTACTGTTTTGCCGCACTCTTGCAGCATGCTGCGAATTGGCTGGTTGAGACTGACATGTGGGAGAAGCAACTATTTGAGGGAATGCTGGGTACAGATATCCTAGCAAGGATTCTGATGAGAGGAGAGAGCAGTCCCTTACCTTCTGTATAATACACCAATGATCTGGGAACAGGTAATCAAGAAGGTACTTTGTCACACCCCATTTGACAGGGAGCTGAAGGTATTGGACTTCGCTCCGTTCCGTGAAATCAAAGACCACATGTCTATGGAACAATGGAGAGCAGGTGGATGTTTAATTGCAGCTGATTTATTTCTTAATGAGGCATTGCATTCTTTTCCAGACGCGCAGGACCAGTTTAGGTTGGGCTCGGGACAACTCCTGCATTATGCAAAGCTCGAAAGTGTTGTAAGAGAGGTTTGGCGAGATTTCCCATCCACCCCACAATCCTCTAAGGCAGGGGTCTCCAACCTTTTCTGTAACAAGAGCTACTTATCCTCAGTAAAAATCACCCGAGCTACTAATATCAGTGATGTAATAGTAACCACACAATCCAAGATTATCAGCGGCGATAACATCAGTGCATTAGGCTTGGTTTCCAGCTGTAATGTAAAAAAATGATTTTGCAATTTCAATTGAAATATATGAGTAATACATAAAGGTGACAGCTTCAATTCCCCAGCACCAGTGTATAAATGAGTAATACATTTCTCCAACTCAAAAAATAGCTTTCAATACATTTTGGAAATTCAACCATTTTTTTCTTCCAACTATCAGTTCACGAGTTCTGAAAATACACAAATTTTCATCTTGAATACATGCTTTTAAATTTTGCTTTACATGATGACTCAAGCAAGCAAAAGCTTTTATATTAGTAGGCTGGGCTGCACACAGGAAAGCTACTCACAGGTAGCTGAAGAGCTAATGGTAGCTCACGAGCTACTTGTTGTAGACACCTGCTCTAAGGTATTGGGTGCGCTGACAAATTGGGGGGAAGGAATTAACTTTATTTTACAGGACACTCGGGAAGTCATGCCTGGTAAACCCTGTGTGGCGCACTGTGTGTGGGAGTGGGAACTGGGGGAGTCAGTGGCAGATGCTGCCTGGGCCAAGACACTGTCGTTGGTGCGCACCGTCTCATGCAACAATAGATTCAAGCTCCTACACTTTGATTTCGTACATCGAACTTATGTAACACCTTATTGCCTTGTCAAGACTGGCCCAACAGGGGGGGGAGGGGCAGGTGGCGAGAGAGATACCTCCTTTCTTCAACTGGCATGGTCATGTGAGGGTGTGAAGTGTTCCGGAGTTAGGTGGTCACCAAGATTGAGGAGGTTACGGGTCTGGATACTGCCCTGACCCTGTTGAGATGAATACTTGTGGTGGTAGTGAGACCCAGAGGGTGGAATATTCCTTACTAACTAACACAGTTGACCCTTGTGCTGGCTGCATGGTGGCTATAGGATGGAGGAACCCCAGGAGGCCTCTGGTTGATTACTGGTTACGTGATCTCCTGGAGTGGGGAGTAGAAGATGAACACCATATAAGGTTGGCACGTACAGACGAAGGTGCACCCGCTTATCTGACAGCGTGGGCTCAATTGTTGGAGTGCTTTAGTGATGGGGTCTCTAATTCTGAGACCAGCACAGCAACTGAGGATTGATTGATGGGGTTAATTTATGACTTGAATTGCTAAGACGACCAACTGTGTTTATCTCGAAATTAGAATACATTGAGAATGTTCATGATTTGGTTGCAATAATGAATCGTCATATGATGAGGAATAATATGGTACTCCTCTTGACAGGTTAATGCTGATGTGTACTTAAGACTGTGTAAGTATCTCTCCAAGGAAGGCAATGTATGGGGGATCTCAGATGCTTTGCACTGTAACGTTTTGGTTTTACTTACATAAAATCAATAAAAGAGTTATTAAAAAAATGACTCATTCTTGCATTTACCCCCTACTTATCTGCAGAAAAAACCCCACAAAAACTGAAAGATAAATTAAAAGAATACAACTGAAACAAAGAATACATACGACCAACTAAACTTGGGGTGGTGCGTTTGATTGCAATACAAAAATAAATTTGAACATAGACGTAGTCACCCATGTTGCAGTGCTTTTGTACAAAGTCTATTGTTTTTTTAAACTTCCAACACAGCTGCCAGGTTTAAAATAAACATATTTGCCATCTGTGATCAATAAAAATAGTGATACACTATGCAAATACCATTTCAAATTGACCACACAGTAAGCATTTCACTTTGAATGCCATAATACTAAAGTCTACAGTGTGTTATTGTTGTTCTGATCCAGGGTGGTCAATATTGTGGTGAGACATAGTGGACATTTTGAAGTGATAAAGCAATTATACACTTTCGCCAAAACCATTCCATAAAGGCCAGCCCCTTTAGAAGAAGTGGTCACTTAGAATGCAGCACACTGCAGATGAAATGTGCAGCAAGCGTCTTGGAGGAACTGTCTGAGGAACTGGAGGAAGCGCTAATAGAGAAGAAGGGGGAAGAAACATAAAGGGACATATAAAGGGGAAAAATTAAAAACTAAAAGATTTACAAACCAATCCAGACACTGAATCACACTAATTTTCGGGTAGATGTGCACATCTGATCAGGGAAACTACCATCGCTCACAGGGCAATATTGACAATGACAGAAATGGGCTAACCCATTGCCTTTCTCAGTATATGTCATGAGGAGAAACAGAGTGTGAAGATATGTATATGTATGACAATGTGTTTTATTTTTAATGTTTTTATTACAAGGGCCTAGCAGACAGCTACACCTTCAAAAATCTCCTAAGATGGTCTGCAGAGTATCACAATACAAATATTCTACCTCCGGGGTTTGTCCAATGAGGTAACTAACACGAAATCCTTGCCTATGGAGTCATTTGTGAGATTTTATGTAACAAAATACTAGCCCTCAGGTTTTAACACAGTGTAATAACAATCCACCCTAAAATGAATTTGGGGTTTACTATATCATATTGATGAAAAGTCAGGCCTGTTTCCTCTTTCTATGGTGACTGACTGCACTATTTGGGCTCTTGGTCTGCCAACTACGAGGGACCCCTGCCAACCCTGAACAATTCTGAAATCGAGAAACTCAGGGTAATCCAGGGTGGTGTTGCAAGTGCTAATCGCTGCATGTTTTCTTATGCAGAATGCCCTCAAAAAGACACAGGGGGTCATTCTGACTCCCGCCGGCCGCGGTAACCGCAGGGCCGGCGGGAGCCGCTGAATGACCGCGGACCGCGGCGGCCATTCTGGCTTTCCCGCTGGGCTGGTGGGCGACCGCCAGCAGGCCGCCCGCCAGCCCAGCGGGAAACCCCCTTCAATCAGGATGCCGGCTCCGAATGGAGCCGGCGGAGTGGAAGGGGTGCGACGGGTGCAGTTGCACCCATCGCGATTTTCAGTGTCTGCTTGGCAGACACTGAAAATCTTGGTGGGGCCCTGTTAGGGGGCCCCTGCAGTGCCCATGCCATTGGCATGGGCACTGCAGGGGCCCCCAGGGGCCCCACGACACCTGTTACCGCCAGCCAGGTTGTGGCGGTCAAAACCGCCAGAACCAGGCTGGCGGTAAGGGGGTCGGAATCCCCATGGAGGATTCCCTTGGGCAGCGGGAAACCGGCGGGACACCGCCGGTTTCCCGTTTCTGACCGCGGCTGTACCGCCGCGGTCAGAATGCCCATGGGAGCACCGCCAGCCAGTATGGATCAGAAAGGCTATTGTCCCATATTCATATTTATGTGACAGAAAACTAAGCCAGTTGCAGTAAATGACCAGAGTCTTATCACAATGTGTTCCCACACTTCTTCTGATAAATTGCTACCTCCCCTGTGTGGGTGGACCTAATGCATATCACTGAAACAGACCAAAACTGTAACCATATGAAAAAGTAATTTCATCAAATTGACTTCACATGGTCCACGTCTTCATATGTTCTTGTCGTGGGATAAGCCATGCAACACAAGTGGGGGACGTTTTTTATTGGGAGAAGTGTGGAAACACAGAGTGGTAGGAAATTTGTGGATCATAACATATTTCAGAACATTCCCTCAGAAAAATGAGGAAACTGCAAGCTTTTACACACACTTTTTAATTTACAGTGCGTTCTAGATAAGAAAACTTAGTGTGATCAACACAAGTCACACTGCCCTGGACTCCCCTGTCTACTTCGTTTTCAGAAATGTCTAGGTTTGATAGGTTTCCTTAGGTACCAGCCGAGCTTGGCCTAGACCCGACAATTACCCACATCACCAGAATGGGTCAATTTGCAAGGCAAAGTACTGATTTCCCTGGTTACATTTTGAGGCCTTTACTGTCATGGCAATAGGCCCAAACACACAAATTGGGTACCATTTGTATCAGGGAAAGTGTGGAATTACTGGATAGTACAACATTTGTCATTATCAATTGAATTCATCTTAATTTTTGGGTCCCAGATATAAGTCAATGTGTAAGAAAATGCACATTTCGCAAAATGCTCTCTGAATCACATTATAGTATGGGTAAATAATCACTATTTCTAAACTCAGCATGTGGAGTATTTTTTAAAATATTTAGAATCTCTTCATACCATCAGACTGTGTTTAGGGGGCCACCAGGCAAGCAATAGATACTGGGCCACAGCCATGGGGGTTGGGATTGTTTGCCTCTGATGTCCCAGGATTCGTCCTACTATGGCTTTTCAAACTGGGACAGCTATGACCACTTCAGCATATGACTCAGTGGTTGTGATGGCAAACATTCAAAAGATTCTCAGGGAGATTTATGTGGTGGTACAACAGGCTTAGCACTCAACAGCCACCTAACAGCACAATCATGTGATTGTCCAGCCCAGTACTTATCTTTAAAAAAGAAAAGTACTTTATTACTCTTAACACATATTCGTGCACAATATCACAAAAAGTAGCATATGCCTGAGGTATGGGGGACAGGCTTATACTCAGGCACAGATGTCACTTCTCTGCTCTCGTTCACCTCTCTTACTATAAGATTGCTCTGGAGTGCGTCTCAGTGCAGATGCAGCACTCACTCTTTTGGTTAATAGTCTTATATGGTAATACCAAGAACTAAATCTCTCACCCTGGGTTTGTTCAGCGGTAGGCCTTGCATCAGCCTCAAGTCCATGTTCTTCCCTTGAAGGGAAAGAAGGTGTGCCACTACATTCAGGCCAGGCAACTGCTCTGCTACCAACTGGCATATGAGGGCTGCATGACAGTGCTCTGGAAGCAGTACCAATGGTTAGCTGTTTTCATGCAGCAGCCCTCATCTGGGCGACAGTAATGACAGCTCTGGGCCTCTGGATTGGAGAAGCATTTGGTGCAGCCACTTAGTCCTTCTTGAGTCAAGGTATCAATGCAGTCTTCCTCCAGGTTTGGGGCCAGAAGCCAGGCTGCTTCAAGGTGCTGTGGAGTGGCTGTGGTTGGGTCGATCAGGTGTGGTTCTGGACAGCACCACTGGCAGTCACTTAGATGCTCAGCACACATTGTTAAGTGCCTCAAAGAAGCATCTTTGCTTCCAGTGGCATAGTACACACAGCATATGAATGCCAATTGACAGGGCTAGCCTCAAAATCAGTCCTTTCAGGCACACTCACTTGATGCAAGTGTCACAGCTTCACAGGTTTCCCTCTCAGTGTTACAGATGCTTGGGCATACACAGGTCAGTGCTATGGCTTCAACCTTATGGTTGCCTGAGAAATCCACTCAGGTACCACAAGTCCTTCCCTTTGGCCATAGTGACCGGCTTAAAACTAGTAGCATGCCAGTCATGCTCTTCACAAGTCTCTGTTGGAAAGACCCACAGCAGCTCGGTCAGCTGTTCTTGTTCACACCAGTAATTAGCTCCTTCCGCAGAGATGGCTGAATCCTTCCTCCTTCTCTCCAGGCATTTCAGGATGGGGAAGCAACCTTTCCTCCAGATAAGACTCCACAAGATGTCCCCTCTCTTCTGGGAAGCAGGCTGATAGTCAGACACCAGCTCTCTTGCACAATAGTCCTCTGGGTGCTTTGTGAAGCACTCCCTTCATGGTCAAAAAGAACTTGTAACTGGACCAAGAAATGGGTCAGTAGTTCCCACTTTTATTACAGGATGGCAGATAGGGGACGTGTATTCTCTATCTGCTTTTTCAGAATCATTTTGGTTGGGTTCTCCTTTCATGTGTCCTTCTCAGGCTGTTTATCAGGCTTAGGGCCTGATTACGACCTTGATCGATGGGATACTCTGTCACAAACGTAACCGATATCCCGCCCACCGTTTTACAAGGTCCATAGGATATAATAGAACTTGTAATACGGCGGACGGGATATCCGTCACGTTGGTGATGGAGTACCCCATCCAACAATGTTGTAATCAGGCCCTTAGTCTAGAGTCATGCTTCTCACTGCAGGGTTGCCTTCAGGCTGACACACCAACACCACAGCCACAAAGAGGTATGAGTTTTCTGCATCGAACCATCAACAACCACACTTGACAGTGATCAGTAATAGAGACAAAAGACTGCCCCATTCTAAAGAACTCTTTATTCTCTGACAACAAGACTGTAGGCCCTCCTTTCACTTACCATCAATCCAGATGGCAGTGTCAGAAAGATTGATGAGCAGCCCTCTTAATCAAAAGGAGCTCATTATATTTCTAAGTAGAAGCCGGTCTCCTTATTTCCCACTTCATTGTCTAGAGTCTCTACCTCTTGTCTGAAGAATGTAAGCAATAGACTTCTACTGTCTTGGAAATTAATCTTACCTCCATCTTGTGCACCTGAACAGGCTATGGGTTTCCAAAATGGAACCTTCTGGCCTCTCCTGTGTCAGTCAGTCTGGTTTGCTTAGATACTAACTTAAGTTTCTTAGAGCAAAGATTTGAGCTCACCTGTAGCAGCAGATTTTTATATGAGTGGGCCAGTAGGTCTCCAAACCTGGGACAAAGGATTTTCAAAGAAAGAATAGGCTGCTACCACTGCATCACACACATTAACCCGTGACAGAGACAGTAGTCCTCTGGCATTTTAAAGGGCGCACGCTTGATGTGCACCTTCAGGTCCAGAACAGTTCCAGGACCAGACTTATGTCAATGGGCAAGCAGTAGCCATTGCGCACACACTAGCGTGAGGCTGGAAATCCTAAAATCAGGATAACAGATACCGGAAGTTAGGCTGGAAGGGGAGGGGACATTCCAGTCCTAACATACCCATTGTTTATTCATTGGATTTCACCACATTAAATAATCCATAGTCTGGACACAATGGAAAATCATTAAAAAAGCTGCAGCTAGGTTGCTGTCTCTGGGTAGATCATGTGTTTTGTACAGGCAACAAAAGCTATGTTTCCATGTGACCAGAATATTCAGACAGATGTAACGGTAAATTACTTTTGTAAATTGGTCACCAGGGCAAAGAATTACAGATGAAAATGTTGACAACTATTTATATTTCTTCTGATTTATTTTCATTATTTTATTTATTCCGACAGGTTGTTTGGGGGAAAACCATGATTGAGCTTCACAATGACCCGTTGCTCAATTAAAAAACTGGTATACATTTAAGAAATGTATAGATTTCTGGGTTCACCCATGGACTTCACACTTGTTTCTGTCATAAACTGAAATCCAACACCAAGGCAACAAAAAATAGGAAAAATCAACTACCTCTTAGAAAAATAAAAATAAAAAAGTGTGGGGAAAAATGTTTTTCACAAAGCTGGTTGTTCCTGACAGACTGTAAGAGGGCGATCTTAGCACAGCAAACCTTTAGTTGATGCCACTTTTAGAAAAAAAGAAACTTGCTTGCAAAGCACTTTTTACATTTTTCCAAAATAATCCACAGAAACTTTCTATATTTTGGCTTTTTCTCACTTCATTCCAGAGGACTTTATGAACCCTGTGTACTTTTAAAACTGAAAAGTTTACAGCAGTTGCAAACACGATTTCTAACTTCTATTAAAGACGCAGAGGAGAGAATTATGCACTCACTTATTGCATATTTCAGCAAGCATGTGCGAAAAAGCAAAACTTAAACTTCGAACATCTGACAGACTACAATATCCATAACACATAACTAAAACACTACAACACCCATACGTCCCCCACACTCTGTTAGCCAATCACAATGTAGAGGGTCATATAAGTATCTGCAACATTAAAAGGACGATCTCTTCTTGCTGTGAGGAACATACAAAATGTCTTGAGGAATGTCTTTGCATTTTACTTTTGTTTATAATCTGAAACTGAACAGAACAAAAATACTAAGGGCCAGATGTACCAAAGAATTTTACCCATTCTGTGTCTATGGGAAAAAGCTTTCGTACATATGGCCCTAAATGCCCCATTCATTATTAGTTGACAAACTCATCTTGGGCAGGGACGAATAACAATGGAGAATAATCATGTTTCAACAGAATATTTCTGAAATGACAACAATTCAGAATAATTCTAAAATAAGCCTGTGGGCTCAGATAATGCAAGTTTAAACCTGTTCTGCAGTAATAGAAAAAGGATGATTTACTATTTATTTTAAAAGACAACTCCTTAATTGCAGAATATGAAGACAAATCTGCTACACCTGTAATGTCTTTTTGACACGCTCACAGGATAAAAGATGTGGATGCCATTGCGCTTTGTACCAAATGTGATTTAAAAATGTATGCCTTTTTTTTTTATTTCTGTTACAATCCACCTGATCCATCCAGCTAGAGTGGCACATGTGGCAGGTCTATAAGGCGAACAATTGGTATCAACAGTTAGTCAGAAGGAGAAGATCTCAGTTCTGAAATAATGTTTTTTACGTGTTGTAAGACATTGATAGTACAAGGTTTCAAATTCCCAGGAAAGCTTGGTAGGTCGAACTGGATTTCTTCATTTTGGAAATCATAAAAGTGAGAGCATCTGGAGCAAAATACCTACCTGTATGATCCAAAGTTCGCCTGCCAGACTCTTCTGAGGAAAGCCATACAAAGGAGCATGACTTACTATGCAGAGAATTTTTTATTAATAATGCAATATTGTCAGGCCAAGAGTGAAGACATTCAAGAATCACTTAAACATCCTGCAAGTATGAGTGTTTGAGGAGAGGAGAAAACCTGAGAGCCTGTAATAGTTTTGAAACCAAACTAGGCATCATCAAGTTCTGAAAGTCCCAGCACCTGCCACCATCTTCTTAAAGTCTCCAGGCTGTAAGCCATAGAAGGTGATGTAACACCAGAGGTCGTGGTTGCCCAACTTTTTCTTGCTTGGGGGCCCACTGGAAATAATTGCAGGGAAAAGACATTTTAGATTGGCAAGACAAATCAGAAGATCATGCAACTAACTCTGAGTTGTACACAAGGGTGTGGCTGGTATAAGGTCCACCTTCTGCAGCCTAACTTAGAGAGAATAGCCTCTGGATAATAGAAAAAGGAGGAAAAGCATGGCTTCATCCCTTTGTTCCTGCAAGAAAGCATTGGCCGCCAATGCCAATGGGTCTGGGCTCCAAGAGTAAAACAATGGAAGTTGAAAAAGTCAAGCGTGAGGTGAAAAGGTGCATTCTAATTGAACCCAACTGCTCTGTGTTCTTGGAAAAAATATGGTGAGTGTGGTTTGCACTCACTGGAATCCCTGAGATGTAGAGAACTCACCTCAGACACCTTAATCTGCTTGCCTGGAAGATGTAATGCTAAGACTAGGATTTTGTACGACAGGTAGTAATGTTGGAAGTCTTTCGCAATCTCTGCCAACATGTGAGGTATCTTTCCACCCCCAGGAGGTTGATGTATTGCATCACTGAGCTATTGTGAATCCTGAGTAGGATGCAGCAATGAAACTTCTGCAGGGTATAAGGATGGATTGCAAATGAGCCGACAAGTAGTTTGAAGCAGTTGCTGTGTAACAGTAAGTCTTCTTGGGATCATTTACCTTCTGTTGATATTTCTTCATATCACGCTCCCTGATATAGATGACCAGCATTTGATTCAACCACCATGCCAGGAACAAGACCAAATATGGACCATCCGCTTCATGCCTCCATGTGATTGAGCCACCATTACAGTTTCTGGTGGACCTCTGATGACAAAGTAACATGATTGACATAGGAGAGACCCTTCCTCAGGTGAAGGATCTTCAGTTGTTGCAGGGCCCTGTATTGTACCTGGACCCAGGAATATCATTTGAATGTCTGAGACCCACAGCCTGACTGTCCAGTGAAGAGTGACTCTGTCCTTCATTAGAACCTTGTGAACCTCATTCTTGATGTTCTCAATTGTTTGGATCGGCAGAGATAGGGAGGTGAAAATGGACTCTATTGCAAAACCTACAAAAGGTCATTTGATTGAAAGTAATCAAGTCTGATTTGTACTGGTTAATGACAAAACTTAAGTTTTGTAAAAGAGAGATTATCAACTCTAGTTGTAGCAGTAGGTCTGGATCATGGGATATGATTTGGATGAATTATTAAATACACTCCTCATGCTCTCAAACTTTCCACCAATATCTCCATTATCTTGGTAGGTATCCTGAGGTGCAGAATGTAGACTGAAGGGTAGAGCTAAGTACCCATAAGTCTTGCTATTGCACTTAAACCTAAGAAAGCGATAATGAGAAGGGACACAAATCAGGACTACAGGACAGGTATCCTTAACAATAAACCAAACCATAAATTCCCACTCTCTTTTTTTTAACTGGTTAAAATTCAATTTTCAAATACTTTTCAAATGCAATTAACAAAAGTTATTTAATATCTATTTATTTGACCTTCTTCTTGGGGTGCCGATGACGGGAGCCCCACGTCAAAGACAAGGACCCAGGTTGTGTACCATTTAATCACACTAATGTATTAGTATACAGATGAGATGTACACAGATGGGGGAGTTTATTTGGCTTAAGAAGCAATGTGATCACAGCTTCCGTCAATGTGACATGGCATGTACCCCGATCCAGAGATTCGGGGTAGACCTCCAGCAGATGAAGTACTGGTGGTGTCTTATAGGTTTTATAAAAATCTTCTGTGAACCCATCTAGTCCTGGAGCTTTACAGCCACTCAGAGCATCTATGGCCTGGGAGACTTCCTCACCCATAATGGGGCGGCTAGGAATTGTTGCTGGCCCAGCTCAAGCCATACCATGGCTATTTCTGACAGGTACTTAGCGAGCGCTGAGGAACCGACACTCAAACACGATGTATGAGGGGACATATAATATGCTGTGAAGTCCACCACAGTGGTAGCACCATCAGTGGTATCTATGCCATCAGGTCACCCCAGGAGGGTCACAATTGTAGCATGGTACAGAGGCCACAGTAGCAGGGCCAGCATTCATCCCAGGCACTTGCCCTCTCCGTAGCTACACGCTTTGGTATATTTACCCAGAAAAGCAACATCCCAGTGAGCGAGATCCTGGAACTTGCACAGCAGGGTAGCCCTGTCCTTCAGACGTTTATGGGTGGGTTCTGGTAAGTAATTTGAGATCACGTAGCTTCCCTTCCACGTTGGATAGATCATATTGAATGCTGCGAGGTATCCCTACATGTTTTGCATTACAGAACCCTCTTATATAAGCCTTAAAGGACTCCCACAAAGTAGAGTACTTCGACACAGAGCCAGTATTGGTGGCAAAATACTCCACTATAGCATCCCGAACGTCCGATACAAAGACTGTATCATGTAATACATTTGCAGGGAAGCACCATTGTCCCATCATGGGGGTGCGACAGGGTACATTTAGTGTCAAGAGTACAGGAGCATGATCCGAGAGTGTGCGGGGTAGGTGTGCAATAGCATCGAGCCAGAGTAGCATGCTGCGTGACAAGTGCCAGTGATCTATACATGTCCATACATTGTGTGGAGCAGTATAAAAAGTGGAATCACGCCTGAATGGATATCTGTGTCATCATACATCAGTCAGCTGAAGTGAATCTAATAGATTAGTCAGGGTATGTAAGGAGCGTGGTTTAGTGATGGTAGGTGAGATGGCAGAATCTAGTTCAGGCTGACATCTAATATTAAAATAGCCTCCCACTAGAATGTAGCATTATATCCGGAGGCCGGAGTGCCCCGCTGGAGTTCCGGCCAACAAACAGTGAGTCGAAGGAAGCATCAGCGGGGGTCGGGTCCATGCAGGCCTCAGGTCCCGAAGCTGGCTGCGCCATGGCCCCATCCTCAGGCTCGCCCGAGGAGGCTGCATCAGGCCGCCCGCAGCCTAGATGTGGGTCTCTGGCTTCTTGTAGCCCGATGGTAGGGGACCTAATGGCCAGCCCCAACATGTCATCAGGAATAGCTGCAAGGCTCATTCAGTGGCATGCTGTCGCTTGATGATAGTTTCTTTAACAGGCGAGCCCAGCAGCTTCAATGCTGTAAAGCCATCTTGGTCACCGGGTTGACCACACACCCATACATTCTCAATCTCTTTACAAGGTCTGTCAAAAGGTGAACTCCCTCCATCTTGAAATGCAGAATCCAGGCTTTGAATTCCCTGAGGTTGATGACTAGGTGGGAGCTCTGCTCCCTTCTTGCCTAGTAAGAAGATGTTGCTCAGGAAGCAGCTAGGATGTGGAAAAGCAAATCCTGATAGCCTGATTTTGAACCAACAAGGAAATCTCCTGATTTATTAAGGACTGTTTCTTAAGGAAAAAGGGAATCTGGAGGGGTAGAATTAGTTGGGGGGGGGGTACAATTCTAGCTGAAACCCTAGAACCATCTGAAGGACACACGCTTCTGGGGTAATCTGTGCCCACTAGTGTAGAAAGTGGCATATCATGCCCCCAGTTCTAGAGAGGAAGCAAGCTGGTAGGTTACCAGGGGAAGAGGTGTTTATGGACACTCCATTGAAACTTCCTTGATGAAAACAACATCTGGAACCTAATACACTTGAGAGGAAAAACAGATCGTCTGTCTAGATGTTGTTCCATGACCTTCTATTTCAAGAGTTTCCTCCGAAGGGAGCATGGATAAATAGGCGGATGGTGAAGTGCCCCTCTTCCTCTGCCAGCACTGGAAAAAGATGTGTTTGAAGAACCTTTTTGAAGCACTACTTGCACTGTGTCAAGTGAGGCGAACATATTCCGAAATGTTTCTATTTTTTTACGTAGGGATCCCTGTAACCGGACGTCTCCGGACGCCGGTTTCCAGGACATTGTGCGGAACGGACGCGAGCCTGTGACGTCAGACGCCTTCGGCGTCTGGACGACAACCGAAAGAAAAGACGGACCAAAAGAGGACGAAGAGAGAGAGGAGACGGAAGTGGTATCTCGACGTGCGCGGCCGGAGGAGAAGGAGACCGGGACGCCGACGACAGAGAAGAAGGAACCCGCCGAAGGAACCGAGACCCCGAGAGAGAGAGGAGAGCCCCGGGGCTCTCCCGCCCCCGTCGGAGAGAAGCCGGGAGGCTGCCAAAGTGCCGGCCACGTCCCAGGAGGGGCGTGGTCACCTCAGGTACGTTCGTACCGCAGCTGGGGGTTTGCTAGAGGGTGGTTGTTAGGGAAAAGGGGAGCCAAGGGAAAGGAAGGGAGGTCCTGCCGGGAAGGGGAGGCCATATAACAAAGACCCCTAAAATAAAACCTAACCTCACAAAAACCAACCACCAGAGGATTTCTACAAGGAGGAGAAGGTCTGAGAACACCCATAGGGGGGAACCACAAACCAACGGGCAGTTAAACCCTCACTTCCCTTCACTTATACCTACCCCCCCCCTCACCGCCCTACTAACCCTATATACTTACCTTATATATATATATCCCACTTACCTGTTTTGTTATCCTCCTTTCTATTTCTTGGGAGAGCCGGGCCCCTGACGAAGAGGAGGACCGGAGACCTTCCCAAGGCTGGACCGCGTTACTCACGGACTACCACCAAAACCCTGAAAGAGAAAAACAAGGGGGAACTTTTTTGTTAATTATTTCTGGATTGCAAGTGCGTTATCCGTGTGAACAAAACAAGGGATAAAAAGCCATCCTTAAAACCAAAACACGAATAAAATAACTAAAACCTACCTTCTGCGCCTGTTATCTTATTCCAATATCCCTTTTATGTGCTTCAGGGATAAAGAACCCATTACAGTGGTGTCAGAAGTGGGATATTGGAATAACTACAGGTAACCAAAGACGATGGAGGGCACACCCAGCCTATCGGAGATGATGCAGCAGCTAGCCGCAGGGCAGAGGCATCTGCAAGTAGTATGGGAAGAGCAACAGAAGGAGGCTAAAGTGGAAAGGGAGGCCCTACAAAGCGCTCTGAAAAGTCAGGCCACTATCATGGCCAACAATCAGTTGGTCCATGAGACTGCAATCAAAAACCTCACGGACACTATTGCCGCTACCCGGGTACATCCGAACGTACCCAGTTCGGTCCTGCAGCGATATCAGGAAGGCGAAGACCCGGATGCCTTTTTCACGAATTTCGAGCGGGTTGCTACTTCCGCCACCTGGCCCCCGGATAGGTGGGGCCAATACATCGCCCCGTTATTGACAGGAACTCTCCAAGCGGCTTATCAAGCGGTAAACCCCGGCGGAACGACACCCTATCAGGATATTAAGAAGAGTATCCTGGAGCGGGTGGGGTTTGATACAGAACATTATAGGGTCCGGTTTAGGAAAGCCAAGTGGGGACCCTCCGAGAATCCCCGGGCCCTATATTTTCGAATTAAGGACTTAGGACTCAAATGGCTAGGTCCCATTGGGACCAATAGGGAGGATATCATTGAGGTTGTTCTCCTAGAACAATATCTAGATGCTCTACCTACCAATACCCGTAATTGGATCAAGCAACACCCAAGTCCAGATACTAACACCACTATTGAATTAGCCTGTGCCTTTCACCGCTCCCTCGAGTTCAAAATCCCTCCCGTACGGCCAACACTTAACCCCCTCCGACAGAACCTCGGACCCTCCCCATCCCTAGGGCGAAAACCAACCGAGGATCCGGGAAAATTACGAGGTCCAGAAAGACCCTATATGCAACAACCACAGTGTTTTAGCTGTGGAGAGTGGGGACATATCGCCCGGGTTTGCCCACTGAAGTCAGAAAAGTCAGAGCCGATGGAAATAGGAGTCACCAGGGGGAGAGTCTTCTATACAGGGGGAAAGGAAACCCGATACAAGAAGAGACTTGTTATCAATGGAAGAACCACAGTAGCGCTCATCGACTCAGGGTGCAGCCAATCTGTAATTCGTGCTGATTTATTGGAAAAACCCCTTTTTGCTTCAGGGCTTACAGTATCCATATGTTGTATTCATGGAGATACAAGAGAATACCCCCTAATCTGGACAACTTTGTCCTGGGATGGAAAAGAAGTCCCCATAAGGATGGGGGTGGTGGAACGATTAGTCGAAGAAGCTATCATAGGAACCGACTTCCCTGACTTTTCGGAACTTCTTGACAGTACAAAAGACTCTGAAAACATGAGCACATGGTGGAAAAGAGCTCCTTTTTCTAGTACACCAATAACACCACCGGTGCTTAAATACCGACCCTCCCGAAAAGAAAAGAGAGAAACCCGAAGAGTCTTTGCCCAAGGAAACATGAGTCCAGATAGGGTAATTACAAAGGTCCTTACTCTTACTGACCTTCCCCCATTCCGTAGTTGTCAAAGGGAAGATCCGAGTTTGATCCATGCCTGGAAAAATGCCCGACCCCGGGAACCCCAAGACAAAAGCCCCTCTTTTACCATAATCAGAAACCTGTTGTACCGTGTCACTGGTAATAACCGAGAAGAAAAGAAGCAGCTATTAGTCCCCGAACCTTATAGACCACAAGTCCTACACCTAGCCCATAGCCAGCCAGGGGGGGGTCACTATGGCAGGGAAAAAACGGAAGAATATCTGTTGAGGAAGTTTTACTGGCCGGGGGTCTTTTCACAGATTAGGAGGTTTTGTCAGCAATGTCCCAAATGCCAAATGATTGATCCTGGTCCCAAAAGAAGAGCCCCCTTACAACCGTTGCCCATTATAGACATCCCTTTTTCAAGAATAGGAATGGACATTGTAGGTCCTCTCCTACCTTCTTCTAGAGGATACCGTTATATACTGGTATTAGTGGATTATGCCACCAGATACCCAGAAGCCATCCCACTCAGCAGTATTAACTCCAAGAGCGTAGCTCATGCAATGATAGGGTTCTTCTCCCGAATAGGCTTTCCCCGAGAAATTTTAACAGACCAAGGTACCCAGTTCATGTCCAACTTGATGTCACAAATATGTCAACTTCTGGGGATCAAACAGTTACGGACAGCGGTTTATCATCCTCAAACGGATGGTTTGGTAGAAAGGTATAACCGCACTCTGAAAACTCTACTAAAGAAATCTATTTCAGAGACAGGTAAGGACTGGGATAGAAAACTCCCCTTAGTGTTATACGCTATCAGGACCCATGAACAAGCTTCCACGGGCCATAGTCCATTTGAATTATTGTTCGGACGACAGCCCAGGACCTTGTTAGATATGGCTGCCGAGTTATGGGAGGAGGAGGACGGAGAAAAATCCCTCTTAGAATATACCCAGGAGTTAAAAACCAACATCCAAAATGTGTGGGAAAATGTAAGGGAGCATATGGAAAAGGCTCAAGAAAAGCAGAAAAGATATTACAACAGGAATACCCAATTAAGGACCTTTACCATAGGTGATAAGGTGTTAGTGCTTCTCCCTAGCTCAGACAACAAGTTGCTGGCAAAGTGGCAGGGACCTTATAAAGTGATAGGGGTAATAACCCCCGTGACCTATAAGATCCAGCTCACAGATAGTTCCAACCGGTCCCAGATCTTTCATGTCAATCTATTGAAAAAGTGGGAAGAGCCACAGGGAGAACCAACCAGGGGATGCCTAGTTAACACCGTTAAGGAGTTGGAGATAGGGTGGTGTCCCACTGAGCATCCTAGCGGAAACGAGGTGCCTCCCATAAATAGCGAAATCTCGATCCAACAGAGTGAGCAATTAAATCAGCTCCTCCATGTTCATGCCCATGTGTTCTCCTCGATACCAGGCAAGACCAAGCTGGTGCATCATCAAATCATAACCCCACCTGGCAAGGTCATACGCTTACGGCCATATCGTATCCCAGAAGCTAGAAAGATCCTGGTAGAAAACGAAATAGAAAAGATGTTAGACCTAGGCGTTATAGAGCCTTCCCAGAGTCCCTGGTGTTCCCCGGTGGTATTAGTGCCAAAGCCAGATGGGTCCATACGTTTCTGTATTGACTTTAGACAAGTCAATTCTATATCCCAGTTTGATACCTATCCCCTTCCAAGGGTAGACGAACTCTTAGAGAAGTTGGGAAAAGCTAGGTACATGTCTACACTCGACTTGACCAAAGGCTATTGGCAGATTCCTTTGACGCCAGAAGATAAAGAGAAAACGGCCTTCTCTACCCCCTCTGGGTTATACCATTTTAAGGTTCTCCCTTTCGGGTTACATGGGGCACCCGCCACCTTCCAACGTCTCATCGACACCATTCTACGACCTCATACCAGATACGCTGCCGCGTATCTGGATGATATCGTTATCCACAGCGAGACTTGGGAGGACCACTTGACACATTTAACCAAAATCTTTACAGCGTTACGAGGGGCTGGGTTAACAGCCAATGCCTCCAAAAGCCGATTGGCGTTCAATGAGATCTCTTATCTAGGATATCATATAGGGAAAGGTATACTTAGACCACAAATGAGTAAAGTTGAAGCCATCCTACGGATAGAGGCACCCACAACGAAAAAGGAGGTCCGCTCATTCTTAGGCTTAGTAGGCTACTACCGAAGATTTATACCCCATTATTCCACCGTGGCCGCTCCCCTAACCGATCTCCTGAGGAAAGGACAGAAAAAAAATATCACGAATTTAAACCCCGTACAATCCCATAGTTACCGTACCCTCCAAAGATACCTCACTACCCAACCGATTTTAAAATGTCCTGACTTCACTGTCCCCTTTCACCTCCAAACGGATGCCTCAGACGTGGGTCTGGGGGCCCGTGCTTTTTCAGAAAGATGGGAAAGGTATTAGTCACCCCGTGGTCTTTATTAGCCGTAAACTGTTTCCCAGGGAGCGAAACTATCCCATTATTGAGCGAGAATGTCTCGCCATCAAGTGGGCACTTGAGAGCCTCCAATATTACCTCCTGGGAAGATCCTTTCTATTATATACGGACCACGCTCCCCTCACCTGGCTATCGAGGTATAAAGATACTAACAGTCGCATATTGAGATGGTTTATGGAGCTTCAACCTTTCTCCTTCCAGGTTTGCCATCTCCCTGGTGATCTTATGGGACAGGCTGACTATTTATCCCGGTTCCCGGGATCTTTGGGGCTCGAACAGCCCCATTCAAGGGAGGGGATGTGTAACCGGACGTCTCCGGACGCCGGTTTCCAGGACATTGTGCGGAACGGACGCGAGCCTGTGACGTCAGACGCCTTCGGCGTCTGGACGACAACCGAAAGAAAAGACGGACCAAAAGAGGACGAAGAGAGAGAGGAGACGGAAGTGGTATCTCGACGTGCGCGGCCGGAGGAGAAGGAGACCGGGACGCCGACGACAGAGAAGAAGGAACCCGCCGAAGGAACCGAGACCCCGAGAGAGAGAGGAGAGCCCCGGGGCTCTCCCGCCCCCGTCGGAGAGAAGCCGGGAGGCTGCCAAAGTGCCGGCCACGTCCCAGGAGGGGCGTGGTCACCTCAGGTACGTTCGTACCGCAGCTGGGGGTTTGCTAGAGGGTGGTTGTTAGGGAAAAGGGGAGCCAAGGGAAAGGAAGGGAGGTCCTGCCGGGAAGGGGAGGCCATATAACAAAGACCCCTAAAATAAAACCTAACCTCACAAAAACCAACCACCAGAGGATTTCTACAAGGAGGAGAAGGTCTGAGAACACCCATAGGGGGGAACCACAAACCAACGGGCAGTTAAACCCTCACTTCCCTTCACTTATACCTACCCCCCCCTCACCGCCCTACTAACCCTATATACTTACCTTATATATATATATCCCACTTACCTGTTTTGTTATCCTCCTTTCTATTTCTTTGGAGAGCCGGGCCCCTGACGAAGAGGAGGACCGGAGACCTTCCCAAGGCTGGACCGCGTTACTCACGGACTACCACCAAAACCCTGAAAGAGAAAAACAAGGGGGAACTTTTTTGTTAATTATTTCTGGATTGCAAGTGCGTTATCCGTGTGAACAAAACAAGGGATAAAAAGCCATCCTTAAAACCAAAACACGAATAAAATAACTAAAACCTACCTTCTGCGCCTGTTATCTTATTCCAATATCCCTTTTATGTGCTTCAGGGATAAAGAACCCATTACAATCCCCAAATATAAGACCCTTGCTGATAGTCCTGCTTCATTGTGGCCAGTTCACAAAGTTTGGGGTTAATTCTCAGAAGACTAGAACTGCATCTTTCAAAGTAATTGCACAATATGTATTGCCCAGGAGGCAAATCGCTTTCTTTACTGATCCAGCCAGTACACCTGGATCAATGGCGATGCCTTGCTCCTTAGCTGTGAATATCAAACCCACGATCTTGGAAAGGAGACGGACAAGAAGTTTGTATTACCAGACCTTCCAAGACCTGTCAATGCCCTTCTTCGGATAGCTTACAAACCTAGTCAGAAATGTTATTAGTTTTGGAACCTTGTCTGCCGTATGACTACTTGTGATGCTATTAATATTGTGTTTGACCAATGACTTTGTGTTTCACCACTGCGCATATTAGTTGCTCAATGTTCACCAGTAGCACATTATGGGGGTTATTCTAACTTTGGAGGAGTGTTAATCCGTCCCAAAAGTGACGGTAAAGTGACGGATATACCACCAGCCGTATTACGAGTTCCATAGGATATAATGGACTCGTAATACGGCTGGTGGTAAATCCGTCACTTTTCCGTCACTTTTGGGACGGATTAACACCTCCTCCAAAGTTAGAATAACCCCCCCAATGTTTTGTATTCAGCTCAGCTGCCTATTGGCTTTGACATGATATTAGACATTACATTTGATATTCAGCTCAGCTGCCTATTGGGTTTGACATGATATTAGACATTACATTTGATATTTAGGTTAGCTACCTATTGCCTTTAACGTGGAGTTAGACATTGCAGTTGAGAATCCAAGCTGTATTTTTCCAAGCTGTGTTTTTGCACAAGATGAACCAAACTGTTTTTCTCACACCAGACTAGACCTGATAAGAGAGAGTACATTTGGTGTTTTCCTTTCTGCTCAGGCTTGGGAAGAGGAGAAGTCTAGGAGATCTGGCCAGTCTCCAAAGGCTTGCGTAGTTTTCCCGAGTCTGAGAGGAGGGGGCACGCTTTTGTAAGGAGGGCTCGGGGCTTCAGAGAATTAGATTCAAATCTGCTGGACTTCGGGCTGGAACTTGGTGCCAGTTGCCAGTCTCTTGTGTGGGTAGATAATCTCTTTCTCGCAGTTGACCGGAGTCATCAACTTGCAGACCCCAGAAAGATGAAGCTGTAAATAGTTTCTCACACGGTGAAGTATTTGTTTTGCTTTGCATTCAATATCTTATCAATATCTTATAAATATAACCTGCTGTGTACATTGCAACTGAGAAGTACTGTGATATATTTTGTTTTCATTGCTGCAATACTTTTACTCATTTGAACGTGTGCTTGAAATCTATTAATTCGTCTCTCACGAACATGTGGGTGGGGAGAATTAACAACAATAAAGGTCTTCTTTGAACTCAGAAGTGCATTCTTGATATGTTCTGTAAGCTCTGATACGAGATAAGTAGGAAAGCAGAACATTTTGGTACCAGGAGTGGGGCAGGGGTCGAATTATAGCTTTCTACGTGCACAATTTAAAAGTGTAATTGTTTTTTGTTGTTTGGAGAATTACAGAAGCAGGGCAGACCATGTTTGAAAACGCATGTGTAGTTAAACTGCCTGATGGTGCTGTGAGAAATATGTTTTCTTTCTGTGATGAAGCATATTTAGAAAATGTGCCTTTTGGAAGCAATGATGATCCTTTTGTTTTTGACAGAAGGGTTTGGATACTTTTATCTGCTTACAGAGAAATGCAGGAGAAATGTAGGCAGTTGGAACATGAAAATTAGAATTTACGTGAGCAAATTAGCCAGAATACATTAATGCAAGATAATGCTGAAATGTATAAAAATGCTGTTTTAGAAGGATCTGTCTTTTCCCATTCCAGTAATGAGGTGGTTAAGACAGCTTCGAGCTACTCTGAGCCTCCATGTGAGCCAGGTTTTTTGGCAGTCAAAGTGCATTCCTTAACTGATAACACAGAGAACGACGACGTGATTTACGAGTTAGCATCGCAAAATGCACAAGTAAAACAAAAGATTTTAGAGTTTTTTACTGTTTGCACTAAGAAAGAGACACCGAGTTTCATTAGCTTGTTTGATTTTTGGAAACAGAATAGCCCTCATCTGAGTGAAATCTTAACACTTTGGTATAACGTCAATATGCAGCTGCGCGCTTGTGTTTGGCAAATGAAATAATTCAGACTTTAGGTTTCTGCGCAGTGCAAGAAGGAAACACTGATGTACATGTAAATCAGGAACAGGGGAAGAAAATAGTGCCCCTAGCTAGGATCATACCCTGGATCTGGTACCTGCAAGACAGGGCTAGAGTACCACAGGTAAAAGAGTCACCAGTGAAATTGTGTGCACCATTTGAATTCGTGTCCACTGAGGATAAAAAGCATGTTTGTTTGACTAATGATTCATTGACTGAAATGTTATTTTCTGGCACAGGAGAAGGAACAGCGTTGTACAATGTGTGTCAGATTTTAAAGCAAGAGCTGCGTGAGCTGTGTCATTTTTACACTGATTCTTGGTTCATTGCCAATGGTTTAGCCGTTTGGTTTTCCACATGGCTTGCACCTAACTGGTTCAATTCCCTTGCAGATGTTAAAGAGAAAAATTCAGAGAGAGAAGTGTTCACCCACAATTCTGACTTAGTGGGGATGGCTAAGTGGGTGCACCAGAAATGTGAACAGCTGGGAGAAAAAGCCACTTACAGGTGGGCAGAGATGAGAGAGATGCACATTCCCCTAGATTTGATAAAAACTGTGCAGCACACACAAGAGCAATCTGTCCCACAAGCAGTCACAGAGCAGTTGGGGAGAGGAAAGTTACAGGAACAGATATGGCAAATTGATCAGGTTTTAGGGCAAGTGATTGCTGCAGATTACCAAGAAAAAATTAAAATTGTGCCGATAACTAGAAAAGAATCTGGTTCATTCATACAAGTTGGAGACAGAATGGCCCAACTTGTCAAAAATGCAGTGAATGGAGGTTTGGTAAAGAATGAGTCTGCCCCAGCCCTTCTGACAGTGCAAGAAAAGGGAAGCTGTGGTGCAGCAGATAAAAACCTCAGCGCTGAGGTGTGGGTTGAAGCCCCAAGTGACCCTCCAGAACCTGCAGAAATCATAACAAAGGGCCCCAAAAACATCCTTCTGATTCTAAAACAGGGAAAGAAAGAGGAAGGGTACATTTCAAATGACAAATGTTATTTGCAAGAAAAGTCATACTTTTTTCTTTTGCAGATCCTACCACGTTTCGCCACTGTCCCTGAGTGTGCTGTGTGGTCCCCCTTCGGGTGTGTGCATGTGGGGTCGGGGAAGGGACCGAACCCCCAACCTGAACCTGACTGAGTAAAGTACAAGCACCATGGATCCATTTTGCGCAAATGGCGCCTTCAGTTCAAGTTCAACTTGTTTGATTACATTCTTCCACTGGAACTAAGCAACCTTAACAGTTAACTGTCTGTGTTTTTTCGTGTGGAACTCCGACTTTCACTTACCTTCCTGCAAACCTTTCAGGTGGACAGTGCACCTTTACATGAGTAGAACTCATGCTACATCAAATTGCTATTTTAGAGACACTATCATCTCATTCAGAGTATAAATGTTTCAGTCTTTTCTGTGTAGATTTATCTGATGTGAAAGGTTATGAGATCAATATATTAATCCACTTCCATTGCTTTACAGTGATTGCTTTGATCATTCAAATCTGATTTGCTGATAATGTTTTTTTGTGCTGATGTTTTTTCTTTGTTTGAAACAAGAGATATGTGAAACAAAAAATTCATTGGTCATAGGGTGGAATGTGATGCTATTAATATTGTGTTTGACCAATGACTTTGTGTTTCACCACTGCGCATATTAGTTGCTCAATGTTCACCAGTAGCACATTATATGTTTTGTTCAGCCTAGCTGCCTATTGGCTTTGACATGATATTAAACATTACATTTGATATTCAGCTCAGCTGCCTATTGGGTTTGACATGATATTAGACATTACATTTGATATTTAGGTTAGCTGCCTATTGCCTTTAACGTGGAGTTAGACATTGCAGTTGAGAATCCAAGCTGTATTTTTCCAAGCTGTGTTTTTGCACAAGATGAACCAAACTGTTTTTCTCACACCAGACTAGACCTGATAAGAGAGAGTACATTTGGTGTTTTCCTTTCTGCTCAGGCTTGGGAAGAGGAGAAGTCTAGGAGATCTGGCCAGTCTCCAAAGGCTTGCGTAGTTTTCCCGAGTCTGAGAGGAGGGGGCACGCTTTTGTAAGGATGGCTCGGGGCTTCAGAGAATTAGATTCAAATCTGCTGGACTTCGGGCTGGAACTTGGTGCCAGTTGCCAGTCTCTCGTGTGGGTAGATAATCTCTTTCTCGCAGTTGACCGGAGTCATCAACTTGCAGACCCCAGAAAGATGAAGCTGTAAATAGTTTCTCACACGGTGAAGTATTTGTTTTGCTTTGCATTCAATATCTTATCAATATCTTATAAATATAACCTGCTGTGTACATTGCAACTGAGAAGTACTGTGATATATTTTGTTTTCATTGCTGCAATACTTTTACTCATTTGAACGTGTGCTTGAAATCTATTAATTCGTCTCTCACGAACTTGTGGGTGGGGAGAATTAACAACAATAAAGGTCTTCTTTGAACTCAGAAGTGCATTCTTGATATGTTCTGTAAGCTCAGATACGAGATAAGTAGGACAGCAGAACACTACTTGTCCCTGAAGGGAAGGTCTGGGATGTTCTGTCAGCAGTTGCAAACTTCTTTGGGAAAGGATTTTCAGTGACTGTTTTGGACATAGGAAGCTGCCTTTGGTGATGGATTCCACTCAGAGGAACAGAGTAGACTATTTTATCTGAGGCAAGATTATCTCTTAGCAGTGAAGAAGAAGGAACCTCTTCATGAGAATGTCCCTCGTAAAAATAGACGAGCCACTGAGAGCTCCCGGTCTTCTTGGACCCTCAAGCCAAAAACAAGTCAAGATTTCATGTGGCCTCTGCATGCCAATCATGCCCTAACCTTGTGCACCAAGAACTGATGAAAATGCATTAACCTGCGGTGCAAAAATGGAGATAGAAAAAGATACCCATTTAAAGTCTGAACCGCACAATGTGAAATAAGAAAAGCTATGATCAATCAATGCTGCCCTGCTCATAAACTGTGTAATCCTGGGCAAACGTTTTCTCTCTCACGAGCCTGCATTTTCTTCTTTATCATATATGACCAATAGTTCAAATATGTGAGATCATGATGTACACTGTACAAAAACCGTTTTGATTTAACATACTATAATGTAATATCATCAGTAATAAGAATCTAGGCTATATTTAGGTTGTACATAACAACTGACTTGCCTCTTAGCTCACTAAAGGCTTTGACATCATTGGGCAGAAATACCATGCATGCTGACAGACCCGATTCAGGCAAAAGACTCACTATTTTATGCCAAATATGGCTTTAATTTAGCTTCCTCCAATATGAAATTGCCCTCATTTCAATACAAGT
Organism: Pleurodeles waltl; assembly: GCF_031143425.1. Taxonomy (NCBI): domain Eukaryota; kingdom Metazoa; phylum Chordata; class Amphibia; order Caudata; family Salamandridae; genus Pleurodeles; species Pleurodeles waltl. The sequence continues at coordinate 807,911,454 of NC_090448.1, read as the reverse complement.
TAATAGGGAAAATAAATATCCCTTTTTTTAAAAAAATCTCCATCTTTCTGCTTTATCGAGATTGGCATGTATCAAATGTTTCTAAGTGTGTGTTTAAAGTTCAGTTCTGTTTTAATAAATGCCTTTCATGCAGTGATAGAATCTGAGGTACTGAAGTGGACTGCTTCCCTGACTAAAATAACCACACTGTTTTAATTTCTGAAGAGACTTTATCATATTTTACATGGTGTTTGTGGTATAATTTACATACTAAATATCAAGGCTCAGACCCTTGGCTTAGCTCTCTCTCTCTGTTTCAGCTTGCTCACCTCTGTTCCTTCGCCTGGGTCAAGGTCTTGTCTTTTTCACATAGGTACTCTGTGCCAAGATCTCTGGGTGATCTTCTCAAAGGCATCACTTTCCCCTTCATCACCAAAGTCATCTACACAGTGATTGCACTATAAACATAATCTTCTCCTTGGCTCCTAAAGGAGCTTTACAGAATGCCTATCTTTTTAACTTTTCCAAGGAGTGTATCTTGGTTGAGTTTTTTTCTTTTACCCATGGGGCAGGGGCCACTGAACCCACAGGAGGATTATGTATAGGGGCTCGAAATGGATCAGGAAGGAAGTAACAAAATCTTTATCTGATGGGTACTGGACTTAAAGAGCTGAAACAGAGCATTTGTATATAAATGAAATATGGATAAAAGCTACTTAACATGTCCATCAAGCAACAAAAAAGAGGTGGTCCCTGTGTATTGTATGTTATTGTAATTTTATTTATATAGTGCTTTTTTACCCCTCATGAGGCGTTGAAGCACTTTTCAGCGCGTAACACAACACTCCGGAACTCAAAAAGGATTAGTGGTGGATAACTGTTGGGAAATACTAGTTATTTTGAGCAGTGTCTGTTAGTTGGATTGAAAAGGATGATGGAAGGATAAAAGAGGGAAAAGTCTAGAAAGTGTTATTTTGGAGCTCATAGGAGAAAGATAAGGTTTGAGAAGAGTAAAAGAAGAGATGAGGGAAGGGGGGGTGTCTAGAAATAGATTAGGGAGATCATACTAGTAAAATGAGGTTTAGGATGAGTCAAAGGTGGGGTACATAAGGGACAAATGTAGAAAGGGTTGTTTGAGAGATCATAGTAGTAAAATGAGGTCTGGGGTCATTCAAGGAGGGATAGAGGAGGAAAGATGGTGGAATGTTCAGTAAGAGATTTAAATTATGTTAGCCTTAGGTGGAAATGTTGATACCAAATAATTCAACTTCTCTATGAGAATCCAATTTCTGGCTAATGATTCGGATGAATCCTCAAATCCAGTAAACATGGTGAAGAACATAGAAGTCTAAACAGATACATAACTGATCAAACTCCAGAACTTAACATTGTCACTGAATCCTATTTTTTAACAGTTAGGAAACAAAATATATGCTTCATTTTGTCTCACTTGTCAAGAACATGATGATGGGGAATGCTTTTATATCAGCAACACTACTTTATGCCACTACAATTAATTTAACATTGTATAAACCATTCAAAGGCTTCAGTTAAATCATAGTTCTGAAAGTCGATAGGATGCAAGTCGTTATGGATGGTAGATAAAATGCTTCACGGCCAAAAGACTGCTATATCATTTTCAAAATACTTCCCTTCTTAAAAATGATAGTCAAACTCCTCAGGCCTTATATCTATCACAGCTTTCACAAAATCCAGACAAGCAACCTTAGCAGGTAGACTGTGGAACTTCCAGCTGCCTGCGGCCTGGCTTGACACCACCTTTCCAAGATTCCGGAAAACCTTAGGAATGAATGTGACCCCAATCCACCCCAAATCTGCACTTTTCTTTTTTGAGTGTGAGCCCCTTGTCCCTCAGTCTCGCTAACACTTTCTTCAAAGTGTCATCATGGTGCTGTCTGTCCCTCCTGTGCACCAGAATGTCATTCAGGAAGGACATCACACAGTCAGTTCCTCTTGAGGCATCATTCATAAGCCTACAGAAGCATGCTGCAGCCGAGGCCAACCCAAAGGACAAACTCTTAAATCAGAATGTTCCCAAAGGCGTACCAAAAGACATGAGAGCGTTTGACTTTTTAAGCAGCTTGACTAGATGATATGCTGCGGAAAGGTCCGTGCCATTGAAAACAGTGGCACCCTTGAGCATGGCCAAGACTTCAGTAATGTTCGGCAGGGGCTGGCAATCAACCCAGATGTTTTGGTTAAGATCTCTGAGATCTACGCAGGTTCTAATTTTGGTTCTGCCGTCTTTAGAGGCCAGAACCACCGGAGCCAACCATTCTGGTGACTCTATTTCTTTAATGACTCCCTTACTCACCAACATGTCCAGTTCTTCTTGTAAGGGTTTCAACATAAGGTTGCTTCTTGTAGGGGTTCCAACATAAGGTTGGACACCCTTCTCGCTTCAAGTACCACCAGTTTTGCATTATTTTTTAAAACAATCCTATGTTCGAAGTCTTTCAGGACACCTAGTTCATCTCTCAACACCTACTTAAACTCCATAATCAGGGTCCTCCCTGTGGTGTTTACCATCAATACTTAGTTAAGAGAATTGGGAATAAGGATAGTCCCTGAATCTTGTTGATACCGCCATCCCAATAAATTGTCCCCTTGCTTGGCAACATAGATTTTTTCTACTATCTCTCTCTCTTTAAGATTGATCCTCATCACTATATACCCCAACAAACGAATTTTAATCCACCATAACCTTCAGGATTTGTGTCAGGGAACATCAATGTGATATTTTCACCCTGATAAGCCTTGTCCCAATTTGTGTCTGAATGGGAATCCAGAATCTGCCAACACAGTGAGATTCTTCCCACCAACCTCAATTTCACACTCGGGAAGTGCCACCTGGCCAGCAACAATCCGTCTATCTACCTGCTTGACCCCCCACAGTTGAGGGTACAACCTGCAAGATTGCTTTCTGATTCTCTGATTCATTTCAGGCAATTCTACCACCTCATGTACCTTATCATGTACTTTAACAGCCTTACACATTCAAGCAAAATGTCCCAGTCTTCTGCAATTGTGAAATGTAGAGTTGCAGGTATTACAGTTCAGGCTATTGGATAAATGGAATGTATTACTGCATTTGAAACACCTGAATTTGGGGTATTTTCTAAGGCTGGGGCCCTCCTTTTGTAAACCTGCTGCATAGGTTTCTAAATAGGATACTTACCCTTTTCTTCTGCTAATGCTGTCACTCTATCAATGGAGTGTAACACCCCCACTCATCTCTTTAACCTGCCAAAGAAGTGTGTTCCATCCTCTCAATCATATCTATAACTTCCTTAAGCGTGGAATTCTTGGCCAACAACTTCTCCTGCACCCTGAAGTCACTGGTATAGGGCACCCGTTGATCCCTGGTGAGAGAGTTAGTTGATTCTCAAAATTTACAAGTTTGAGGAAGGCTTTTCAGAGAAGCTGCATAGCTTGCTACTTTTTCGACCTTAGCTTGAGTTCTCATGAAAAATGAATGCCTCTCCATGACAACGTACAAACATGGCCTGATATGCTTCTCACGCATCAGGAGAGACATCTCATACAGGCCTTTGGGCTCACCTTCTCCTTTGCTTATCACTAACTCATCAATGCTTTCATATATATTGCATCCTTTTATGCCCAGGTTATGCAATGGTATTCCTTGCTGCCTGGTGGCATAACACTTTTCACTCCCAATTTCTATCAAATATGAATTGAAAAGCTGTTTCCATTTCTTCCATGATAATAAGGGTTCACTATAATTCAGAAAAAAAAATTGTTCAGGCTGGAACATGTTTGCGACTGCCATGCTGTTAACCTATAGGGAATAACTCAAAATAACAGGCTAAAGAAACAAGCTGACAAAAATAACTAAGACAAAAAGCTAAATCAACAAACTAACACAATGAACCAAAACAACGAGCACCTGCAATGTGCCCTAGAGTGTGCTTGGAATCCTGTTCCTTAATAAAATGGAGGGCTAGTATCCAGCAAGGGTTGACATATGTCTATGAGGTCCAGCCCTCAAAGTTCTTATATTTCCGGATATTTAGTTGTTTAGGTTAAGAAAACAAGGATCGTTTGTCTCTTAACTCATTTATTCCACCAACACAGCGCAGCTCCTCAGTACTTTCTCTGCTTCGTTTTCCAGTAGAGCTCCAACTGCCACCCCTTCCAAAGTTGCCATAGTTACTCCCCACGAGTCACTGAGTAGAATGTCCAGGTACAATGACTACTTAAAGGGAATTCCTTCTTTAAACAACTGTAGGTAGGTAACATCTTATTGATACATAAACAATCGTAGGTGCCAAAGACGTTCATATGACCCTTCAAACTGTGACTTGTTTAAGACTCTGCAATCTCTTTTATACTTATGTGTTATGGGTACTGCAGTCATTGACAGGTCTACTGTGCTTTTAGGTATTATTTTTTGGCACGTGTGGCAGCTTAAATAGGCAAGATAGAGACTGCATAAAGAGCTTCCGGTCATGCCATACAATCCCTAGAACGTGTGGAAAAGAACACAACTGTGACGTGGGTGCCTTTTGTGGAAAAACATTATGAAGGCTTAAGTGCGATGTGCCAAAATATTACTCAAAAAAACATAAAACTCTTCCTGCCGTACACTGCCTAGTGCACCCCCACCTGTTTCCATCGAGCCACCCATTACGCCGTGCTCTTCCTTACTCTCTCTGGAAAAAAAGCTAGGCTCTCTAATCACCGCCATCTCCCAACTTGAAGCTACCATTTTAGTTTTAAGCTCCAAGATCTCGACTTTTCCACACACCTTAATTCCTTTGGCTAACACTCACCCTTCCACGAGATGCACCTCACCACCACACCCCACTATAGCTAAACATAGCCAGTCGTCTGCAAATCCACACAAGCACTCGAACGCCACCCTTCCTTCACTTCCACTTCCCAGTAACCCTGTAATCTACACTATTCCGACCATCTCCTCTGTCAGAACCACTCGCCCACCTAAATCCTCCCGAGCGCCCTCATATAAGCACAATATCCCTATCACCCCTCATAGCCCAAGTGCCCCCGTCACCAAAACAGTTGCGTCAGAGCTGCGCTGTCTGCTCCACAACTGCAGATCTGCAATAAAACACAAACTTGAAATCTCCGATACCATCAACCAGCACAATATTGACATGATCTTCCTCACAGAGACCTGGTTCAACGATTCCTCTCACTCTATGTTTGATCTCCTTGTACCCACAGGCTATTCTATACTTAGAAATGACAGAATTGACAAAGTGGGGGGAGGTGTTGCGGTCATCTTTAGAAACTCCCTTCAACTTAAGGCCCTTCCTAACAGCTCCTGCCACACTTTTGAATGCCTATCACTTGAGCTTCAATTGCACCACCGCTCACCTCTCAGATTCCATGCTATTTACCACCCGCCTGGTAGCAGCCCTTCGTTTATGGAGGAACTCACGGACTGTATCAGCGACCAATTCACGCAAAGTGACAATCAGATCTTCGTGGGTGACTTCAATGTCCACTGGGGCTCGCCTCAAGACACAAATGCGAATTTGCTGGCCACCTTCCTCTCTGCAAACGATCTTATCCAACACTGCACAGAAACAACACACTCTAAAGGCTCAATCCTAGACCTTGTCATTTCTAAAGCAGGCTTGCTGACTATCGCTACCCCTATTCATGTAGACTGGTCGGACCACCTCCTCATCCCATTCTCTCTTCACCTATCACACTCTATAACTCTGGGCCAGCCTAAGAGGGCTACTTCCTGGTTCCGTGACACTAAAAATATTGACCTCAGTACCCTCTGTAATTCTGCCTTGCTATCACTTCCAAGGCTAGACCCGGACCTAGAGGTCAACGAACTCACCTCCCAATGCCTCACAGTCCTTGCAGTCGAAATCAATAATGTCGCTCCTCTCCAAAGCAAAAAGAAAAGGCCCACTCCCTCCGCACCTTGGTTCAACAAATCCCTCTATGAAGAAAGGAAGCTCATAAGAGCCCTTGAGAAACAATGGAGACAAGCACCCTCCACTGAAAATTTGGCCACGCTTCGTTCAGCAAGATCCAAGTACCACAATCTCATCTTCCTTGGAAAAGCGTCGCACTACAAATCCCTCCTTGACTCAGCCAAAAATAGACCCAAAAAACTATTCGACCTCATCAAGAACCCTAACAGCTCTCCCCCAACCTCCAATTTGGAAGATTCCACAAAGAAAGCAGCGGAATTCGCTATATTCTTTGACGAAAAGGTAAAATCACTTGTAGATCAGGTCATTCATCCTACCCCCACAGAGGAGTGCAAATCCTTAACCATTTGGCAAAACTTTGACCCCATCTCTGACGATGCTCTCCTTAAATGCATCCTCGATACAAAGCCCTCTAACCATTCTCTTGACCCCATCCCCAGTGCCATTGCCATTGACTTCTATACTAATTCTCTTTCCTACTGGACCACTCTGGTCAACCTCTCCCTCAGTCAAGGCTCCCTTCCTGTGTCCTTCAAAACTGGGCAGGTCACCCCTCTGCTAAAAAAACCCACTGCTGATGCGAACGACCTCAACAACTACCGTCCCATCACTAACCTACCCTTTCTTGCGAAAATCACAGAAAAATGTGTAGCGAAACAACTCCCTCGCCATATCAAGGAAAATGATCTTCTTGACAATTTCCAGTCTGGCTTCATTCAAAACCGCAGCACTGAAACAGCCCTGCTGCTAGTGATTGACGACGCGCTGCGGATACTCGATTCAGGGGAGTCATGTCTTCTAATTCTTCTTGACCTCTCTGCAGCCTTTGACACTGTCAATCACAACACTCTCCTTAACACCCTTCAACAGAGAATGGGCATGGAGGGCACTGTGCTCAAATGGTTTGCCTCCTTCCTCTCTGATAGATCCCAAATGGTCAAAATAGCTAACAGTCTTTCAGCTCCTGTAGCAGTCAGTCAAGGTGTTCCTCAAGGCTCCATTCTTGCACCCACACTGTTCAATCTCTATTTAGAACCGTTGGGAAATCTGCTGAGTAAATCCGGGATCCACTATCATCTATATGCGGATGACACTCAGATTTACCTTAAGGTGGCCTCCAATCACGATCTCTCCTTCCTTAGCTCTACCCTCGACTCCATTCAAAACTGGATGGTAACTCATCAACTGATCCTGAATCCCTCCAAAACAGAATTCCTCCTCCTTTCCTCCTCGCTTTCTCATCCCCCAGTGCAAACATGGATGGATCAGATCAATCTAATGAACAATAAGCCCATCATTGTCGAGAGCGCAAAATCCCTGGGTGTCATTCTCGACAAAAAACTTAATCTACTCTCCCACATTAACTCCATAGCAAAGTCTGCTCGACACCAACTGCGCCTTCTTTGGGGGATTCGTCGCTTCTTCCCGGAGTACGACCTTAAAACCCTGGTCCAAGCGCTGGTTCTCTCCAGATTGGACTACTGCAACTCTCTTCTTACTGGCCTTCCCAAATCCCACCTTTCCCCCCTGAAGTCTATTCTCCATTCAGCAGCGCGTTTCATATATGGGGCCAAAAGAAGCGACCACATCACACCCATTTTATCCACCCTCCGTTGGCTTCCCATAGAGGCAAGATCGATCTACAAAACTGCATGTATCACCCACAAAGCCTTGCACTCCTCTTCCCCTCGCTACCTGGTGAATAAACTGAAACTCTCTGGGGGCTCCAGACCTTCACGTAATGCAGAAAAGTTATTGCTTGAACCTCCCATTTTCAAGAAGGAAAGATTGATGGCCCAATCCTTTTCAGGCAACGCGGTGAGAATCTGGAACTCACTTCCGCCTCAGCTTCGGACCACCACCTCTTCCCAGGCCTTCAAAACTGACCTCAAAGCTCTCCTCCTTCAAAGACACCTCCTAAGTTAATTCAAGCCCTCTGTTTTCAGAAGGAAGTCCTTCCATTATAGGATATTCTGTTCTCCATGCCTATAGAAGTGCCTTCCCAGGGTGTTTTTGTGTGTCTGCCATTTAGTGCAGTATTTTACCTCTACCTGTATCTTGTACTCGTTTGTAACATGCACACGGCACCTTTCCTTTTCAACGTATCATTTGCTACCTCTTATATCTTGTTTGCTTTTGATACATGCACAACGGCCACCACTGCCTCATGTAACGTAACTATTGTTTTAGTGTTTTGAGTGTCTACCATTGATTGCAACTTTTTTACCTCTATTCGTACTTTATTTTCTCTTGTATCCTGCACACGTCACTTTTTCCTCTCATAACGTATCGTTTGCTACCTCATTTATTTTTTGCTCTTGATACGTGCACAATTATCACGATTGCCTCTTGTAATTTAACGCTTGTTTTTGTAACAGGCTCACTTGTAATTTGTCTCCTCTTGTATCTTTACTTTGCCTATTGTGAAGCGCTCTGACACCTTCGGGTAAAAGTCTGCGCTATATAAAAACGCATTAAATAAATAAATTAAGGGCACACATTCGGTGTGGGGTTAATGTAAATACGACTGCGAGCACTCTTTCTTCCAGCTTTAGTATTAAGGTAAACAGTGGGCATTGCTCAAGGTTGTTTCCATATAATATTTATTGCCAATCAGTGATGCCGAACATATTTGCGAGAGCACGTATCTTCCTAAAATGTACACAGACGCTGCCTATTTCTATGCTTATCTTTCCGGTCGCAAAATTGTTCTGTTGGATCCGTTTTCTCGCAAATTTCCTCTGGGGATAAACGTGACGATGCCTGCCGGATACTCGCAACATGGTTCCCTTCCCGATATGATAAAGACGTGAAGATCAGTCCGACGTTCGGTTATAAACATAGTTCGTGTATAGCAGTGAAAAAGTACACGTCCCAATCTAAAATGGCAGCTGCCGTAGTTAACGATGACTCCCGCGCATGCGCAGTAATTCTTCAGACGGAAAGTCAACAAGATGGCGGCTGCAGTGGAGAATGTTGTGAAGATGTAAGTAAGATTCAAGGTGTTCAGTGAAGTGGGTGGCGCTGCAGAGAAGGGACTAACGGTCCGCTCTTGTTTTTGCGATAGTGACCAGTGTCATGCCATCTATGCTTGAGTGGCTGAATGTTCTTTCGTGGTGTCATTGGTATGGAGAGCTAGTGTAGTGGGTAAATGTTTTCCTCGTATGGGTTTGGTTTGTGACCATGCTAAGAAATATGCATTTTTCTCCATGACTGGTTTCCGCCGAAGAATTACTCCTCGCATCATACCCGCCCCGGTCTTAGATGTCCCTTTAGGGGGGTTTTGGGTGTCCCACGAAGAGCGAATGTGAAATTCCCTCAGAAAACTTTGCTGCTGAAGATCTGCTTCGTATTTTTTGTAGAGGGTCATACGAATTGTGCAAAGACTGGACAACACATCTGACATTCTTACAATCTCAAACTGGGATTGAACCCCCTAAAAAGCAGCTTCTCAAGTATTTGTGAAGTTATAGCAACAAGCTGTGTGCCATTGTTTTCCCTCCCTTGCATTTGCATCTAGGTGTGAGGCTCAGATAGCTTCTAGTCAAGATAGTGAAACAGAAGGTGACCTATTGGCCCCTTAACTTCAGCCTTTGTTATGGGCCCACCTGGTGACAGAAAAAGGAAAGCCCCCTTGCTGCCTTCATGTTGCTGCTTGAAACGAAAGCAGACAACGTGCAGGCGCTGCTGAATGTGTTCCGGTTTCTGAAAATTAGTACACCAGGATAAGTTCAGCATATTTCAGTGGGACCCACTTCTTGCAGAGTGGACGGTGTCCACCCTGTGAAAATAGTGGGTGGATGCTGTGTACCCGTGTGTATCCCTGACTTGTGCCCTGGTTGCGCCCCTGCTAATAATTCAGAACTTTTTTGAGGTACTAACAAGTGTTGACCTATTTATTTGTGGACTTAAGGCCACCTCTGTTAGGATACTAGGTTTCCAAAAGAGGTGCCTAGTTCCTTGCCTCATCTTTCTGGGATCACTGCCTGTTTTTATTTTATACTAATAAGAGAGCTGTTTCTCCGAAACGTTGTTATTTACATTTGTTACTTTTTTCATGAACATAAACATCTGTGTCCTGTAAGACCCGGCCTTTCCTCAGTCCCTATTTAATCTTAGGGCCTTATTATGAGTATAGTACTATTTATTGCAGTTGATGATACATTGGGGTACGTTATTTATCATGTGTGATAAATGGCACCTGTTGGAGGAAAATCTGTTAATGAAGTAAGACAGAACAATTTTACACAATAATTTGGTTTTAATCAATTGGGAAAATCAGCCAGACTCAAAAAGAGACTAAAGTCTGAAGTTCAAAGTTCTGGATTACAAGCAGTGGTATATATATATATATATATATACACAGTAAAAGTCACAAAAAACACGAGTTACAAATTTCTATATGACGTAAATAGTAAGCTGGGCATTTAAGATATTGTCAACATACAAAAGCATTTCCGAGAATTGTTTACATGTCCATGTTTAGCAGAAGCTCCCTCTTGTGTTTTTTTGTAGTTCTCAGAATAAGGATGAGATAAACTAGAGAACATTTTTGTTTTTCTGCATAGTGAGTGCTTCTCTTGTTTGACATCGTTGGGCCGAGCCCAGCCTGTCTGACTAGAACATATTCTCAACAGACTCCACCCTTGTTCACATCCTATGCTCAATGATGATGCAAAACCATTTTCTTCTGTCAACCTCGTGGTGTGTTTCTTAAAACTAATGTGCACTGTGACCTATATATTTCCACAGTTACCTTTTTCAGCACATCCTTCTATTAGGCGGGATTACTACTTACATAGGTTTTAAAACTATCCTTCACCTGAAATGTTTGTATTGGGGTTTTATTTTTGTGTTTATACCTATAAAATATATTCCTATTATTTCCCTACATCACACCTATTATGAGTTTCTGGTGAATAACATGCAGATTTTGGTGTCTGGCACACCAAAATCCGCAATACTCTATGCTTTTCCCCTTTTACATTGCAACAGGTCTGAGCTGCTGAAATTTAATCAAGGTTGAGGTATTTAACGCATCCGATAATTATCAGATGCGTTAAATAACGCATTCAATAATTTTCGGATGCGTTAAATAAATATCAACTCAACATTTCCAACCCCTGTACAAACAGAGGTTTACACAGGGGTTGTAAATTAACAACCCACTCATAATCAGGCCCTACATGCCTTCAGTGGCTGTTAACCCATTTCTCCTAAATATCCTAGACTTGTCTCTCTTATGGTATATCTCACTGGCGGATCTCAACATTTTGAAAAGATGCAGCCCCAAGCATGGGATTGTACAGCACCTGGTGAGAGCAGGCTTTTAAAACTTTTTGGAAGAGGTTGCTACTTATGTTCCTTTCTAGCGCATAGTTAGTCTGTGACTGGGCTACTCCATATAACAGTGACCTACGTTTTAACAGCTACTTCTCAATAAATGGAAAACCAAAGAATCAACAGAAATAGCAGGCCTCCAACTGATAGCATCAGAACATTAAGGATGCTGACTTTGAATAACACCTAAACAAGAATTGTGTGAGAACTTGCATATTAACTAACTCATCCACCTATGGTTGCACCTCAGTGACTTAAGCACTCACTTGAGAAATCTGTAACTGACATATGGCTGAATATGTTCTGTGTGAGAGGGAAGCTTGCTTTGGTACTGCAAAACTGTCCCTGTTCTGTTGTTGTGTAGCCATTTTAGTTATAGCTCCATGCACGTTATTTCAACATACTAGGCCTGCCGCTGTGCACTTCAGCCTAGATGTCTTTTATTCGACTTTGCTTTATTATTGTTACAGTAGCCACTTTTACGGTCTTGTTTTAATTTCTCTCTATCTGACTGTTTTGCCTAGATACACTCTGTTCTCAAACAAGACATTCTTGCTCACTCTGTGCTTCTTTCAAGGCTACAGCAGGATAGGTTGCCGATGAACGTGGTATAAGTTTAGTCTCTGACATTCCTAGAAAATACACATCCTTACGTAGGGACATTTTCTTAGAACACCAGCTGTTTTATTATAAAAAAAAGACTTTCCTATCCCTTACACGTTAGAGGGAGATTCCAGCCAGAAAACCACAACTGTATGCTGATTGCCGAATGCTTTGCTACAGCAGTTTTGCAGACTTCAGGCCTTTGCTCAGGTATGGGGGATGATGTCTTCCCGGGGGAACCTCAAGGGAAGAATTAGAGTTTAACACGCTGTGCTCCATCATAGCGTAGGTAGGAATTAGTCTGTTGACTCTAGTGACAGTATGATAGCATTATTTTTATGTTTTACTCTCCTTGTCACAATTTTAATCTTGTCATGCTGCATCCTGGTTATTGCAATCCACGCTTTGCTGTCTAAGATACAGTCGCTTTATTAAAGCATTATTGAAATATATGCCGCTATTTTGCGTTGTGTATGTGAGACTAATGTAACTGAGAGAAACGGGTGAGACCTGAGTGACCACGGCTTCCCTGGAAAACCAGTTTTGTCATGCGCTCGGCTGCCCAATCATTCCTGCCCTGGAGTAGAGATGAGGCACTGCTTGTTAGCCGGAGCAGAACCCGGATTGGACTGACAGGTGTCACCTGTAGTGGGTTAGACTCAGTCTCCCACACCGCAGGCGATTCTGCCACTCGAAATCCAGTAGTGTCATTAGAATAATGAGAGCCTACGCGACATGGGGCCGCCAACGTTTGGTCAGGCTCTAATTTTTGGGTCCTCCTGAGTATCTCTGTCTCACTATATAAAAAGACACCTCAGTACTCCATATACGGAGACGTCCATGTTATTGAGGATTTCCTCCTCGGCTAAGTAGGTCATCCTGTCTGATGCTGGATGTTGTTCAAGCTTGAACTCTAAAAGGATAATCCCCATTTGGCGTGCCTTCTATGAACAAAATTATAATCTATTATGGCAAATCCACAGTAGGTGGCAATTGCAGTAAATATGAGACAGTCCCTGACTGTACATTTATTGCAAATGGCCTAACAGCTCGGGGGGGGGGGTCCAGTCACATTTGTTGTTGATGCAGCTTATAGAACAGAACTATTTTATTCTTGGGTTACATTTCCAGCAGTTGATGGGAACACACACACATTTCATCATTATACACTTGCAAACGTACCTGGAAAAATACAGAGCATATGCATATTTAGAAATACCTTTGTCTTATCAAGAACATAATAAGTGGCTTGATGGCACCCTACACCACATGATTTTACCAGTTAGGTTAGGTCCTCTAAGTAATGAAGGTCCTACTTGGCTTTTATTGGCCACCTATACACCTCACCCTGCAGTAGCAAATTTAGCAGTAGCTGAGGTTCGTCGCTTATATACTGAACTGACAGCAATATACAGACGATTAGTACAATTTGTAATGCCAACACTGAATACAAACCCAGCACGTGCTGCTCCAGCGCTACCACATGCAATGACACCAGGTATTAACCCTGAAACTGTGCATTCAATAATGGGTAAAGTACCCGCCAAACAAGAGGAAACGCCATTTTGGTTAGCTCAAAAAGTAAATGCACTTGAAGCAGTATTTCCCCATACGGGACCTCAGGATAAACATAGAATTCTAACAATGTGCTTGCCATTTGGGATGGTCCCCACAGGAGATAACTGTAATATCTGGGGCAGAGTATTTGCCGCGCTCTATACTGCTGCACACGGTACGCCCACACTTGCCAATTTACAGGAAGTGTTGAAGCAAATTCAAGATGAATACGGGTCTGCCCCGGCCCTGAACTTGGGGATGCATTTAATGAGCAATTTTGCCACAGTATCCTCCATTATTGTAAGCAGTCTTAAAGGAGAAGCAGTCGCACTAGCGGTGCGCATGCAGCTCCATGATGTTCCTCAACAAGATCAGGAACGCGAGCTGCCCAAGATTATCGCAGGGACCTATTCTAGTATTGGTTGAGATAGTCTAGGGGCCAGACCATCCAAACCACAATTACAGGGCAAATCTAATAAAGATGTTTCCAAGCAAGCTCTTGAGGGCAATAAGAAACGCTGGAATAAAAAACAACACACTCCTAAAAAAAAGAAAGGAGAGAATCTCCACATATGTAGACCGCGCAGAATAGATATATCTCCGACATAGAGGTAATATAAAAACGCCTGATAGATATCAATATACTGATACACGCCAATCTCATTCCTTTCAGGACTCATCGGAAAAACGCAGTGAGAGAGGTTGATCAGAGCGAAGAACAGAGTTCGTGAAACCAGGACAGGAATCACAACGCTCTTCAGAGGTTTCTGTAATAAAGGAAGAGAAACCTCCTCAACAAAAACCCCAATTTAAAAAGAAAAACGGGGCAGCTGTTGCAATTGGACATGCCGCTCAAGAAGAGGGTACTCTTGAAGAACAGGAAGTGGACACTAGCGCTGCTAAACAGCGCGACAAAAGTCACAATAGTTTGCAGGAGTCTTCTAGAGCATTTAGAGGTGAAAGCAACTGATGACTTACCAGTGGCATGCGAGTCTTCACGCCTGATAGGGTGTATAAAGTAACATTGCAGTTAGAAGGAGACATTGAACGCACAGTAGATGCAATCTTTTGGGATCACGTTCTAAATATATATATCTTATTGACCGAACAAGATTGGCCACCTGAATTTGTCCGTACCTGCCCATATGGAGAAGAGGTTATTAAACCTTCTTTTTCGCCTCTTGTTCCAGAGGAACTCGCTGAATCCTACGCCATCGATTGGGCATTGGCACAGGCACCCGTGTTCCATCGCAAACATATAGGATGGGATAAATAATCCCCCTACCATGTAATCCCTATTAAAAATGAACCTCAACGTCAACCTCAGTATCCAATAAAACATGATGCGAAAGCACCTGTGAGAGAAATCCTCACACAACTAGAGTACCAGGGCGTAATTGAACGCTGCGTCTCTCCAATGAACAATCCTCTATTCCCTGTTGCTAAACCGGACCATTCATATAGAATAGTCTTAGACTACAGACACTTAAACAGTCATACACGCACATATGCTATACAAAACTCACATAGCACAGCACTAATGAACAACATAGTGCGCAAAAAATACAAAACAACACTGGACATTTCCATTGGTTTCTTCTGCCAGAATATAGCATCTGAGAGTAGAGACTTAACAAGTTTCAGTGCACTAGTTTCTCAGAAAAAATTCAGTTGTTTACCTCAGGGTACAAGAACAGTCCAGGACTGTTCGCAGCTCGTGTGACTGCAATTTTACACAACATTGACCCTGAAGCATTATCCTATGTAGATGATATCTATTTTACGGATGATGAAGTACTACAACATTTAAGTCGGGTAGCCTGCATTGTTGTGGGATTTGCTGAATTTAACTACAAATTCAACTTCAAAAAGACAAAAATAGCCTTCCTCAGCATCCTACTTCTGGGATAGGAGCTAATGAGTGAAGGAAAGAGCCTAATGCCACAATTCTTAGAAAAGTGGCACAATTACAACCTCCAAATCCGATTTAAAAACTCCAATCTCTATTGGGTTTCCTAAATTTTGGCAGAACTTACATTCCAGATTATGCGTCACGCATAAAACCCTCATATAACTTAATACGTCCTGACTTTTCAAGCAAATTTTGGACAGTCGAACACACACGCATTCTCAGAGATCTGCAGACAGACATGCTTGCAGCACATCATCTACACACAAAGGACAACAAAACACATTTGGTCATCAGAGTAATTGCTGGTGCCATCGATTTCACCTATGTAACCTTTAATGAGGGTGAGACCGTCCCGATAGCATACAAATCACATTTATACTATGCAGCAGAACAACGCTTTGCTCCCACTGAGAAAATTCTCACTGATGTTCAGATGGCAGTTATTAAAGAAAGACCTCTAGCCTAGGGCAAACGCATTATTGTCGTTTCTCCCATCTCAGCCCTAGAGGCTATCACAAAAGCCAGCGTTCCAAATGCAAAAGCACTACATCCACGTTGGTTACAATAGGCCACGTCTTTGACAGCCACTGATGTAGATTACATTTTTGACCCAAAATTACAAACTCAAGAATTTTTGCAATATGAACTAGACTACCCAGTTCCAGCAAACACACTGCCTATTGAACAATATCATAGTCATGTACACCGATGGCTCTGCACAACCTGCAATTGGCACAAAGCATCAATATCCTGCTCAGCACACACTAATTGTTTGTGATTCGTACTATTATGTCCAGTCCTTCAATGAATATATGCATTATTGGCGCCAGAATGGGTTCAGAGATCTTAAAGGCAACACCATTAAACACAGATTACTGTAGGGGAAAGTAGAGGATCTGAAGGAAACACTACCATATGTCCATGTTGCACGTACACTTGGACACTAGCGCGTTGGAATACACGTGGCTGGGAATACACTGGCTGATGAAGTCGCAAAGTCAGCAGTTGCTACGTCATCTGTTGCTGCAGTAACTCGCTCAGGAACGAAACCAGACGCAGAAATATGGCTGCTGTGAAAGCTACGTCTGATGGTATGCCCTATTCAAAAGCATTTCCTGCTAAATATTGGCTGCCTAAACGCTGAGGTTAAGATACCAGGCGTAGGGTTTCGAGAAATTCCCAATAAAGATATAAGACCAGAGATGATTAAAGCAGCACATGAGGGGGCAGCATCTGCCCATGCTGGTGTGGCGGTAACAATATAATTGCTACAAGCCCGTTTTTGGTTGCCAGACTCCTACAAGGAGGCCAAGCAGGATGTCCTTTGTTGTGACATCTGCCAGCAAATCAAAGTTTCTACTGCTAAACGCCCAATGTAGACACCCCTCCTAATTTCGAACAAACTGTTACAATTTGTGTACTTGGACCATTACAGTACAGTAACACCGGATAGTGCATACAAATATATCCCAGTTGCTGTTGACTCCTGCTCTAGATTTCTATGGTTGTGGCCACAGCGCTTGACTGACGCTCGGACTGTTATTAAAGATTTGTGAGTCTTTATCAGTACATATACAGTTGCGGCTTTCCACTCGGACCAGGGCCCTGCTTTTGCCTCTAGGGTTTTCAGGGATGCCATGTCCTAGTTGGGGGTCCAACTCTAGTACTCGTCTCCATTTCATCCCGAGGGAAATAGTGTTGTGGTGCGATTTAAACCGTAATTTAAAGCACTCCTTAACAGCCAGAGTCTTAATTACAGGTCATAGTTGGCTTTATCGCCTATTTGGAGTCCAGAGAGTACTTAACAATCTGCCTAGAAGGTCCCTGGGGGTCGTACTCCATATGAGTGCCTGTTTGGAACTAGAATGTATGTTCCAGATCTTGATGGTCCTGGCGTGGAGGCGGCAGAAAAACCTTTTGACATAAATGAACGTGTCACTGTCTTACAGGAATTACAACAGTTCCCATGACGACAACTCTTCTGCCAGTGCTGCCTCCATAGGAATTAAGGATATAACTGTAATGCCTACAGGCTGGATTCCTAAAGGGATCTAGTACGTGAAAAGGTTGCTGTGAAAAAGGAATTTGGTACTTATTATTGTGCACCAGTCCCCGTCTTGGGAATACATGGTACCAGGACTGTCATTCTACTGCCGTTGGCAGGTGCCAAAGAAAATAGTTTTGTCTCTGTCGACAATGTCAAACTCCACCATGTGGCCGATCCTGCACAGCCGACCAAAATGAACAGCAGGTAGTTCCTGAATCCCTCTCACTACTGGTCAAGAAGTTCCTCTACAAGTTGTAAACAGCAACACCCACACCTGTCCGGCTTGGGGAGGGTGGAAAATGTTTTTGCATTAGTTCCACTGACATCAAATAATAAGGAAATTACTGATTGATTTGACACAACTTCAACACAGACGGATGGTACTATTTATTTGGTGCCACCATGAGAAACACCAACTCCACCAACAAATGTGGCTCCAGTCATTGCGCAAACTGCTTCTGGATATTTTGTCGACATCAATGATGACTTTTCGGACTCATTCGCCTCTTCGACACCTGAACTGTCAAAACCACTTAAGCTGATAAATTGGCTTAAACTAACTTACTTCATTCTTCCATAGAACTATCTGTATCTTTTATTGTACTGACTTTCCTGGTTTGGGTTGGGTTTGTCAACACTTTCTTTTTATTAATACATGGTCATTTTCTTCCTGAAAAATCAGTAGTTGAACAGGTGGATGAGGTCCTAAAACCACATTTTTCTTATCACAAGGTCCGCAGAGACTTGTCTTTTGTGAACATTTCCGCTATACCAATTCCTTATGGGATTGTTTGGGATAAAGTAATATTTAATAAATACGGCCCTACGGAGGTCATTCAAATACCATATGTGTTTAAACTTTCAATGAGCGATATAGTAATACCCGAGGTTGTTTCTGATGATTGGGATGTGAAAACAGTTGATTCTATGATGACTGAATTGCAGTATTATACGGTATTTGCAAACGAAGATGTTTATCAATCTAGAGAAAATTATGGTGATATGTTTTGCTATAATTATTAGGGGCACCATTTCATCCACAGAGCAAGCAGCCCAAAGACTGTTTTTAATTATACACAATGGGAACATTGTCCGACTTCACCACAAGGGAGTTCTAAAACGTATTCTGAAAAGTTTACGTATTTTTCTGGGCACAATGTTAAAAACGCTGAGTCATATTATTTTAAGTTGCCACCTACAGAAAACATATGCATACTATTGACAAATACGAAATGTATTCATTCGGATTCCTTTGTTTCCCGGTTGACTATAGAAGGCTGTGAATACTGGCTAAAGTCGATTGACTTGAAGAGTGTGTGGGGAACTAGACATTGGCAAATACGGGGGAAGGAATCCTTCTTAATAGCATTCCTGATATCTGTTCAAATTATATTTATTTGTAAATTAAACTGTACAACAAACGAGTTGTTTAGGCTTAGCAAAGATTAAGGAATTGAACACGCCCAGTGTACCTGCCCCTGCAAAATGTTATAAATGGCAAAAATATATAAATTTAACTGAAGATCAGCACGATGAATGGGTCCCGAATGGAACATTTAATGTTTCTCTGACATGTCCTGGCGGGTGGTTATTGTGGCCAGTAGATACCAATGGGTGTCACAAATGTTTTATTAACTCCTCTGGGGTTTTTAGAACAAGTAGGCCGGACCCCTGCTATATATCGTCCGAACATGCAGGCATAGTAACAACATATAGTGTAGGGAAACTGCCAGCAATGGTTAAAGACTTCCTCACTAGACGCGGTTAGAGAACACCTCCGTCTCCTGTCTAATAACACTGACTTACAGGACTTCCTGTTAGGCCCGAGAAAACAACGCAAAAAAAATTTCTTATACGAAGTATATAATGAAATTTGGAAGCTTTCACAACAAGAAGCGGCTGCTCGGTTAAGGCAAATAGATCAGGAAAATTTAAAGAAGGCATTAGCTGTTGTAGATAATGGGATTAATACCCTGTCTGACTGAATATATACCCTGAATAACGTTGTTTCTTCTGCTATAGACATTATACAAACAGATATGTCTTCCTTACATCATGGATAGAGTCAGCTAAGGTCCATCATGAAGTTGGGTTGGACGCTTCAAACACTGAAGGCGGGTCGTGTTCCTGGAAATATGTCAGCGCAAGGGAAATATTTTCTTCTTTTAATTTAACTAGACAACAGCAACTAATGGCTAAAAAAGGAACAACTTATGTCATGCTAAACACTGAAAAATTAGAAAAGTTGTCTTTTACTGTGGCTGAAATACCATCTGCTTAGTGGTTAATACACGCGGTCATTATTCTGCCTATTTCCACATTACAATTCACATCCTGTTTAAAACACATTCCGGTAGTCAGATGTGAAAAACTGGGAGATAGTTACATTCATGAGGTGTGGGAGCTACCCTTCGCATACAAATGTCTCAGTGGCATGAAAGAAATCTTTCTTAGTGCTAATGAATGCAAGACTTCTGTCAGCCATTCAATGGTTTGTAAACAGCTGTCCTTGCACAGGACATGTAACGCATCTGCAGCGAACTTGGCTTGTTATCTGAAAGGCGTTCCTGTCCCCTTGATTAGACCTACGCTCCAGGTGCTTTCAAATGGTAGCTATGTTCTCCTCAATGGTGAAGACTGTTGTAGGATGCGAGCCGGAATAGTTTATGTTGTTTCGGTCTCCAAGATTGATACATGCTGCGGGAACGTACTTTTTTTCTCCCACTAAAACAAGAGGTAGCAAACATTTGGCCTCATATTGCTACTTTTAATGTTAATTTTGACAAGTTGAGCAGACTCAAGGCTTTATTGTTTCAAAAGCGTGTGGCTCTTACATCTGCATGCAAGACATTCGCACTTCAGGTGGCAAAGTCATCAGCAGAGATACAGTCCCTTTTAACCCCTTTGATGCGGGTGTCGGCCACTGGCCGACGCCCACACTACTACCTCCCTGGTGCGGGTCACGACCAGTGGCCGACACCAGAGAGGGGTTTCGAAAGACGCACCTGATTTTTTTTTTTAACCCCTGGGAGACACAGAAGAGCTTCCGTGTCTCCCCCCCACCCGCCCTTTGTGATGTCAATGTGTTGTTTTCCCCATCGGAGCAGTAAGCGGCCGTAGGGCCGCTTCCTGCTCCGATGGGGAAAACGGCCTCAAACGGCCTTCCCTACATTCGGGAAGGCCTCGTATGAAAGGGGAGACTCTTCCCTTTCATACGAGGCCTTCCTGAATGCATTTCCTGGCCCCCCCATCGCAGCACAGCTGCGATGGGGGGCCAGGAAACGCCACTAGGCGCCAGGGATTTCACTTGGGGGGGTTCGCCCCCCCATTGGAAAATGGGCCACCCTCCCCACCCCCCCTTGGGCCCATATTTTAAAAATGTAATGTTGGGGCCCCCTGGGGAGCGCGATCGCGCCATCCCCAGGGGCTAATTAAAAAAAAAAAAAGACATTGAGAGGGGGTCACCCGTAGGCAGGGCGACCCCCTGTGGGGCCATATTTTTCTATTTTGATGTTGGGGCCCCCTGGGGGGGACGCGATCGCGCCACCCCCAGGGGCTAATTAAAAAAAAAAAAAAACTGCATTGACAGGGGGTCGCCCATAGGCAGGGTGACCCCCTGTGAGGGCATTTTTTTTTTTTTTAGTAGTTGTAGGGTTTCCCTGGGGGCCATTTTGGCCCCAAGGAAACCCTACAACTACAAAGAAAAGAAAATACATATATATATATCCATGTACATATATATATCTATATAGAGATATATCTATATATATAGATATATAGATATATCTATCACTTTTGTCAGTGCATTTGTGGTTTCCCCGGGGGGCTGCAATCGGCCCCCAGGAAAACCAGACCCACATATAAAAGTGATCTATATATATATATTTTTTTTTTCTTGCCACCAGTTGTCTTGCAGTTGCAGCTTGCGTCTTCAAAGCAGTGCACATACTTCAACTGACTCATTTCAACTGTAGCTTTTGGGAGCAATAAAGAAGTCAAGTAAGTCTTGTGATTATGTTTCTGCTACAAAAGGATCAGACTTTTGTCTAGTGGCAGTTTTAGTGCCATAAAGAAGTGACTACTGCAAAGAGCAAATCTGTATTTTAAGTAAATAGCTGAGTACGTTAGTAAAGTCAGCCACTACCTGCACTATAATACAAATGAAATTTATGTGCGGGGTGGCTATGGAGAGATGAAGAGCACGTTTGCTATGTGGTAATGAGGGAATCCGAGGAGGAGGACATGGGAGTGGGAGCACCAATAATGATGGACTGGGCGCAGGAGGTGCTAAAGACTGTGACGAACGGTATGTGACAAGGTGTTTGAGTGTCTTGAAAGAACGTGCTGATTGAGGGAAGAAGCGCAGGTAAGGTGGCCTCTACTGTTGCACGTATCACACACACACACCAGC
The DNA here is from genome assembly GCF_031143425.1 of Pleurodeles waltl. NCBI lineage: Eukaryota > Metazoa > Chordata > Amphibia > Caudata > Salamandridae > Pleurodeles > Pleurodeles waltl. Next base: position 807,889,645 of record NC_090448.1, on the reverse strand, counting down.
AATTTTGTGACTGTCTGTGTAGGCTAGTGTTTTAGAGCAACAGTTTAGCCAATAGCAGAGATGGCATCTTGATGGATGACTGCTGCTGGCGTCACTCTGGTTATAGAGGTCAGCTCTGACATAGGATCAGAGACTGAGACAGCAGATACTGAGACAGCAAGTGAGGGATAGGACAATGGCGCAGACTCTGGGAGTGATTTTTCAGTTGGAGGAGTCCCATAGGATAACAACTTCCAGTAAATTATGAGGGAGGTGATGAGGGCAGTCCTGTTGTCCCTTCGCAAGCACAGTCTGTGCAACAGGGCAATAGTGGGTTAGCCCAACCCAGAGAGCAGGTGAATGCGGGGCCAAGCACAGAGAGGGTGCTCTCTTGGGAGCTCCCCAATTTAGTTCAGCCCCGAATTCCACTGCCCAAATTGTATTGTGGAGACATCAAAATTATCTATCACAAAACAAACTGGTTTTGTAAGGCAGGCACCTGTGTTTTTGGTCCTGGGTTCGGCGGGGCTGTATAGGGAAACATACTAAACCTAAACATTTCTGGAAACTAGACATCCGGGGGAGTCCACAGAGGTGTGACTTGTGTGGATTCCAAAAAGTTTTCTTACCCAGAATACCCTGCAAAGCTGAAATGTTGAATAAAAACTCTATTTTTCTTGTATTTCTGTCACACAAACTACAGGAATATGCTGCGATCCACAAAATTTCTGCCACCCAGTGATTCCTCATCTGTCCTGATAAAAACACTACCCCACTTGAGTGCCTATACCTAGTGCCTGTGTAAGGAATGGATCACCCAGGGTCAACAGTTGCCTCATGTAAGTACCAACATTGACCGTTGTGTGATCTATTCCTGTCGCGGGCACTAGGCCTACCCACACAAGTGAGGTACCTTTTTTATCGGGAGACTTGGGGGAATGCTGGGTGGAAGGACATTTGTGGCTTCTCTCAGATTCCAGAACTTTCTGTCACCGAAATGTGAGAGTGTTTGTTCTGCCACATTTTGAGGTTTGCAAAGGATTCTGGGTAACAGAACCTGATCAGAGCCCCACAAGTCACCCTATATTTGATTCCCCTAGGTGTCTAGTTTTCAAAACTGTGCAGGTTTGCTAGGTTTCCGTAGGTGCCTGCTGAGCTAGAGGCCAAAATCCACAGCTAGGCACTTTGCAAAAAACAGCTCTGTTTACTTTGTCAAAATGTGATGTGTCCACGTTGTGTTTTGGGGCATTTCCTGTCGCGGGCACTAGGCCTACCTCCACAAGTGAGGTATCATTTTTATTGGGAGACTTGGGGGAACGCTGGGTGGAAGGAAATTTGTGGCTCCTCTCAGAATCCAGAACTTTCTGTCACCGAAATGTGAGGAAAAAGTGTTTTTTTTTTGGCCACATTTTGAGGTTTGCAAAGGATTCTGGGTAACAGAACCTGATCAGAGCCCCACCAGTCAGCCCATCCTAGATTCCCCTAGGTGTCTAGTTTTCAAAAATATGCCGGTTTTGTAGGTTTACCTAGGTCCCGGCTGAACTAGAGGCCAAAATCTACAGCTAGGCACTTTGCAAAAAAACACATCAGATTTCAATGTAAAAATGTGATGTGTCCATGTTGCCTTTCCTGTCGCGTGCATTAGGCCTACCCACGCAAGTGAGGTACCATTTTTATCGGGAGACTTGGGGGAACACAGAATAGCACAACAAGTGTTATTGCCCCTAGTCTTTCTCTAAATCTTTTCCTTCCAAATGTAAGACAGTGTGTAAAAAAGACGTCTATTTGAGAAATGGCCTGTAATTCACATGCTAGTATGGGCACCCCGGAATTCAGAGATGGGCAAATAACCACTGCTACTCAATACCTTATCTTATGCCCATTTTGGAAATACAAAGTTTTTCTTGATACCAGTTTTTCACTCTTTATATTTCAGCAAATGAATTGCTGTATACCCGGTATAGAATGAAAACCCACTGCAAGGTGCAGCTCATTTATTGTCTCTGGTTACCTAGGGATCTTGATGAACCTACAAGCCCTTTATATCCCTGCAACCAGAAGAGTCCAGCAACGGTATATGCTTTAAAAAATCTGACAATGCAGAAAAAGATTACAGAGTAAAACGCTGAGAAAAATGGCTGTTTTTTTCAGCTCAATTTCAATATTTTTATTTTTCACCTATTATTTTCTGTAGGAAAACCTTGTAGGATCTACACAAATGACCCCTTGCTGAATTCAGAATTCTGTCTACTTTTCAGAAATGCTTAGCTTTCCGGGATCCAGTATTGGTTTCACACCCATTCCTGCCACTAACTGGAAGGAGGCTGAAAGCACCAAAAATAGTAAAAATGGGGTATGTCCCAGAAAAATGCCAAAATTGTGTTGAAAAATGTGGTTTTCTGATGCAAGTCTGCCTGTCCCTGAAAACTGTGAAGATGGCGATTTTAGCACCGCAAACCTTGTGTTGATTCCATCCAGCAGCTAAGAGGTTAAGTACCAACTTTCCGGGACACTATGGTGAACATTGGGATGAATATTTAATGCGTCCAGTACTACTGGAATCGCTCATTTCTTTAAGGCTGTTGGTTCTGGTTTCGTTCACACCTTCTCCTCCATATTCCGTTTAATACCATCAGCCATCGACTCAATATTCTCCAGTATTTTCGGGGGATTTCCAATAACTTTGGCTATAATAGTTGGTGTTCTGCTATTGCTGGTTTTTATGCGCAATGGCTAGAAGGAACGATAGCGCTCCTATCAGTGCAGCTGTGTTGTGAACGCATAATGCAGTATTTTGGAGCAACACTCCTGGAGCAATTGGAGTGTGACTGGTCTCTGTCATTCAGACTGGTTTTACATTGTGTGCAGCCCGTGTTTCGGTGCCTCTGGTGCTCTTTGGAACATGCACTGGAAGTTTTTCTTTCTATGCAGCACTTGCTTTCTTTGGACGCTGATCTGTTGATGTTCTCGCTGAGGGCTCATTACCAGAAATTTGTGTTGAGGGTGCGTTTGCTACGAGAAGCTACTTATGAGTTTCCCTTACTGGAGGATGTGGCTCTTAACTCATCATTGGGTACACCACGGAATGCTGCCTTGGATGAGGCTCCGGCTATGGAACAAGACTGCTCCTTGGTCCTTCTCGGCGATGCCTTTCCAACTTTAACACCTGCAGAAGTGGGAGATTTCCTTTGCTCCAGTGTCCCAGAATCGATTGGAAATTCTAAAAATAACTCTGAAATTCGGTCCCTTATATGCCACATGTTAACAATTTTAAATGTGTCCCTTTAACTTGTAATTATTGAAATTTTTACATAAATATTTTAGGTTGAGCTTAGTAGCTTTTTAAGAACATTTAGGCTTTGAACCACCTTCAGCTGACAAGGGGAGGGTGTTGTGTAGCCACTTTAGTTATAGCTCCATGCACGTTATTTTAACATACTAGGCCTGCCGCTGTTTACAGCTAGATGTATTTTATTCAGCTGTGCTTTATTATTGTTACAGTAGCCACTTTTATGGTCTTGTTTTATTTTCTCTCTATCTGACTGTTTTGCCTAGGCCAGCACTCTGTTCACAAACAATACTATTCTTGCTCACTCTGCGCTTCTTTCAAGGCTACAGCAGGATAGGTTGCCGGTGAACGTGGTATAGGTTTAGTCTCTGACATTTATAGAAGATACACATCCTTACGTACGGACATTTTCTTAGAACACCAGCTGTTTTATCATAACAACACTTTCCTGTCCCTTACACGTTAGTGGGAGATTCCAGCCAGAGAACCACGACTTTATGCTGATTGCCGAATGCTTCGCTACAGCTGTTTTGCAGACTTCAGGCCTTTGCTCAGGTATGGGGGATGATGTCTTCCCAGGGGATCCTGAAGGGCAGAATTAGAGCTTAACATGCTGTGCTCCAACATAGCTTAGGTAGGAATTAGTCAGTTGACTCTAGTGACAGTATGGTAGCATTATTTTTATGTTTTACTCTCCTTGTCACAATTTTAATCTTGTCATGCTGTATCATCCTGGTTATTGCAGTCCACGCTTTGCTATCTAAGATGCAGTCGCTTTATTAAAGCATTATTGAAATATATACTGCCTCTGTTTGTCATTGTGTATGTGAGACTAATGTAACTGAGAGAAACGGATGAGACCTGACTGACCACAGCTTCCCTGAGAAACCAGTTATGTGATGCGCTCGGCTGCCCACTCATCCATGCGCTTGAGTCGAGATGACGCACTGCTAGTTAGCCGGAGCAGAACCCGGATTGGACCGACAGGTGTCACCTGTAGTGAGTTAGACTCAGTCTCTCACACCGCAGGCGATTCTGCCACTCGTAATGCAGTAGTCTCATTAGAATAAGGAGAGCCTATGTGACACTGTAAGGAATTAAAACTTGCTCCACTGCTGCCCGATTTGTACCTGTAATGTGATGGAAAAGGTTTGATCTCTGAAGTTGGGAAGCTTGCTTGGTTTCTGTCCGAGATGCACCTTTTCTATGAACAGGGGAGTTTCTAATGCTGATGCTCTATCTTATGAAAATACAAAGGATATTTTGAAAAAGCTTGCATAACATGTCTAGGCCAGCCAGAAATGCTTGTTGGGCCCAATGCAAACATACTAGTTGCAGCACCCTGCCCAGAGACTGTGGTTTTAGGCACAGCCTCCCAGCTTGTCAAAACTGCGTAACCCTGGGCAGTTACTTTTTTTCCTCTGCCTTTTTTTTCCATGATCATCATGTTTGAGAGCACCTTGATATAATGCTGTTCAGGAAGTGAATTGTGCAAAAACCTCTTTCTTAAATGGTGTAATAGACCATATTATTGCTTAATTAATAATAACAAAAACAGCATTGTGTATGTTGCACTAAATAACTGACTTGTTTCTTGGGTCTCATCCTACCCTTCCTTCCTGTGTCAGGACAATTCTTTCTGAAGTATCTCTTTTTAAATACAATCCAATCATTCATTCACTAATAATAGTGTCATTATGGCAGAAGGGTAAAGAATGTGAAACCCATTCAGGATTTAAACTGCATAATGTCTAATCTGGTATAGTCCTGACTTCCAAGCTTGACTAAACAGTGTGATCGTTGCTTCCCGAATCCTTAGTACAACTATCATGGCTGAAAGGTGTGGTTCGCTAATTTTTATAAAGTTCAGTGCAATAATCTTAGGTGCTCAAATGAAACAATCCAAAATATACTTTTTATGCAAAATTTCACACCTAAGCTGTAAGTAAAGTGTCAGTCAGTGACACTTGTAACTGGTTAGGACGTCCAAGATGAGCTGCTCTCCCCAGCCTCCATTCTGCTGATTTTCCAGACAGGATGCAACACATACAACTGCTCACAATTATGGGACTCCGCAGTCACTGCCTCACTACCACTCCCCTAGTGATACAAGTAGTGAGACATGAGGTGTTGTGGTGTTGAACACAAAGTTCACAGTCTTAAGGCCTAACAACTACCACTTTCTATTACCAGTCAGCTGTGAGTATAGCCTGGCAGCATGGACATGGCCTGTTTCATAGCATAGGCTAAGATTACAGTGTCTCACCCTGTGAAACCTGCTGTACTTTCTGATAGCCTTGCCAATAATACATTGTGAGGCCTAAAGAAATGTGCCCTACAACCCTCGCCGCCTTGTTTCTGAGGTTGGTGAACATGCCATATGAAGCATGAACTATTGCGCAATATTTTATGTGAGATACCAGTGTTCCTGGGGAATACATCTGATCTCTTGGGTGCAGTATCCAAGCACTGAAACATGTTGATGGAAAAGAGAAGCAAGATCTGTTGCTCTGCCCTCATATTTTTAATCTTGTAGGGAGACCGCAGTAAACAATATTTTAGCTCACCCATATACAATTGTAATATGTCAATCAGTGTAAAGGGAGAAAATAAATGTCTTCAAAAGTGACATAACTATTCGCAAACTGAAGAACCCATAGCTAGGAGACTGTACATATGGTGAACAGTAGTACTTTTGAGTACTTCCCAGTGCAAGATGTGGAACCCACTGATGAAGTGTACCACACTAAGTATGTGAGTGTTCATGATCCTATAGAAGTACATAAATGCATATTCATTCCATAAAACGTTTGTCTGTTTCTTACAGATGTTTTGTACTTCTGGTGTTCTTATGGAAATGGTGCCACAGCTCTTTAACCCTTCTTACTAATTCCTTAGTGTACTACCTACCTGTGTAGTACATGTCCAGTATGGGTGATTTAATTGAGTTAGGTTCCTTCTGCTATTGCCACATGTCCTCAAGTAAATATTTGTGTTTGAGAAGGTTTTGCTGCTGCTATCCATGTTGTACCTTTCTGTTGTGAGGCTACACAAAAAAAAAAAAAAAGATTCATGCTTCCAAAGCTTGTTTTAATCCACATGTTTGTGTAAGAGTGAACTCACAAAATATGCGTGGAATTTCCTTCTGAATTTACATGCAAAATTAGCATTTTTAAAGTGACTTAGGAAACTTGGTATACGTTTGAAAACATAGCTGATGACTTAGTAAACTACAACCCCCAAAATAGAAAGTGCTGTTGGATGAAGAAAACAAAACTAGGCAGTGTTATCCCCTGTCCTACTGCAAAAGTGAGAGAGTTTGGGAATACAAAATAAGAGTTAGGTTTTGGCTGTCTGACTGTCTTATTTTTAGACAATGAAGTATTAAAGAGCCCATCGGGTGAGACGATAGAGTTTCCTTTCAGTGGCAGTTGTAAGCATATCATTGTTAATTGGCTAACATTAACACTCCTTAGAAAACCTGCAGTGGGCGTCATTTACCAGAACAACGCTAGTAGCAAGTCAGACATCTCAATAAACAGTAAGGAAGAATAATGTCCTGTTGTCGCTCTTGCAGTACTCATCCTCCGCCTCAAACATAGTGGGATTTAGGTGACACAGCTACACCACTACCTACTGTGAAGCACCCTGCTTGAACAAGTGTAGCACAGTCTGCAGGTGCTGCCCTGCAAGCGCTGCCGTGACACAAAGGCTGCAAGAGTGAGCAAGCATTAGCCAATGACATACCTTGCAGTGGCATCCCCAATGTTGCTGGCAGAACAGTAAGTGGGCAGGCAGGGCTTTATTTCCTGTTACCAACCCAATTAACAGTTGGCATGTTGGGGGAATCCTAAGTCCTCCACATTTTACTCTATGATGAGCACCTCTGTTCTTTTTTTTGTTTGTTTTTTAAGTGGCTTTGCCACTTTGAAGAAGCCACTATGAATTTGAGTTTTTGCAAGTAATGCTGTTTTTTGTATGTAAACAATAATAAAAGTAATAATGAACAATCAGCCGAAATCTATTTGTTGCAATAAAATGGTGTTCGAAAACAATATGTTTTAATAGCATTAGAGCTATAGTAAGACTTAGGCAGTGGTTAAGAATTACATTTAGGGTAATATAGGCAATGTGGGGAAAAATGTCTTCTATTGCATTCTATAGGCATTGTGGAAGTTTTACTATTGTATTATAGTTAATGTTAATTGGAGTTATGATGTTAACCAGTGATTTGTAATGCATTCCTAATAATGGTATGTCTTCATAAAATATACCTGAACTTCTCTTAATTCTTCCGGATACATTGTAAGTAACATTGATACTGTTTGCTGCCAAAGCCCTGTAGCTTTCAAAGATTTCCATTTGGATGGCGGTCTGTGAAGCTTGTACTCAAGAAGGGCTTTTGTTTACCCCAAATATAATTCTATTTTTTTGGTTCAAGAGTGGATGTGGATTGCTTTTTTGAAGTTCAGGACGTCTCACCCAATGTGTGTTTCCAACTAATCTTTAATTCTTATTTTACAGTCTTAAATGTGAGTGATCTGAACTACAGAAAGTTACATGAAAATAGGATTTAGCCAATATATGAATCAGCCTATATGGCATTATGGCCTTGGGCTTTCTCTATGTTATATGAGTGGACTGATGTAATCACCTGGATTGATCCTTATGGAATGGAAGTAATCTCGGCCGTAATGCTGTCCTGAGGCAGATCAAACATTATGAATTAGTCACTATGCGGTCCAGAACTAGTTTGCCTAAAATATCCACATGGTTTTATTTCCTAAGCTCTTGTTATTATTTGAAGGCCATGCGTCTTGCGTCTTTGCACCTTTCTTCATGTTGTTTGTGTGACATTCTTTGTCACTCTTTGTTATTGTTATTTAGCACTTGTGTAGTGCACAGTCTGCCATTAGTAGGGCATCACAACACCTTTCAGTAATCTTGTGTATGACCTTTTAAGCATTTGTGTTGTAGGCCGGAATGTGATTCATTTTTGTTGATATTTGCGTTCAGGAGTTTAGTGTGAGAGTTTCAGCTGAGCTCTAAGTTTTTGATTGGTGAGACCAAAAGGTTGTTCTAAATAGTTTAAGGGCTTCTTCCAGTGTTACGGGTGACACTTACATGGCAAATGTTTGTGAGGTAAGTAGCTAAAGCCAGGAGGTGTTGTTGGGTGCATTCATAGCTAAGCAATTGTGTGTTCTGGTTGTGCTGTGTGTATGTCCAGAGTACTGTCTCAGTATGTGCTATTATAAGGTGGTTCGCGGTAGGTATTCGTAGGTATTGCGTTCATAATTACAGTTACCAAATATACAACATATCTGTGCTCTGTTTGTGTGTAATGTTCTATCTAAAGTGTATTGTTGAGTTTATTCATGTTTTACCTATGCTTATTCCACTGGACCTGTCTGGCATTTGAGACTGTTAACCACACCACCATTTTCTCTAGGTTTACTAATCTTGGATTGAATGCCTCCAGTGAACCATGCTAGAAACCTCCACTCCACCAACAACAAATAACCTAATCCTGCTAAAACATTTTGCTCTGCATTGAAATTCTCTTTGCAGGAACTTTCTACCTGCATATCGGACAAATAATGCCAATCGCTGCTTCCATTCAAGATGACCCTGAAAGCATAGACATCTTTCACAGATTAAGTGCTGGTGTTCGTTATTCTTTGAGTGTTTTCAGTAGAGACTCATGGCTCAAGAGATCATAGGCTGAGGAGAGGTTGATGAGTATCAGCACATCTTTTTTTGCCCTCATGTAAGGTTGTGCAAGGGCTTCTCTTATGTTAAGAAGTGTTGCATTTGTGTGGATCAGAGACTCAACTGACTTGTGTGAAAGCTGATTAACATCACTTGTTAGCGTGAGAAGTAATTTCTTCTTATGGGCTATGGGTAACAGTCTACTGCTTCAATGGATGCTTTGAAATTTTGGGTTCAGAATCATCCAAAAGAAATGAGGGGATGGAGGAGGTACGGTGATGGTAACTTTCTGAAGGAGAAGGATTTGCAAATTATCAAGACTTTGGTTTCAAACAGGTATATCAAATAAATATTTGTTTGATAGATTGATACCTGTATGCCCTACAAACAATCCCCTTTCATTCAGATGAGCCTAATATCTTTCATGGATTAATCATTAATTGTTGTTTTAACCTTGGAGTGTATTCAGTAGAGCACCATGAACTGATGTTGCTGGAGAGTTCTTGGGGAGATTCTGAAAGCTGACCTTGATGTAGTCCATCTCTTGCTTTACCATTGTCGTTGTGGTTTGTTGTCTTTGTGGTTTGTAGCTTACATTTGCAAGCTTTCTGTTTGCTGTCTTTATTTGTTTTAAGCTGTCCACCATGGATCTGTTGCACCTGTGGAGTATAGCCTTAGTACTTGTGGAAGAACACAGTAAATACTTTTCTGTAAACAGGCCTTTAAGTTGTGTTCTTATTTTGTCACATTTGTTGTGTGTTTAAAGACAAAGTTCAAATGTTAGGCTTCGTCTTCTGGAGGGAACTTGGTGTTTTTTCCTCCTACCCTTCCTTGACTTCAAAATGAGAGGTTGTATCTGACAATCTGGGGGGTGAAAGGAAAGGCTTTTTTCTAGCACACAACAACATTTAAATGTCTGTAAAATAACTATGCAAATATAAAAAAATATCAGAATTAAGAAAGCACATTTTTTTAAATTCTAATGTGTTCTGAAACAAATGTTTTAATACCCCCAAACAAATCGGTACCCTGGGTGATTATATTTCCACACATTATCGTCTGTGCACTGTATAGTTTTATCAGTAAAACTTTGTTTGTGCAAATGTATGGTAATTTCAATTGATAGTGTGTTGTCCGTAGTAGTAATGCCCTACCACACCATGCACACTCCACTCCACTCTGTGCAGTTCTGCACCCCTCCACTCCACCTTATGCCACTCCACCTCACGCCACTCCACTCTACAAAACACTACTCTACTCTCCCCACACCACTCTGACATGAAACTCTTCTCTACAAATCTCTACTCCAGTCTGGTCCACTCTTCGCCACTCTACTCCACTGTACCACACTCCTCCTTCCTCACTCTACAACACTCCACTCTACACCACTCCACTCTGACATGCACCTACAACACATCACTCTGTGACACTCCACTTCATGGCACACTATGCCACTCCACTCTATGCTGTGACACCTTCTCTCTACGACACTCAATGCTGCTCTGCAATACTCAACGCCATTGCACTCTGCAGCACTCCACGTAACTTGACTCCACTTTCTAACACTCCACTCTGACACTCTACAACACACTACGACACTCCACACCACTTTACAACACTCAAAAACATTCTACTCCACTCCACGACACACTTCTCCACTCTGTAATACTCCACTCTGTTCCCTCTCCAGTCTACGTCCCTGCACTCTAATCCCCTTCAGTCGATACCCCTCCGCTCTACTCCTTTGACTGTACTCCACTCTGTCCCTGCATGCAGCCCTTCGCTCTCCAACACTCCCCACCTCTCGACTCTATGCCTTTCCGCAACACTCTGTACCCCACCACTACATACCCCTCCACTTCTCCGCTCTACACCTTCTTCAGTCTACAACACTATGCCCCTAAACTCTACGCCTCCCTCCACTCTCAGCCCCTTCACTCTCCTACGCACCATGCCCTCTACTCTCCTTCACTCTGAACCTCCACTCTCCTCCCCTCTACGCCCCTCCACTCTCCTCCCCACTACAGAACATCTCTTCCACTAATTTTTTCATCCTTAACACGGTACCTGAACATTCATTATATATTTTTTCTTCTCACACACTCTCCTCCTTTTTGATATACCGCCACATTACTCAAATTCAATCCTTCTCCTCTCTCCAAAATTGCCTAAAACTTACTAGCCTTCACAATGCGAAAAGGATCCAGAAAGCCCTCCTTTCAGCCTACCTGATTTTAACTTTACCCAATCACCAACTTTCAGTTTGTTGTTTTCTTCCATTGACTTTACCACACTCTTACCACCCGAAATGACCCACCCTTTCAACCAGGCAAGGACTAATTTGGTACCTGGTAAACGCCATTGCATCTGCTGGAAAGGGCATTTCTGTGTGACACTATGAATAGTCTTGCGATACTTCCACAAAACACCATATCATCCAGCATTCCTTTTACATTACACTGATTTGTTAACACTAATTGCGTGGTCCCTTTGACTAATCTGTTAGCCCATTCCACAATACCATTCCCTGGGGATTATTGAAAGAGGTGTGTGAATGGCTTATACCACTTGTTCCAGAAACATAACCATCTCATTAGATGATAACTGTGTGCCTTTATCTGAAATGAGAATAGAAGGTATACCTTCTTTTCCAAACATTTTCTCCACAACTGCTATTGTAGTTCTCTTGGTAACGTTCTTCATAAATTTAACTCTGAACTATTTTGTACTTACATCCACAACCACTGCAGCAAACCTCATTTCCATTGGTAATTCTGAGATGGGACCTGTAAAGTACAGACATACTGTGGGCAGAGGCCTACCGAGACCCTCAATGTGACATCCTTCACACTTACTACCTACTTACAATCTTTTTTCACTTTGTTTGCAAATAGTAAACTTTTCTACCCCAAACTTTACCTGCTAATCGAGACCTGGCCATCAGAACTTAATTTAAATTCTTTTACTTGTAAATCCCGACTCCAGATGTCTAAACAATTCATCCAAAACCTTAAAGAATGGCCTACCTGATATGCATTATGTGCTGTCTCTTAAAACAACCCCTTTGAATCATTTTCACTTACCTACTTAAGGTCCACATCAGACCTCATTTCCTCAGCTCATTCTTTCATAGTGATAACTCCTTGTCCTCTTCGTACCACATCTTGTACAGATGCCACATCTCCCAGCATCAAAATTTATTTCTCCACCACCAACTACTCTTTCCCAATCTAATGACATTCTGGATAGAGAGTCTGCTTCCACATTCTTCCATCTCTGTAAACATTGAACTGTGTATTGATAGTCCTGCATTCTAGCTGCCACCCCAGATATTCTTGCAGATCCTTTACCTGCTCCACCAGTTAACAAATGTTTAAATAATGGCTTATGATCAGTATGTAACACAAAATGTGTACCTCACAAATACACACAAAAGTACTCAAGCACCCCAAGCAGCATGCAAGTAAATTGAAATGTACCTTTAGTTGTTATGAATGCTGTTAAAGCTTTTGACTGTTTGTGCAATCTAGTTTGATGGTATGTACTTTTCAAATCTAGCTTTGAAAAGTACCTACCACCCTTAATAGACAATAACTGTTCATTTATATTTGGCAAAGGAAATGAATCAGTTTCCGGGTGCTGATTTAAAGATCTCAAATCCACACAGAATCTTAGGCTACCATCAGTTTTTTGTGTAACCACCACTGGAGGAATCCAAGAGAGGCCTCCACGGGTTCTATTATGCCATCCTTAAACATGTAATTTAACAATTATTTAACTTCCTCTCTCACTGTCAGTGGTACTCTTCTGAGTTTGTATTGTATCGGCATGGCACCTTCCTTCAACATAATTTTATGTACTTACCCCTTCGAACATCCAAGCTCTTTGTGGAAAATATTTTTTGTACTGTCCAACACATCTTTCAACGAGACATCTTCCACTACCATTTCTTCAATAGGTGACCTCAGATTTATTATTATGTTGGGATCACGCTCATGCATCCATCCCAAAATGGGAGGGCCATCCCCTGATAGATACCCTTTGCCTTCTACGCACCACTTTCCATATTGTATTGTACCAACCATGTATCCTAGAATATACATTCACCCTGATATCCCACATGAATAACATCTTTAGATGACAATATGACATTCTTCCAATGTGCTCTGGATAACTGTTCTGAAATATTAGTGTACTTTGACCCCAGGTTAACCATAAGTTCTATTTCACACCCACATACGTCAAACTTATCTGTGGGTCTTGACATTCTTCTTTCGTCTCCTTTATTCACTGAATCGTCATCTATCACCAATAGCTTGTCACCCCATTTGTTCTCCTCCACCACTTCCACAACTCCTACCCTAGGTTTACTGTTCTCTTCGCTCGACTTGTTATTCTCTTTACACATTCGCTCATAGTGACTAGTGCACCACAATTTCTTCAGTTTTCGTTGATTGCAAAACATCTCTTGGAACCTGATGTGATATGTGCTTCCACAACAAAAACATTCCTTGTTTTTACCTCTTGACATAGTTACTGCACTCCCTTTCCCACCATGTTTAGATACAACATTGACCTCCTCCTCTGAACTCTGTTTATCATTATTTACTAAAGCAACATCACCATTCCCTTTATTTCTCCTGCTTAATTCTTTCATACTTCGAGATTCCTGTATAACCTTTGCCGTTTCTACTGTCTCTTTAAGTGAAGGATCTTTGGCAGCCCATGACCTCTCTTGTTTCTTTTTCTCCTTACACTGTACAATAAACTGATCACAAATCATTTCTTGCGTTATGGTCCCAAAATGACATTTGACAGCAAGTTCCTTTATTCTTGCTACAAATTCATCAAGTGACTCATGTTCAGCTTTAGACTGTGTATAAAATGTATACCTCGCCATGTCTAAGTTAACTTATTTAGCAAATCTACTTTCTAGTCTTTTAATTGCTTCTTTATACACATTATCCATGGGATGACCATTTGCTCCTATCGTCACTAGTAAGTACTTAAGTAAGACACACTGGCCCTCACTTCCCAAAACACTCAATAATATTGCATTTTTTCTTGCTGGAGAAAACTCCTGACAGTCCAAAGCAGTGATAAAATTCTCTAACATTTCTTTACAGTGTTCCCACATTGTGGCAGGTGCACCTGGTTGTGATAAAAATAAAGATGGTATAATATTGTTACTTTGTGAAGCCATATCACAATATTATAATGTTTGAAAATATGTTCACTCTGATTGTCTCCAATCGTGGGTGTCTCACAATATGAACAGGCACTACTAAATCCAACTGAGTATGATGATAACTATCCAATATGGTGTGCAGATCACCACTGGCTAGATCTCCACTGATGACTTGCACTCGACCTTTTATTCTGTAAAGAAAATTCCTTGACCAAGTGGTGTGCAGATCGCCTCTTATATCACTGCTGGCTTGAACTTCGCCAATGACTTGTGTGCAAATTACTGCTTTGTTGATCTGCACAAATATATGTCTTTAAAATATCATGAAGCACATGTGAAAATCTCGTAATAACTCTTAAGATGGTGCTGCCTATAACATATATTCTCTCTGTAAAAGACTCCTGCTGAAATGGGTGTACCGGTCGTTCTGTGGACTGCGTTTCACTGCTTTTCCAACAAAACTTTAAAAGGGTAAATCCAATATGGTGTTAGTTAACGCATGGGGATTAGCGTTCATTTATCCTTCGCATCATATAATGCATTCACTGTGATGCTAATCACCCTAAACGCTCGAGCCGGCTTCCCTGCTGCATGCGCCTGGGTTTGGGAGCTTGTGATGAGGCAATAGTGAGTTTTCAAGCGCCCTTGCACTTAATGCTAAAATAATTACAGTACCTTATACTGTCACCACCTTCAAAATGAAACCGACACCAATTTGACCTCCCGTACACCCCTTTAAGTTGCCTGCGGAAATTACGCTCCTCTCCTTTGGCACAGGTGTGTAGGATTCCAGGATCACCCAGGTTGTGTGCTGTCGCCCTTCATGGAAATCATCGCTAAATTGTTGTCATGATTGATAACAAGTACACCGTAAAAGATTAATGTACCATTAAGGTTTATTGTACACACACAGCCTGGCGTGGATCCTCTCTCCAGCGCCAAGCACTAACTGAGTTTCTTAGAATTCCCTGAACTCTCGGCATTCTACGAGTGCCTCATGCAGCCTACATCAAAACACAGTTCTTTCCCACTCCAGGCCACACTACTCCAATCTAGGCCGTTCTACTCTTCTTTGACACTTTACTGCACTCTGTCTAATGCCACTCCACTGTGCGCCTCTCAAATCTGCCCTGCCACTGTACACTACTCTTTTTAGGTGAAGGCATATGTGTAACAGGCTCCTTATTTCTGCAAGGTTTCAGCCATAAAGTCCATGACCGTTCTTTGACTTTGTGTCTCTAAAGCCCTTGTGAATACACTGCATATGATGAGCTGTCTGCCTATTGCTGTGACCTCTCAGTTTTATAATTTGTACTGTTAAGCTGTGTATCTCTCTGTGATCTATTTTTTGCATTTTACTACTACTGATCATTTCGGAGATAGGGTCCCTCAAAGATGGGTACCCTGGGAGATTTAACAGCCAGTTCTGATCCACTGCTCTGTCAGAGTGTCACTTGAGGGTGACAGTGGGTCTGAATGACAGCTGAGGTATCCTGATGCTTTCAGGATTGTGAGATACTTGCTTATGTTTTGCTGACGTCAAGCTGTGTGTTAACTGGGATTCTCAAAAGGTTGGCTGAATTTATTTTGGACAGATTAGTCTATTAAAGCTTTCTGTTAATGTGAGAGCTGGCTAAGGCTCCTCCTGCCCCCCCCTCAAGAGCCATCAGGAAGTGTGCAGTGGCAAGCACCGGACCCTCTTAAGAGCCGGGGAGAGCAACTGAGTGCAGATTAAGGAACACCTTAAAGGCGGTCATAAGGACTCAGTACTCCGATGAGACTGCTGGATTTGGGGCGGCAGCACCTCTGCATTACAGGTGACTGAGTCACTCCCACACCAGTTGGCAGCTGTTGGCCCAAACCCTCCTGGCTCACTAGCAGCACCTCTCCAAAACCCAACCGGTACAGGGGATTTTTTTTTGCAGCCTTGCATGGAACTCTGAATACCCCCTCAGTGAAAATCGTGGTGAAACAAGCCTTGCCCTTTTCTCTCCACATACGAGTCTTTTACAATCAGAGGTAAGAAAAGAGATGCAGGACAGTTTTCAATACATTAATTGAAAAGACTACAATTTATGATAAAATGCATGTGCTGCAATGATTAGGATAGTGAGGAATAACAAAATTAGGATTGTGAAAATTAGGGATGTAAAAATAAACAACCCCAACATATTATCATGACATAAGTATACAAGTCCTACTTAAAAGCCTAATCTCTATCCCCCTAAGAGAGAGCGATGTAAGCCAAATCTTTCCGTACAGCATCCATAAGAAGCACACCCCACCCCAATTACCTAGGTACAAGATCAGGCTGCCAGTCTCCAGATCCGGATCTGTGGAGACACGAAGCTGAGGTTGGCTAAACACCGGCATGTAGTATGGATGGAAATTATGGCTGTAACCCCCTCTAATGCCCTTTGACCTGCAAGATGTTTTTATAGGGGACATGTTTATGTTCACGCACGGAAGCGTGATGCGGGTATGTACTTAAGTACTTGAGTGTTTGCGCAGTCTTGGGGCCGGCAGTTCAACATATTATTCAGTGTGCCTCGTATTCCTTTGTTGTGATTCTGAGGAAAAGAACTTGATGCAAAGTATGTTATTCATATCACTGATAATGACACTTTCGCAGAATAGCAGCTGATAATGAAATAATTAAGCAATAATAGAATGAATAAAAATTGAATACAGAAATGCAGAGCATTATTACTAGATAAGTGGGCACAGGCCGCAAGCCTAAGCTAAGCTATCACTGTACTCAAGTGACTAACTAAAACAGACTCAAGACTGGGCCAGACGAGGGCATTGGGGGAAGAGGAATAGGAGAGGTATGCCCATTTTCAGCATTCACCTTAAAACATTTAGCAATGTATGCCTCTTTGGGTAGGGGGGCGGTGGGCAACATTCTGTTACTGAAGCTCAATGGGAATACAGTATGATCAATCTGGGAATGTTTTGAAAGTCTATGGAAGAACAAGAAAAGGATACTGCTTAAGAATAAGCCTTGATGTACAGCAGTTCATTTCTGTGCGATTGACACATAAATTTAGTATTAGATCAGCCATACTGGGAAAATTAATTTGACCTGTTAATATGCACTCCATTATACAGAAATACACTTGAGAATGTGCTTTATATGTGGATGGGTTTAGAAGAGAACTTTCTGCATTTCTATAGGACAGGGAGGTGGGTGTGCACTGTGACTAGTTGAAAATTACTTTGTACATATATATGATACATTGCAACCTTTAATGTATGTATCACATTTTTTAATTTGTTTTGTTTTTTTATAGTCGGGCATGACCTAATGTCAGGAGACCATGTGACTTTACAACTCTTCAGTCTAAAGTTTTGTGTCGCTTTATTGTTGCTTTTTGTTCATAAACCTTTTCAGGATAATTTTGTTTTAGAAGCCATGTCTAAATAAAGCTCTTCCATTTTCACTTTGTAAGATATTTTCCATTCTCTGTAATCCTTATCGCAATACAGATAGTGTGACAGGACTGTTTCTCTTCACAATGCTTTTTCACACATAGTTCACTTTTGAGCCCTTTTTACTCTGATAGATAGACATTTCCTGTCTTCTCTTTTTTTGCACAGTCTGGGAGAGCAGTACTACAAAGATGCCATGGAACAGTGTCACAACTATAATTCCCGGTTGTGCGCAGAGAGAAGTGTACGCCTCCCCTTCCTCGACTCGCAGACTGGTGTTGCGCAGAGCAACTGCTACATTTGGATGGAAAAACGACACAGAGGGCCAGGTAAGTTACACCTTTCCCCATCAAAGCGTTGACATGTATTACTAGCTGGTGGTCCTATGAGGGAATTTATAAATTGTAAAGTTATCTTACTGTATTGCTTATTTAAGTTTTCTGAACTATGTATTGATTTGGGATACCTTTTTTAGGCGCCTGGGACAATCAGTACCGACTAGAAAGCATGAGGTTTTCAGAATTGTTTACTACTGGCATCACAGGGCACAGTACTGGTGTTCTCTTTTTGGGCAGGCCTTTTAGACTCTTGACTGTCATAAAATAGCACTATTGAATCATCAAGGCTTACTTCAAAACAGGATTTTACACTACAATTGTGTGACAGTTTTTTTAGCGCACTGCTACATCAATATTCAGTCTCTACTTAAGAAAAAAAGTAGAATAGAACACTTGGAACAAAGATCTACAGTGAAAACTAAGGAGGGGAGGTTTTATGCATTTTTTTATAACTCCTTTGAAATAGGTAAGAAACTTTCATTAGCATTGTCCCTATGTCCAGGGCACTTGTGCCCCAGAGATGGAGTGCACTTGGGGGCTTCACTTTGATGCCTTGACCAGCAGGTTTGGCTTGCACCTCATGTTTGTTTGTTTTTACAACATAATATAAAAACACCTAAATTTCTGTGATTGCAAGGGTTTCTCACAACAAGGATGATACTTTAAAAAAGAAGAAAAACGCAATCATTACCATGTATATTTAATAGGTATTTGCATGATACAATTGAGCGAGTATACAGACATGTGACCCATTACCTTTCATCACCCAAGCACCTTTCAGTCACACTTCCTCCCCACTCACATTTTACCAACTTAAGCCTGACCTCCAGCACCAAATAAAGCCAGCCCCAGAAGTAAATAGCCTCTGAGAGTGCACCTCTAGAAATAATTGTCAAACTGAGAATTTGTTGTAATACAACATCTTAGTGAGAAAATAAGACCTTCAAGTGCCTTTACATGGGCTGTTCATTAGACTTGGACCAAAAGACAAGGAACACCATTAGGCTCATAAGTTGGAAGTGCTTCTTTATTGTGCACAACCCAGCCACATCCAAGCACTTACTGAAGTCAAAAGAATTGTTCTTCCTCCGATACCTTGAGGCTCTGTAAGCGGAACCAGATCACGTGATACTGGTCTCATGTTGATGGAACTTCAGCTGGCAAGAACGGGAAAGAGCAATACACCTTCACATCATCCCTTCACATAAAATTGGGAGGCATTAGCAAATGGCCAAAAGCTTGCAGTAGCAATAAGGAAACAACAATAAAGTAACATGAAACAAATAACAATGTGGTCCCTTTAGGGATAAACCAGAAAAACACATGTACCTTAGAAAACCAAACTGAAGAACCCGACCCATTACGACACATAGTCTTTGGATATATCAGTGTCTTAGAAACCTTGTGGTATGCATCCCAACTTCCGCATCTCTCTCCGGCACTTGATTACAAAACTGTGGTCTTTCCTGCATTTTATTTGTGCTGTCACACTGACACTCCGTGCTTAAGTTCCATTTTTCAGGAATCTTTTTATTGGTATTTCAGATGTTGTAACAATTATCTCATATCATTTAGACATTGTGATTGTAGCCACACAGTAAATATTTGCAACAACAAAGCATTACAAATCTACGCAAACAGAGTTTACAACCACCTGTGCATTTACTGTGCCTTTAATTTGTCAATTAAACGGGCTATCTAAGCTGATGTTCATCATTATACAGGTAGCCAGCTTTGCCCGGATTCTAGTAGAGTTCTTCTGTGCAGTGCGGAAAGCAAGTCTCTGGGTTTAGGCACAGTAAATTGGCTAGACAACCTTACTGCCATTTACTCCCCCTTGTCTTGCATTCGGGAGAACAGTTATTTACTATTGAAGATTCCGGAGTAACAACAAATAGAAACAATAACTTTCATAAACAGTGGAGTGCATTATTTACTGGTTTGTGATGGTGGTAGTGCAGTATCCCCTTATGCGTGGAAATGTTCTCAATATTGTTTGCATGCTTTAGTGTAGCGCTGAGCCGCGGGAGGATCCTTGTTGTGCAGCGAGCGCCATGCCTCATATTAAGCTGATTGGAATCGGAATGGAATGCACGGTAGGCATATCAGTAAGCTTCACCTACAGCTCCCTGTGTCTGATGTACTCTGGCTGTCCTGCGACTCCAATCTGACCCCACCGCTGTGAGATCTCCATCTGGAGATTGTAAGTGTGCCATCATGGCGTCCCAGCTGTCTGACAGTGGGTATTTACGCAGGCCAAGCATATCCTCTCTCCTCAGTGCCTCCCCCTCAGCTCCCGCCCATGTCACAAATGATCGCTTCCAGGCAAGCACATTTTGGAGCCTCTGCCGACCTCCAGCTATGAGTTATGAGTCTTTTTGCTGTTATAAATCCCAAATCTAGGAATCTTGTCGTAGCTCTATGATGAGGGCCCCTAGGGAATAGACCCAGCACACAACTCTCCCATATAAGTTGTATGACTCGGTCTGTGCATACTGTCAAACTGTTGACCACCGCTACCCAGTAACTATGTAGGGAGAGGCAGGACCACAGCATGTGTAAGAGATCTGCATTCGCACATTTACATCGAGGACAGGCTGCGTCAGAGTGACGGAAATATTTATTTATACGAGCTGGCGTGAGATATGCCCTTTGTATTATGTAAAATTGTATACGTCTAAATCTGGAATTGCGAGGTATGTTAGTGTGCCCAGCAATGACAGACGCCCATTGCTTGTCCGTGAAGGATGTGGCTGAGTCGCATTCCCAAGCTGTGCACAGTGCATCGTTCTCTCGTGCCGTGTGAGTTCTGAGAGCTTCCGTGAACCATCTGATCAGATGTCTGCCCTGTCCTGTTACCTATATATATTGTACGAGCAAATGGGACGGGGGAGCTGTCGTTAAGTCTCCCCACTCCTTTGATAATGAGCGTAGTAGTGTGGAATATAATAGAAACTGTCCGTCAGGGAGGCCCATGTCGGCAACCAGAGTGTCAAACGGAATCAATTCTCCCTCGCTATACAGGTCACCCAAAGTGTGCAGTTCTGAATTGTGCCAAGTCCTTAACTCCGTCCCAGTTACTGCTCCGGAGGCACGAGGCGTGCCCAAGAGCGCCAGGGCCGCGGCAAATGGAATGATCCCGCTCGTGAGTCGTAGGGACCTACGGAAGCAGCTGTAGGCCACTTTAAGAAGAAGCTCCTCCGGCAGCGCCGAACGCGTGAGTGGGTGGAACAGACTCGTAACTCTCAATAGAGACCAGGGCCCCGTAGTAGTTGCAGTGTCCAAGAAATGGAGCCCCGCTAACCATCTGGACACCCACTGAAGCTGTGACGCTAAGTAGTAGTGCTCCAGGTTAGGAGCTGAGAGCCCACCTTGTGCCAGTGGCAGATACAATTTCTTAAGCGCCACTCTACAGCGCCCTTTGTTCCAAATGAATTCTCTTAACTTAGGTTCCAGCTCCCTGAAGAAACTGACCAGCACATAATGTGGAAGGTTGGAAAAGTAATATAACAGTCGTGGCAGAACAATCATTTTCAAAAGGGCAATTCTGCCTGCTACTGATAGTGGCAGTGTTTGCCAGAAGACCATCTGGGATCTGATGGATGACACCGCCGTTTTAAGGTTCCCATCAAACAGGTCCTCTCTTTGATGATAAATTTGGATGCCTAGATATCTAAACGTGTGTGGTTGCCAGGGAACTACCACTCCAGAAAGACGCAGCCGCAGGTCTGGGAGTGTAGGGTCAAAGGGAAAAAGGCAGGATTTTGGTGTCTTGGCTAGTATTTTATAGTCTGTATTAAGCATTGCTAATGGACGATAGGAGCCAAGCTCCAGTGGATCCTTCCCTGGCTTAGGGAGCGACACCAACAGCGCCTCATTCTGCGAGACTGACAACGAGCCCTTCCGCACCGACTCTTCATATACTCTGAGAAGGTGGGGCGCAAGGACTTCGGCAAAGGTCTTATAAAGTCAGCAGGAAGACCATCCGGGCCAGGAGTTCTGCCCGCTGAGAGGTCATGAATGCTAGCCTGTATTTCAGAGAGCTCAAGGGGCTCCTCTAGTGTGGCGCATTGCTCCGCTGTCAGTCGGGGTAGTGTGATAGCCGAAAGGTATTCCGCACAGGCCTGTCTGCCCGGCTGCGCGACCGAGCGATAAAAGGTTCTATAGTGGTGCATGAACTCTGCGTGTATCTTTGAGGGAGTGTAAAGTACTGTGCCCGACACTGAGCGTATTTCTACAATTAGGCTACTCTCCCTCTCGCCCCTGGTCAGCCACGCCAGGAGTCTGTCTGACTTATCCACCGACGCATGGGTTCGAGCCGAGTAGGCAGCATAGTTTAGGCAGCGCAGTCTTTCCAATAGAGCGAGGTGTTCCTTCCTCACCGCCGTCAGGAGCACTACCTCCCTGGGTCCCCGTGCAGCCTCTCGCTCAGGGCGCAGCATGGTTCGCTCCACCCAAGCAAGTTCATTTTCGACAGAGCGTCGCTGATTCCACTGCGTTCCCATACAGTGGCCTCTAATGAAACCTTGAAGGCATCCCATTCCACCAAGCCGGAGGATGCCGTGCCTTTGTTGTGCTCAAAGTATTCGGGGATTGCCTCCTCTAATGAGGCTCTGAACAAAAGCTCGGGTCTGAGCTTCCAGGTGGGGATCGCTGGGAGAGAGGCATCCCATCCTAATCGTACTGTTTGTGGATTGTGATCTGAGTGTGTGCGGCCTAAGTAGTCAGTGCCTTGGATTGCAGTGTATAAATTGTGAGTGCACATTATTCTAGTCTCGGCACACATATAGCGAATGTGGGGCGGAATAATAAGAATAGATTCTGTTGGTGGGGTTACGGTGACGCCATATGTCCAGCAGGTGCCAATTTGTGGCCCAGGTGTTTAACGCTCGCGCTGCTGCCAGAGTAG
The DNA here is from genome assembly GCF_031143425.1 of Pleurodeles waltl. Classification (NCBI taxonomy): domain Eukaryota; kingdom Metazoa; phylum Chordata; class Amphibia; order Caudata; family Salamandridae; genus Pleurodeles; species Pleurodeles waltl. The sequence continues at coordinate 807,866,801 of NC_090448.1, read as the reverse complement.
GAGCAGTTGGTAGTGGTGTGAGCAGTGTAGATCCGGATCCAACACGCTGTTAAAGTCCCCTCCCAGGAGCCAGGGGTAGTCACTCCACCCTGACAACTGGTGAGACAAAGTGTGTAGAAAGGAGGCTGGTTCCAAATTCGGCGCATAAATGGAGCCCAGCAACAGTACCCGGCCTGCTAGTCGTCCCCGCACCAGCACATACTGCCCCGTTCGTCAATTATCTGGCTCTCTTCCACAAAAGGTATACCCGGTCTAATCCAAATCAGAACGCCCCTTGCGAAGGAGGAATATCCTGTTGCATAAACCTGACCTCTCCATCTACGCCGCAGACGGGGTACCTCGGGAAGCGCCAAGTGGGTCTCCTGCAGGAAAGCGATGTGCGGCAAGTGTCTTTTAAGGTAGGAGTGTATTGAGTACCTTCTCTTTGGTGTGTGTATGCCACTCACATTCCATGTAAGAATGGTGTAGGTGCTCATGGTGGGTTTAGGCAATGAGTGCGGCTAACTAACAACGCGGGCCACGCATGCAAGGTGTTGTATGAAGCAACAAGGTTCCAACAATCCATCAGGCTGCTAGAATATGATCTCCAAAAGAACAAGAACAAATACCATACCATCGGAGCAGAGGAGCAACAGGCACCTGCCCAAATCATATAACCAACTGGGTCAACCAAGCAACTGTATATAATGAATCTCCGCGGGCAGGAGAGTGGGGTGGGCCGTATGCCTAAAAGACAGGTGTGTGATGAAGCGCATTCCCGGTATGTCCGTGCGCGGGCCAGCGTATATTGCTGACCCTAAAGAGGGGAAAGGAGCAGGGGCGCAGGAGGAGAGGGGCGACAGAGGCACCCCGCCAAGTAGCCCCCCACTCACTGCACCGGCGCGCCCCCAACCTGCCAGACCAGCAATATAATACAGTTTAGTTCTCAAGGCATGGGTTGGTCATTAAGGAAACTGGGGCGTGATGGAGTGCCAAGGAGTGCCAAGGGGTCAGGTTAAGTGCAGAGACAGACTAGAACAACTCGTCCGCTGTATGCGGGGTCACCCCAAGGCGCGCCGGGGAGTCCGCCTCAGAGAGCCGGTCCGGGTTGACAGGTTCCTCATTATTGGGTTGTGAGGCTTCTGTTCCCATCTCCGAAGCCGTCGAAGGAGAGTTAATGACCGCCGCCGACTGTAGTGCCTCTTGCCGCTCCTGGATGATCTCCTCTAGATCAGGAACATGTTTCACCCTCTCCGGGGTGACATCACGTGTCCTGCGGGTGCGTTGCGCACAAATGCGCCTGCTCCTTGGCGCTGTCGGATTCTTTTCCGGTTCTCTACCACTGATTCTGCTTGTGGACTCCAGCCATTCCCATGCCGCTTCTGGAGTGGCAAAGAAATGTGATTTGCTGTCCGCTATTATACGAAGCTTGGCCCGGAATTAGGAGAGAGTATTCAAGATTGAGAGTCTGGAGCTTGCGTTTTAATGGCAGATAAGAGGCACAATCTTTTTGCACCGCCAGTGTGTAATGAGGAAACAACATGACCTGGGCGTTCTCCACTCGAAGCGGCGAAGACGATCTGACCGACCTCAGGATGTTGTCTCTGTCTGCATAGTGGAGCAGGCGAAGTATGAAGGGACGAGGGCCGTTTCCCGGTGGATGCGCTCTGGTAGGGTTCCTATGTGCACGTTCCACTGAGAAGAAGGGAGACAGTGTTCCCTCCGGTACCAACCCCCGGAGCTAGGTCTCCGAGTATGCAACAGCATCATGGCCCTCCGCGCCCTCCGGTAGCCCAACAACACGAATGTGGTTCCTTCGGGTGCGGCCCTCAGCATCCTCAACACGTCATTCAAGCTCGTTCATGCGGGTCAGTACATCTCCCATTGTATTCTCCAGCTGAGCTGTTGTGGGCGTCAGCTCATCCAGTCGTGTCTCAAGAGTTCCTGTCCTGTCTGCCAATTTGCAGTGATCCGCATGTAGCAGGGCAAGGTCACTGGCCACCTTGTCTATCTTGCCTTCCAGGGACGTTCTGGCCCGTTCCACAGAGGCGCCTATTCGCTCCACCGCCGCCAATACAGTGTCCAGCTTTTGGCTGTCTTGGGGCAGAGGCTCCTGTGTGGTCTTTGCACCAGCTCCGGCACCAGAGCGGAGGCGACCAACCCCCGCCGCTCTCAACTCGCCAATCTGTCTTTTAGGGCGAATAGGATGGGGCGCGCAGAAAATATTATTCGGCAACTCTCACACAGGTGACTAAACACAGGCCAGACAGCAGAGTCCGCCCGCACCTCACAGTGTGACAGGAGCCCTCCACTGGCTCCACGGGCAACAGAGCTTCATCAAGTGACGAGGCATCCAACAATGAGGTCCCTCGGAGCCCCTCAAAAGGCAGTCTCCTGTGCCTTCATGACACTGGGCAGCCAGTCCAGGCCCGCTTGCATGCTCCACTAAGCCACAACGGAGCAGCAGAACGAATAGCCTAGGCCCCGGCGGCTCCTCGATTCCTCAGGAACCTGGTCCTCAGTGCTGCCCAGGGGGCCCCACCATCCAGGCCACAACTCTTTTCAGGGCACCAGCAGCACTCCAAATCAGTCTCACCTCGCCTCCGCGCTCACTTCCGCCTCAGGCCGAGGCTCCGCGGGGGCCGTCAACGCAGTTCCTCCACTGCGATCTCCACCTCAGCTTCAAAGGGCCGCGCGCTGCCTCCGTGCTCCAGGCCAGCGCCGCTCCGACACTCCAGCGCAGGCCTCAGCGCCCAGCCACGCGCTCCCCGCTGCCGCATGACACAGGTCTGCAGGGCCGCGGACGGAGGCTCCGACGCACTTGGGAACCCAGCGCAGCAGGACAGTCATCGTACCGCTGTCGATGGCCCCGCGTGCTGCGCCCAATGCAGGATAATCTAGGATTCGAGCGCGGAGCTCTAGCTGCTTGTGTCCGCCATCTTAGATGGCTGGCCACGCCCCCCTCCGTGCTTAAGTTCCATATCATCCTATCTGTTTGTATTGTATTGTATTTCTAAATTATGTTATCATCTTTCACCAATTTGCGGAATCTCCAAATCCCCACTGGCAACTTGAGTTTGACCCAATTGCCATCTTGGCTCACTCTCACTGGTGACTTTCCTTACTTCAAAGTTTTCCTTCTGCATCCTCTGCTGAACATTCTTGAGCTCCTTTAATACATCTCCACAAGACATCTTCACACTTCCCTGCCTCCAATCGGCCTAGCCTCGAACCAACCTACAGATTGAATTCTGACCTCTGAAAAATTCAAAAGTGTTTTTTGCCGTTCTTTGATAGGGAGCTGGCCCATAAGCCACAATTCTTCTGAGACGCTCTTTCCAATCCAACCCAGAAACCTTCACAAACTGGACAATTTTCTTGAGAGTCCAATTTAACCTGTCTATTGTTCCATTACTCTCAGAATTATATATTTTGCAGAATGCTACAGCAGCAAGGGACAGCTTGATTTCCTGTATGAAGAACATGCATTAAAAACTCGCACCTGTCTCACCGACTTTCTCATCCATACATCTCCATGCACTGACTTATACACACGCTCATACGATAATGGATGTGGTTGGTGCAAAAACATAACACACAGTCATAGATTCAGTCACATATGCAGACACACTTTCATAATCCCTCGGATACTTACCCACTCCCACGATACCGCTCAACCCACTCATGTGCTTAACCACATACTTTGACTGACTGACTTACGCACACCCAGGCACACACAGTTGCTTTCATAACTGTGGTGGTTGGGGCTATAAAATGCAATTAATTACATTAACGCACAAATATACTTGTTTAATCACATGAGTACTGTTAAACTCACTTTGAGTGCAGTCTCACAAACTCATCTACTTACCTATGTATCTTCACTCACTGACATACACGCAAACACACTTGTTGACAATGTTGATTGTGTATGTACTAATGTGAATAACCCAACATTTGCTTACGGATGCCTTCAGACACGCACACAAACACACATGCATAACACTTGGATTGAGTATTTGGGGATGTTGTTTACTTTTACTTTAAAAAAAAAAAAATGCTTTACAAACAAGCACTGGCAAGTCAGTAGATTAGCACTTGCATTATAAAAGTGCCACCTATTGGTTTTGCTAATGCTTGCTAAATTTGTGCTGTTAGAAAATCTTGGAAACAATGTAAAAAAGCATATCAATGTAGGAAATACAAAACAAGAGAAAAGGAAGGGGTTTGACTTTAAAAGAAAAAGCCACATCGAGTAGATTGGACTGAAATAGGAATATTTGAACCGGGAAATGAAAAGAAGGCCTGGTTTGTTTCAGTTTGTGATGGAAAGTGACTGATTGTCTGCGCAACTAGATAGACTCCCAGCAATAGTGTTATAGCAGTAAAATACTTAGTTCTAAAACAGTATTATCAGATTACTGCTGGATGTAAGTGCCACCCAGTCAGTAGATCTACTACCAATGTCTACTGGTAGTTGTTTAATATTTTTAGACCGAAGACCTAACCGTAGGGAATATTGTGTAACACCATGACTGGAGGGAAGGGAATCCTAAATGTAGAAAGTTGAAAACACAGTGGTGCAGGACATGTTTGGATAGGACAAGTTGGTTCTGAAAGATGCCCTAAATCAGTATAAGAGAGAGATTAGGAAATCGAAAGAAATTTATAATGCCACAGCTATTATGAAAGCTGCTAATAAGAGTAAGAAAATGTTTGAGATAGTAAGAGATTTGGCAAACCCAAAGTGTGTAAAAGTAGGGTGACTCCATCACATGAGTTATGTGGTAAGGTGTCTGATAATTTCCATAATAAGATTGAAGTTATCGTGAAAGCTGACATAAAGGATATCCTCCAGTTGGAGGATATATAGGTTATTGTGAACTCCCTCATGATTTCTGTGAGTATGGATTTTGGTCAGCCCGATTAAAATGGACATTATAGAGCCGATAAGTAGCGAGGTGTTCAAGGTACTAGCTATGTCTGTATCCTCTGATAACTTACTAGACCTGATTTCCATCTAAGGTCTGGAAAGACAGGGCAGATGACTTATACGTGGGCCTATTAAGGGTGTGTAATCAGTCCCTAAGGACAGGCAAGGTCCCTTCCGGCTGGAAGAATACACTTGCTAAACCACTATTGAAAAAGCCATTGGCTGACATCAGTGATCTTAGTAATTACCTGCCCATCTCACAACTTCCATATCCAGTAAAGATTGTTGAGAAATATGTTAGAAGGAACTTGGAAAAGTTTTTGGAAGATAACATTCTGGAGAGTTAACAGACAGGCTTTAGAACTGCACATGGGACTGAAATGGCGCTAATACATGCAATGGACAAATTAAGGATGATTGTTGACAGTAGTGTGATGGCAGTATTAATATGATAGACCTATCTCTGCCTTCGATGCGGTCAACCACCTAATTCTACTGGACAGATTGAAATAAATTGGGGTGGGAGGCTTATTTTGTGACAGGGTTGATTCATAATTAAGTGACCGATACCAGGCTATTTCACTACCCCCCCTTTCAATAAAATGTTAAAAAGATACGCGTTGGGTTCCCACAAGGATCGATGCTGAGTCCCATCCTCGTTAATTTGTATTTGAGGCCACTAATGAAATTGATCAGATTTTATGGGATTATCTTTGTTAATTATGCCAACGATATGCAAATCATCTTGTTGCTGGATAATGACGGCTCATCCCATTTAGACAGATTGCATACCTGCTTGTTTGATATGGCAAGATGGCTTAAACAGAAAAAATTAAAATTCAGTGGAGGTAAGACAGAGTTTTTATATTGAGGACTGGAGAAAATGTCAGTCTCTTCCAGCTAACCTTTGGCCCTGGAACGTCTCAGAAACCATAGGGAGTCCTAATAGATGGAAATCTTGC